>NW_005354291.1:1854521-1863479 GCF_000412655.1 Myotis brandtii | reverse complement strand
TACTAACTTTATTTTAAACCTTTTAGATAAGCACTAACTTGCTAAACTTATTCTTCTTATATTAAAATTCATCAATAATGCTCCCATTAATATTCCTTCATCACCCTTTCCATTTGTAAGCACATTTCAATAATAATATGTTCTAGACTTTTCTGTTATCCTGCAGCAGTAAGACTTTTTTTTAATATAAAATCTTTGTATCTCATCATTTTCTTCTGTCACCCATGCTGTGGATGTTTTGTTTCTAATACTACTAGCCTACAGGCACAGATACTCAATAATTTTCATTTCCTTTTCTTGCCTTTGTCCAAACTTTTTTAGATTATCATTTGTTCTCCAATTTTTCCCAATACAGAAACATAAAAGTTAAGATATGTCATTCAGTTTATTTTTTTATGTGGAAAACTTAGAAGCTTAATCCCCAAAAGCAAATGTTCTGAAATTTGTGTTCTAATCAGTTTTCCTGGCTGTCGGGTCCATCACTGTAACTTGACAACTACCTTGTGTAGCTACTGATCAGTCTTTCCTTCTCTTGCCAAAGGTCCAAATGCAAGTCAGGCCTGGAAACTATTGATTTCGGCCACTGTGGGTCAGACAGAGTAGCCGTCAGGCTGCTCTGCACAAATGCCTCCAGTGGAAGAGTCAGCAGGAGAAGGGCTACAAGTCACTACCTCCACAACATGCTCCACAAAATCAGGTCAGTCCGCAACTAGTTTGGGGAAGTTCTGTGTGCCATCTGCCCAAAGATATCCAAGTAAATAAACCTAAGACTCTGAGAAGTACAGCAATGAAGAACCTTATTGCACTTTCTTTAACCTTGAGTTTCCTACTCTTCTTCATTTGAGAACATTTTTTGTGTGTTGTGCACTTGTGTAAAAACTAGCAGCATTCAGTGAATCAAGTGTTCCAGAATGATCCTCTGGAAACCTTTAGATTGTAAACCAAGGCTAATCCTAATGCATCTGAGATGAACAACCTGTAGACTACCAGACAAATCTTCCTAGGACAAGTTTTTCTCAGCCTGCTTTTCTCCTCAAATTTCTATTAAAAAGTTTCATTTTATTAAGCGAGTCTCCATTTTTCAAAGTGCTCTCTTCATACCCAAAATTTGAGATTCTACAGTCAGCACATCAGTGTTAAAATTCCAACTCTATTATTTTCCAACCACCGGGTAATTAATTTAATGCCGGTTAGCCTCAACTTGCTCATCTGTAGAATCAATATCAGATCTCCCATAATATAGCACAGTACAGGACAAAAGTAGAAATTAGGGCAAGCCTAAGCGACCATTCAACCAGTCACTATGATGTGCACTGACCACCAGGGGGCAGATGCTCAATGCACAGGATCGGGTTCCCTCCTGTCAGGATTGGGCCTATGAGGATTGGGCCGAAACCTGCTCTCCGACATCCCCTGAGGGGGTCCCAAATTGCAAGAGGGTGCAGGCCAGGCCAAGGGACCCCACCAGTGCATGAATCCATGCACCAGGCCTCCAGTATACCATATGTCTAAATACCTGAAAATTATTGAATAAGCTATGCCCCCTACCTGGCCTATTTCCTAGTTAGTCTCCCTCTCCTACAAGCCCCCAGGCCTACTCCCCTGGAATCCGCTCACCACCCAGAGGCCAGGGAGCTACCTTGCTCTCCCTCAGCCTGCCTTTGGCCCCTTCGAGTCTGATTGGAAGTATGGATCTGCTGTGGCAGAGCAGGGTTGAAGCTACCCAAGCCTCCTGGATGATGATTAGAGTGCCAGAGGTACATCGTTCAGACTCAGGATTTACAGGGAACTCTAAGTACCTACCAAAACTTGATCATCCAATCAGAGGGGGTGATGTAGGAAGGAAGAAAAAGCAGCTACTACATTTGAGGATCTTGGTCTGTCTATACACTCATTTTGGATATTTGGGACAGTCGGATATAAGCAAAAACACCAATTCTTTCTCTAGTTTCCCAGGGCAGAAGATGTGATACATAAACACACAGCTCTAGCCTGATACAGTTATTTAAGCTAATGCTTTTATTGCCCATAATTCTTGTTTAGTGAAGTTAATTCCAAACTGAGAGAGAGAGAGAGAGAGAGAGAGAGAGAGAGAGAGAAAGAGAGAGAGAGAAAGAGAGAGAGAGAACTCTTAGCTTGAAAAGGAAAACAATT
Source organism: Myotis brandtii (assembly GCF_000412655.1). Taxonomy (NCBI): domain Eukaryota; kingdom Metazoa; phylum Chordata; class Mammalia; order Chiroptera; family Vespertilionidae; genus Myotis; species Myotis brandtii. The sequence goes on along the minus strand of NW_005354291.1, from coordinate 1,861,325 downwards.
TTTGTGTGTTTCAATATCAATGATTTACAGTGTCTAAAGCAAAGCTGACCAGGGCCCCATCTTACTCATTTCTAGGGGCAAGAATGATTGATATAATTGCACCCATCTCCTGGTGTTGTGTGGAAATTAAGTATAGTAATTGTGTGAGCTATGTATTATGCCCTTATCAAAATCAGGAGTAACTTATCTAAGCTTGGCTTCCAATTCTTGTTCAGAGAAATGAAGCTGTATTTTTAGAAGAAGAACAAACCTGGAGACCAGTCAAAGTGTTCTTCCACTGATCACATCCTTTCAATACATTCAGACCTTACAGCATTCTATTGGACTCTGTGCTTGAAAGATGATCAGTTTTCTCATATATTCAAGAGTAACTAGATACCCCTAATCCTCGAGCAAGCACTGAGAATTCTACTTTCAAATGATTGCCTGCATAACCTCTCTCTTAGAAATGATAGGCAGAGGTGGCATTTAATCAAACTTGTTATTCCATGTGGAATATTTTTAAACAACAGTCTGTCCCTTATCTTTCATATTAATTAGATGTAGGTTGCCTCAATTTCTGAATAAAGAGTGCATGATGAAACTTTATGAATATCATACTAGTTTTGTTGTAACAGTGATCCCAAATGTATCTTTCTGAGAAACAAACACACAGATGTTGATGGGACTGCCTTTATTAATCTCTTTTATTAAAGCTTTGATGGGGCCCTGGCTGGACTGGCTCTGTGTTAGAGCTTCAGCCTGAGGACCAAAGGGGCACAGGTTCAATTTCCAGTCAAGGGCACGTACCTCGGTTGCAGGTTCCCCAGCCCCAGTAGAGGCACTTGCAGGAGGCAACAAATTCATGTGTCTCTCTTACATGGATGCTTCTCTCCCTCTCTCCCCTTCCTCCTTCCCTTCCACTCTCTCTAGAAATCAATGGAAAAAATATCCTAGGGGGGAGGGGGGGGGGAGGGGGACTTAAAAAAAAACTTTTATGGGACTGATTTTTTAATCTCATATAAGAGAAGAAAAACTAATTAACTGTACATTGTGAGTATTGCAGGGCTTCAGGTCTCTGAAATGGAATTTAACCAAGGATATTCTGAAAAAATAGATATTATGATATACTAGTATATACAGGATGTCCCCCAAAAATGTATATACACTTTGAATAATTATTAATTCCAATGGGTTAAATCTGAAAAGAAAGAAACATCAATTGAGCTATCAGAAAAAAGTATGCATACACTTTTGGGGGACACCCTGAGGCAAAAGTAGTTTTACAGTTGCATGGGAAACAGAGTTGATTTTTGTATTATTATTAATTATGTATTATTTTCCATAGGAAGAACTGTAAACTTCCTTTTGCCCCATTCTAAACGTGTGTACACACTTTAACAGCTGAGAGCTCAATTTTGAAAATGAAATGTATTTTAATAAACACTGCCTTTATAATTATTCAAAATGTGTGTACACATTTTGGGGGGAACACCCCATATATGTTTACCTTACCTATTAATATTCTCTACACATAGCCTTCAATTAATTCCATCTGCCCATGGAATAGCCCATGTTCACTGTCACAACAAAGCCTTCTAAACTTTGATCCAGGCTCTGCAATATCCTCCCACCCAAACCTCCTTCTGGGCAAGTCTGCCCTAATAATCTCCTCTGCACTCCTATTTTTACCATTTCTTTGTTCTCAGATTTTAATGTCATATTTGCATATTTTGTCTTGCTACTAATATTATAAATTACTTGAGAATAGAGAACAGGTATCAAATGACTTCCATCCCCCCAATGAACCTAACATAGTGCTAATGGCTTCACGCGAGCACAGAAGAGCTAGTTACTATGTGATGAACCTCAAAGGTCCACATAATTGATCAGTGCCCAGACTAATCTCCATTTTAAGTCTGGAAGAAAGGTTAGACAATGTCTCAAGCTATTTGAGCTCCGTTTTGTCCAACATGCTGTCAGACACCTGACAAATACAGAGATATGAACTAGGTTATGTGAACCCTCAACTAATTAAGGGTTTTAATGTGTACGTGTTCCTACAATGAATAATTAACAGAAGCAATTTGAGAGGCTCACCCATGCTAATGTGTTAGGAGCTGCAGTTGGATTTGATTTCTCTTCTGTGTTTCCTTTGAACTCATTCACACGCCAGCCACCATCCTTTATTTTTTTCTTTATTGATTAAGGTATTACATATGTGTCCTTATTCCCCCACTGCCCCCCCAACCCCCCCTGAGGTTTGATGGTCTGATCGATGCTTCTCTGTCTCCAGATCTGTTTTTGTTCATCAGTTTATGTTGCTCATTATATTCCACAAATGAGTGAGATCATGTGATATTTATCTTTCTCTGACTGGCTTATTTTGCTTAGCATAATTCACCATCCTTTATACTACGTTTATAGGTATGTCATATCTGGAACCTCTGAGGTGGAAATTATGACAGTTGTTCTAGAAGCAGTGATTGGAAGGTAATTAAAAAATAATTAACAAGAATAATTAGCATGGGGCCAAGAGAGGACAGCTTTTATTTTATAGGCTAGTTTGATGTAATTAAATGTGTATGAAACACAAGCTAGAAAAGTACCCATATATGGCAACATGGAAGAAACTACCTGTTTTCATTTTTATTTTTTTTTCCTGCTTCCTTTCCCCACTGAAGGTCAGCTGTGATCCTTGCTGCTTTTTGAAAAATGCCATCCGGCATCACTCACAGCCTATCTCCATTTGACTGCAGATATGACTGCAACAACTCAAATGAAAACACAAGAGAGGACCATCAGGGCCTGACAGCAGACTGCCTCCAGGCTTGTGTTTTAGGTGATTGCTTTGGCCCTGGCTAAGGAAAAAAGAAAGAAAAAGGAAAAGGCACTAAGCGACTACAGGGTTTTTACTCGTTTTTGCCTATTGTGTTTTACTTTCCTGAGAGCAAGACTAAACTAGGTGGGTAAAAGAACAGAGGCGTTAACACTCACTGTAGCCAGTAAGCTGTTTCCAGCACTGATTGTCTTATAATTGGACAAGACAGCATACAATCTTATCCAGCAATTTCCCTGTTACAGAGAAGCTGTACACACTTCAGAATGGTCCCCTGCCGAGAGAACAGCCCTCAGCTAAACAAGTCAGTCAGCCAGGCGGAGCAAGCTTTGCTGTCATCGGGTCCAGGCTGAAATACTAGTCTTCATCACGTACTAGTACTAGTTATGTGGCCTCCAGCAAAATACTTTCTCTCTCTGACTGAAACTGTCTTTCTTCAAAGTGGTAATGATAATACCTACTAGACCTGGTATTTGTATCATCATTTATTCAAATGCTACTCTTTTTTTTTTTTTTACAATACTTGTTGTTATTATCAGGTTACTTAACCTCTCTGAACCTGCTCCCCCACCTGCAAAATGTAGGTACCTTATAGATTTAGTACGAGAATTAAATGAGGTCCTTAAGAAAAGTTATCTACCCAGGCTCTAGAATTTTTTCAAAACCCATTGAGTGAAAAAATGGAATATTAGAAAGCATCCAAAATATTGACTTACATTTATTGACAGAAAAAAAAAGTTATGCTACAGCTATTAGATACAGGCATCAGGACAGTGGCCTATGTGTATTCCAAGGATCCAAATGTAGTAGCCCTCGGCTATTTTTGTTTGTTCAGTTGCACTTGGTTTTGCTTGTTTCCTTATTTTTAACATATGCAGGACAACAAGCTATCTCCTAAGCACTGGATATTTGTTAAGGCATATATAAGTATAATTAACACATCATCACACAATTCTGTTCCTCTCACTGGGGAACAAGGAAATAGAAAAACAAAGTGGGTAAAGCCTTTAACGGTGATTGTAATGGTAGGCAAGAAATAATTTGTGATGATTTGGATTCTTCGGATGAGCTTTTCGGATGCAATTTGCCTAGAGAATATTTGAGATGGAAAATGGAGAACAGGTGGGCAATTATATCAGAGGGTATGAAAATGGCTGACCTGTCTGAAGTTAACATCACAAAGAGTTTATGGAAATTCATATTAATCATATCAGGAAACTTACAACCAGTAGCCATGGTTGCCCTGGAGTTACTGGATTTTAACAGAACCAGTCTTGGCTTGCAGAGCCTGAAAAGCCTTACCAGGCTCTGTGATATCTCTTAGCATGATGGTTCATTCATGTAACAAGTATTTTTAAGCACATACACTATACCAGTCATTGCCTTCCTGGACTTGTAGTTTAGTGGGAGAAGAGGCAAGAAGAGGCTATCTCAAGTCTAACTCAAATAAATAAACATTAAGAAAGTCTTACATAGATTAAAACCCCCAACAGCATAGCCACCAATATCTCATATTAAACAGTAGAGATATTATCAGAGAGGGAGAGATTGAAAAATGCAAATGAGTCTTTTCCCTTTAAATAGGAGATGTTTGCCCTTGGTGGTTTTAGGAAGTTACTTTTCCTTGTGAATTTTTGGTACCTTGTCATACAGCATAACCCATTAGCTCTGAATAAGCCCCAGATAGGACTGATTGTTCCCAACTTGTTAGAACCAAGAATAATTCTCACATCCTTCCATGTCCAAAACTGCTGTCTAAATATTGCAGCTCAGATGATGTCAACTAAACTTTCATTTCAGTGCTTGGAATATATTACTCAAATATTTATTGACTGAAGTTTACAATATAGAAGAGAATGAAGGAAGTGTGTGAATGATGAGGCATGTTTTCAGAGGAACAAAAGAAGGAATACAGAGTTAGGCAGGCTGGCTGCCTCCATAAACTGGGTGTTCCTCATAGTTCATTCCAATTCTGAGACTCTCCCTTTCAAAACACCCACAACTGTTAGATAAAAGAGAGCTAACAGTTGGAGGGCATTAAAGCTGATTACCAATAGATTGCATTAAACATGCAAAGCAATTAGGAACCACTGAAGAGTATTAACATGATGGGCTGATGCTTTGTGTACCAATCATAATTCTGAATCTGTGAATGTTAACTCCATAAGCAGCCAGCCTTAGACTCTGTGATTCAGGACTTCAAGAATAGTATTTGTCAATACTCTTCACACCATGCCCTGTTTGACTGAAAAACTCCAGGCCTGTACCTGTCCAACTAAACGGCTGCCTCCCACTTTGCGAGTAGTCTACTCTGATTTGCTGAGAACTATAAGCAGAACAGTTTTCTACTGAAGTCACTAAATTGCTGATTTCTCATCTCACAGAATCTTTAACACTGCCAAATAATCCATCTGTCTGTCTACATTTATCTCTAGGTCCCATTTTCCTCGGCTATTAGTACAAAATCCCATTTAAGTACCGTCTGCCATCACTTCCCTCATCATTCTCAGATGACTATGGCTTCCTAGCTTACAAGTTAAGGAAAGCTGATGAAAATTCACTCAATTTCACTTGTCCATCCTGATATCATAGATATCCCCCCTTTTCTTCCCTCCTTTCTTCCTACCTGGGATGGAGGTGCTCCTTGTTCAGTTCATGATAATCCTTCAACTGGTATCCAACTCCCTGGTAAATGACTCTATCAAAGAGCGTGGGCCTGTGGACTAAAAGGTCCCAGGTTCGATTCCGGTCAAGGGCATGTACCTTGGTTGCGGGCATATCCCCAGTAGGAGATGTGCAGGAGGCAGCTGATCGATGTTTCTCTCTCATTGATGTTTCTAACTCTCTATCTCTCTCCCTTCCTCTCTGTAAAAAATCAATAAAATATATTTTTAAAAAAATGACTCTATCAATAATTCTATCTCTCTCCTGTATTTCAGCCTCTTCGTGTTTAGTGTAAGTATGTTCAAATTTCTCCTGCTTGTAAAAAAAGGCACAGCCCTATAATCCCTTAATATCTTAATACATATGTGAAAAATTGCCATTTTAAGAGTGGATTTTCTTCATTATAAAAGTGACAGTGCTAATTGGCTTAAAATTAATCAATATATTTTATTTAATAAAATATAAATTCTCTAATATAGTAGAGGGCAATGAGAAATAGAATGTGTTTCTCATTGTCCTCTATTCCGCTTTCTTCCTCATCTCTTACCCATCTCCCTTAGGCACCCTGTGAAATACCGAACTATTTCACCCAACATTCCATATTAGCACTCTGTGTTATAATGTGTTTTGTTCTTCCTGGAATATAATCCAGGTCATAAAACAGTGGTCTTGGGTAATTCTCCTCAGAATGAAATGGTGGGTAAGACAGCCATCTGACATGTTCATTATAGCTGTAAAAGAGTTATAAAGTTATCCTATAGGTAATAGTAATTACTAAATCTTAGTAAACAGGGCAGTAATATTGGGTTTTAGTGTAGATCATTCTATTGGAGAAATTTAAAGAGGACAATGATCCAGAGGGGTCAAACCAGTTAGAAGTTTGCTAAGGTTGTCTAAGGGAGAGCCGATGGGGGCCTGAAATAGAGGTCTAGCCATTGAAATGTGACCTCAAAGAGTAATATCATAGAGGTCAGATTTAAAAGGGGCAATACATCTTCACAGTATAGAGAAACCAACAGTATAGAGTCCGGCATGAGAGTCTAGATGACCCTGGCATAGGCTAAAAATGTGGCCATTGGGTTTTACAATTAAGGAACCACTTTTAAACTAAACAGCAGCAGCTATAATAGCGTAGAAGCAGAAATAAGAATGCAGAGTTGAGGAGTGAATGGGAGATAGGGAGTGAATCAGTGAGTGGCGAGTATTTTCAAGAATCTACACTAATAAAAGAGAAACATGGTAATTAGCGTACGACCGCTACCCTTCCCATTGGCTAATCAGCATATCCTTATGCAAATTAACTGTCAGCCAAGATGGCGGCC
>NW_005354291.1:1838372-1853102 GCF_000412655.1 Myotis brandtii | reverse complement strand
TGTGCACCGGGCCTCTAGTCCTATATAATAAAAGTGTAATATGCAAATAGACTGAACAGCAGAACAAATGGCGGGGGGCAGGGCCAACAAGCAGGCAGTGTCAGGCCTGTCAAGGCACGTGGACAGCAATGGTGGGGAGGGGAGCACCAGAGACCAGCAGCGTTGGAGGGGCGATCGGCCTGCCCAGTGGCCTCCCACAGAGGGAGGCTACCTGCAGCGGCAGCAGTGGGGTGATGGGGGACAGGACCAGCCTCTCACACCCAGCGCCATCCCCTGATCGGCCTGCCAGTTGCCTCCCGCAGAGGAGCAGGCCTAAGCCGTCAGTCGGATATCCCCTGAAGGCTCCAGGACTGTGAGAGTGGGCCGAGGGACCCCCCCCCCCCCCCCGCCCCAGTGCATGAATTTTCATGCACTGGGCCTCTAGTTTTAAATAAAAGGGAAGTGAAATAGTGAAATAGACTAGATAGGTCTAGAAGCTCAATGAAGTCAAAGGGTTGATAAGGGTGATAAAGAGATTTATATATTCATAGACTGACAGGGAGCTTGAAAAACATTTTCTTAGAAGATCATATAGTAAATATTTTAGGCTTAGAGGCCACAAGCTCTGTGTTGCAACTCTTCAACTCTGCTGTAGTAGCACAAAGCAGCTAGAAACAAAATATGAACAAAAGGTAGCTGTGTTCCTACAACTTTATTTACCAAAAATAAAAAATAAAATGGGTGGAAGGAGGCCCTCTGTTGGCCCCTAAGTAACCTATGACAGACAGAGGGGTGGGATCCAGGGCAAAGGTTGGCCTTATACAAGAGGAAAAGGTAATAATGATGTATACCTGTCTAGAGGCTGGCTTAGCATTAACTAAAAACTTGAGCATGTCATCAAAATAGCAATTCAATCTATTAAAATTATGAAGAGGCATATATAAAAAAGTGAACTGAGCTGCTTCTAAAATGGCTTTTGATACGGCTCTAAAGAAAGAAATACTTACTAAGTTGTACTGAAATAATTTGGATATTTTAAATTCTCAACCATGATCCATTTAGTATCAACTCTTGGAAACTGTGAAATAGCATTAATGACAGCAGCAAGGACCTCCCTCTTACATGCTGCCTGAATTTGGGAGAACACAAACTCATCACTGCCTGCTCTAAAAGGAAGGTCTGGTTTAAAAGAAGGATCACATTATTCTCTTTCAACCCTAGATCTACAGATATCTTACTTGAAAAGCTGATTGTGGAATTCTGACTTATTTCCATGACTAAAGCAATGTGATTAAGTGCCTATAGGCTTTAGGTAATCACCCAAGGTTTTTGATTCTTAAAATCAGGTCAGAGCTACAATCAATGAAGCTCTCTCCTAAGACTATTGACTGCTTGAAGAATCTGGACAGCACAGCACCTAAAAACAAGAACTGCAGTCATGCTGAGCAAAAAGCCTTTGAAGATAGTTTCCTTTTTAGAGCTTCAACAATATGACAATGAAGAACTGGCATGGTGTGGATGTTCACATACTAATGCACAATGTTCAGGGGCATATTTGTAGGACAAAGTGGAGTGATCCTATATGCTATTGATTTTCTAATAATTGCAATGGTCTTTCATTGAGACCGGTACATTCTTTTTTAAAAATATTTTTGTTGACTTCAGAGAGGAAGGGAGAGGGAGAGAGATAGAAACATCAAAAGAATCATTGATCGGCTGCCTCCTGCATGCCCCTTACTGGGGATCAAGCCTGCAACCCCAGGCATGAGCCTTGACCTCCTGGTTCATAGGTTAACACTCAAACACTGAGCCACACTGGCTGGGCAGATGGGTACACTCTTCATGCTCACCATCACCAGGATGTCTGGACTTCAGTAGCTTTTCCTACCCAACCAAAATTTGCTAGGTGAGTTATTTTCGCCAACTTAACTCAGGTGAATAGTATTATTAATATCTCCTAAAAACATGTCGAGCAAGGCAAACTTCTCCTCTGAAAATAAAATGTAAAAACTGGTTGGATAATAGAGTCCTTTGTTTATACACCCACTCACCCACCCACCCATAAATAAAATTGTCTTCGGGGGTGGAGGGGGGGCGGCAGAAGAGCAGGGTGGTGGATATTGGGTGGCAAAAATCAGTGATGCCAGAGTTTTAAAATGTCCTAGTATCTGTCAGGGGAGACACTGAAGACTTTAACTCCTCTCTAAGACTGTTCTGCTGAATGGCTCTAGGGAAAAGCAATAGGCAGCCTTTCTCTGCTGTAGATGAAAGAAAAAAATAGGAAAAGAAGAAAAATGTGTTAGGAAGCATAGATGTGATGGCGTGGGAGAAACAGGCAAAAAACAAATAAATCTCTTGGTAGTATTTTGGATTGATAGGTAGTAGTTCACCCTGAAGCATTTCTCAAAAGCCCACATATGCAGTTTCGCCAAAGAGGTATACACCCTACAGGAATAGAAGAAAATAAAGTAGCAAAGAGCCTAATGATGAAAAAGGAAAGGGAGTGTTTTGAACCAATTTTAGATGGTCAGAACAACATTACAGAAAGGATCATGGGTTCTTGCATTCCCACAAGGTCATTTTTCAGGGCCTCATCCTTCCCTTCCAGCATTTCATCTGGTTGGTTGGAAGATTGAGTAATGTCCCTGCTGGGAATATTATCTGTCCCAGAAACCACACAACAAACGTTATGGCCAGTCCACTAAACCACATGCTAGGAAAACCTTGACTTATTCTAAGGCTATATTTCCTCAATGCTCAGAATCTGAACCCAGCTGTAAGCATCCATTCAATGGTGTTATCACCCTAAAATCAGGAATCTCTGAAGTTCTTGAAGTATTTTAAAGGTTCATGTTCCACTGGGATAAGAAACCAAAATCTCTGATACCTAATATTAGTCCACCTTCACTAACACCAGCGCTTTTTCCCCTCACACTACCATCCCCAGTGCTACAAATGCCTTTCTCAAGACAGCAACCATTGTAGCCAATACTGCTACCAAGCCTGGATTACTACTACCACCCTTCTGATGCCCAATGTTGACTTTATCATGGCACCAATAAAAAGTTAATTTTTAACCTCAATCGGTCTTTTATTTTTAATTTATTTATTGATTAAGTTATTACATATGTGTCTTTATCCCCACATTACCCCCATCTTCCCAACTCATGCCCTCACCACCCTGTTGTCTGTGTCCATCGGTTAGGCCTATATGCTTGCATATAAGTCCTTTGGTTGATCTCCCCCCACCCTTACTCCACCCTCCCCACCTTCCTTCTGAGGTTTGATGGTCTGATCGATGCTTCTCTGTCTCTGGATCTATTTTTGTTCATCAGTTTATGTTGTTCATTGTATTCCATAAATGAGTGAGATCATGTGATATTTATCTTTCTGTGACTGGCTTATTTCACTTAGCATAATGCTCTCCAGTTCCATCCATGCTGTTGCAAATGGTAAGAACCCCTCCTTTTTTACCCCAGCATAGTATTCCATTGTGTAGATGTACCACCGTTTTTTAATCCACTCATCTATTGATGGGCACTTAGGCTGTTTCCAAATCTAAGCAATGGTGAATTGTGCTGCTATGAACATAGGGTGCATATATCCTTTTTAATTGGCGTTTCTAGTTTCTTAGGATATATTCCTAGAAGTGGGATCACTGGGTCAAATGGGAGTTCCATTTTTAGTTTTTTGAGGAAACTCCATACTGTTCTCCACAGTGAATCGGTCTTTCATTGTATCCCTCTTAGGGTAGAACCAAGGCAAGTCTACTCAGTGTTGGACTGACAGATGGCTCCATGACCAACCTGGTTTCTCCAGCAAAAATTCTAGGACACATCCTTGAGGACACTTCTCTTGGTCCCCACATCCAAAACATCATCAAATCTACTAATACTTCCATAGCATATCCAGATTCCAACTACTTCCCTCAATTTCTTCCTCTACTACTCTCATTCAAGTCATGATCATCTTTAGTCCAAACTTTGAAATAACCTCCAAATTGGTCTCCCTGCTTCCATTCTTGCCTTCCTGCAATCCATTCTTCATATGTCAGCTAGAGAGAGAATTTCATAAAGATAACTCAGATCCTCTCACTCCCTTGCTTAGAGCCCTACAAAGTTTCCCTGCCTCACTCTAGCTTATGAAGCTCCATGTGATGTGCCCAGCTAAGCTCTCCAACTTCACGCCATTGTTGACTATACCAGTGTGTCTGCAGCCACTTTGGCCCTCTCTCTGTTCCCCAAATACACTAAGCTCATTCCATCCCGAGAGTCTCTGCATGAGATATTTCTTTTACTTGAACTGTTCTCCCCAATATTTGTGTGGCTCCCTTTTTCTCAGAGAACGTGTCCCTGACCAGCTGAGCCAAAAAACTTCCCACCATTGTCTTTTTATTGTATTTTAATGAAATTAACTAAAAAGCTACATTTCACAGAAAAGCACGTATCAATTTTTTTATTTATCCAAGTGTTTGAGTGATGATTACCAAAACTGATCTCACATATATCAATGTGAAATAAAATCTTCAATCACAAAATCTATAGAATTATATAAACAATCTGCTTCAGAGAAAAACTGTACCCTGATGCCCCCAAAAGTCACAAATCAGTAATTGACATGTCCAGACCCAGATGATATAAAAACTCAAAAATTTAATCAGCATTAAAATATCTCTGCCCAGCTTAGGTCTGCTGCAAGAATTCTATAGTAGAAAAGGGGGCATAGGCTGGTTCTTTCTTTTTCACTAGATTCCTATCCCCATTACCATTTCTTCCACTCTTTGCTCCTAGCTGCAGCTTCCAGCACTTTCCATAGTTGAGGAGAAGAGGAGAAAAAAATGAGGAAAACCCTTCCAAGATGGGTACCAGTGTCATCTGGCTTGGTTTCCTCTGGCCCTGCCAGATATTTTAAGTCCTCCCTTTCTCTCCTGGACACTTTAATGGATTATTCAAAAACACAACCACCCCAGCCAGGCTGGCATGACTCAGTGGTTGAATACCGACCTATAAACCAGAAGGTCATGGTTCCATTCCCAGTCAGGACACATGCCCGGGTTACAGGCTCAATCCCCAGTGTGGGTGTGCAGGAGGCAGCCGATCAATTATTCTCTCTCATCGTTGATGTTTCTATCTCCACCTCTTCCTTCCCCTCTGAAATCAGTAAAATATATTTAAAAAAATACAACCACCCCTATCTCTGGAAATCTTTCCCCTGAAATTCCCTGACATAAATATTCACCCTCCGACTTGACACTGAGTTCCCCTGTAACCCTAGTCTTAGGCAATAGGCCTCCAATCAGATTCTTTCTATTACAGTGTCCTAATTCCCCCATAAGTGCCTTAATACTCTCCGAGATGGGTCAGGCTCCAGGGGCCATCTTGGGTCTCTACAACAGTGCTCTCTCTCTCCTTTTTACACTGGATGAGGCTGGTTATGGTTCTTATCTCCTTCTTTATCATCTTACTTAGGGAGGTCTAACACTTCACTTTGAAATGTGAAGGTATTTGAGACTTCTCATCGTGGGCTCAGCTAAAGGTAATTTTATATATTTTTTGTATGTGTCAACATATACCAATTCCATTATTCAAGCATTCTTCTAGGAAAGATTCTCCACATAGGATTAGTATGTCACTATTCATAGTATTGGTTTAGGCAATGAAGAGAACAGGAACTATTCAGAGTGAATATGTATTAAGCCTTATGTCTGTAGCCCAGGATATGTAGTCTTGCCTCATAAATAGTCACTCATGTGGCAAGTCTAGATTAATAAAGTTGCAGAAAAAATAATGATGATTTGATCCATTTGGTAATGAGCATTAGTCCACGAGTCCATGAAGAAGAGTATATTTTTAATAAACATTTGAACACCTAAGGTTTATTATATACCCCAATTGAACAGAGAGTTATATTACCATCCAGATAAAAATAATGAATGAACTGTTAAAGATACTCAACCCCACTATTTTCATAGGCCATGATGGATTTGTTGACGTCATTTATAATAATACACACACTTCACGAATTTCCAAATACCTCCAGAGGAACTCAGAGTCCCCCAGTAAAAATTCCTTATTAATCGCCAACATTTCTGAGCATTGGCCAGGGAAGCATTATATTTTTAGTGCCAGAATTAATGCCAGTTTACAGTCACCCGGGCATTGTCCTTGCTGATTTATTATGTCATGTAGGACAGTAATGAGACTGTTTCTTCCCCTTGGGCCAGTTGAAAACTCCTAATTCTTTGTTCTCATGACACATCTTTCTTGTATGGGGCAGTCAGTGAAAGAAAAAAAAAAAGGCAACTGATAAGGTCTTTGATGTCAATCCCAGGTATTGTCTTTTTCACCCAAACCAACCTAGATGACAATCATGGAGAAAAGTCAGAATTGCACGTAAAATGAAAAGCCTAACAAAAGGGGGGAAAAGCCATAAAGGTCATCTATCCCACACAAGGAAGAAAAAAAATCTGAAAAAAACTGTGCCTGGTATTTTTAAACCACCCTGATGGGACTTAAATAACCCTTTAGACTGGCTTGCTTACTAGCCATGTGATCTTGAACCTAAGTTTCCTCAAATGTGAAGTAAGCTAGTACTATTTACTGCTTCTGGTTGATTTAAAATTGGAATGATTTAGATTAGATTTTAGAATGCACATGGATTTAATGAGTGAGAAAGAAAAAAATTGGGGTTTTTTTGGTCAGAAGATTTTTTAACTTGATTTAAAACTGGTTTTACTCATCCTTCTAATTTAGAGATCCTACATGAGTGTGTCTTATTGGGAATCTGGCACAAAGAAAGGTCTGGAACCTCATTTCACAATTCCTATAGTGGTTCTACATCTGAGCCATGACCTCTTTATAAACACCCATGCAGGCATCTATGTAGTAGATCGTAGAGTCTGTAAGATCTTATTTTTTTATTTTTTTTTATTTTTTGTAGACTAAGTCTCACACCTTAAGAAAATGACCCTACCTGCTTAGCACTTCTTGCTTCTGGCAATAAAAATGACAACCTTATCTATATGATTATTTTTATATAAAACACTAATATTAGCTCTCGTGGGTAAAATGAAAGACATTTGTTTTTTGTTTCTAATACCTTTTTTAGAATAAAATGAGAGGCGGGGAAGAAAATCAATGCTTCAGACTAATTTGCTGAATAGCTTTTAGCTGTCTAGGAGAAACAGGCCTGGAGGCCAACCCCTTCACTCGGCATGTTCAGAATCTCATTGCAAATTACTGTGCCTGTGAACCTGACTCTGACTGCTGAGCACGCCCCGTCTCCAGCTCTAAAGAGATCAGCCACAAAAGCATGGATTAGAAGAAGTTCCTGGAAGACAGTTAAGCCCTTGCCATGTGGTTAATAAGCATTTTCATATGGAGTGACTGGAGAGCATGAAACAATGACTGCAAGCCCCAGTAAGCTGTCAAACATTAAGCCCACATGGGTGACTTCACCCTGTTTACGTTGCTTGATATAAAGCCAGAGGAGGGCCAGGCAAAAGCCATAAATTCAAATAAGCCTTTTAAAGCCTTCTCAATTGATCACGACATAAAAAGACACGGAGCAATTGTATAATCACCTCACACACAGGTAACTAAATATATTGCCCTTTCCAAATTCACTGATGTAAAACATGGAGCTTTGTCTCCCCAGCTAATGGTTGAGAGCAGTTTTTATAGTTCTTTCCTGTGAACTTAATACCCAGCAAATAAATGACAGTCCCGGAAGCAGCTCCTTGGGTCAGACAGTAACATCTATACAATGAAATCTCCTCGTGGTAAAATAACTATTAAAGTGAAGTGGAATCCAAGCCTTGGTAGCACTTCTGTCCTTACATATATATTAAATTTTTATGTGAAGGTCATAGGAAACGAGACTTTTTCTCCTAAATTGCTTGTCCTCTTATGTCACATTAAAATATATAAATCTGATTCATGAGGTGACATAAACTGAGGCAACGAATGACATTCTGAATTCACAATTAATTAACTCCTGAGTCTACATATACAAATAAGGGGCAGCGTGGCAATGGGGAACAGAAATCGTCATCATATCTAAACAGGAAAGTAAGTAGATGCCAGATACTACTTTCCTAGTGTAAGCATTATATGTGGTAACTGGGGCCAATATAAAGTTAAAGTCAGAATTTTAACCAAAGAACTTATATGCATATATGCATAACCCATGGACAGACAATAGTGTGGTGAAGACCTGGGGAGGAGACACAGGCAGGGTGGAGAGAGTTAATGGGGGCTGGGGGGGGGGGTGGAATAAACAAATAAAATAAATTCTGGGTTTTACACTTGATTCCACAGTTCATACGCAGAACTTGTATCACCATGAGAACAATACTATTATCCCATCTCTTCCTTGAGGTTATTCAAAAGGAAGAAAAAAAATGATTCCATCTTAATATTTCCAAATGCTTACATTTCTTCATATGACTGTCAACAGAGAAATAGGCACCCTCAGAAATCTCCTGTTTGTATAAGTATCTTTTGTTTCAGATTCTCCATGTTTTCAGTGAGTGTGGGCTTCATAACAGTTGCATTTTAGAAAGTTACCTCAAATTTCAAAGCCAGTAGAACTCACTTATAATGGATGATCACCACAACTTGTTACCGTCTATGTCTCTAAGACCCTCATCTTTATCACTTTAGGAGTGAATCCTGAACAGAAAGAGGTCTGTCTGTTTTTCACTGAACCTTCATCATTTCCTATTGGTTAATCAGAATATTTTAAAAATATACTCTGTGTTAACAAAGTGACATTGTGCAGGAAAAAATATTTTTGACCATGCGTTTTTCTGCAGATAAGAAGTCTCCTGAGTCGACAAGCTTGTGGGCAATTTAATCTGATGGGCAGCAAGAAATAGCAGAATGTTAGACATACAATGTTCATCAGTGACTTAAATCCTTATAATTCTATAAGTTAAACATTGCTATTCCCCATTTTATCCATTTTACAGTTGAAGAAGTTAAGACTCCAAAAAAATTTTTTTACTAACATCTGACAGAACTAGGACAGTGTCTTGACCTGTGTTCTCAGTCACTGTGCTGCCCTTAAAGGGCAAGCAACAAAGAGCCCCCACTTGTCAACTTCGGCTTCTCCCCTGAGTCACACAATATAGGAAAAGTAGTCATTTCTGGAGTCACCAGAAAGCTCACAGCAGTGGACAGACACCTGTAACATAATGAAGAACCTTAGAAGATTCCTCAGTTTCACTTTCAGAACTTTATGTCTCCTGAGGAGCAAATGCTAAAAGCTATTAGAAACATAGGAAACCCTCCCAGCTGGCATGGCTCAGTGGTTGAGCATCCACCTTTGAATCAGGAGCTCACAGTTGGATTCCCAGTCAGGGCATATGCCCGGGTTGCACCTCTATCCCCAGTGTGGGGCATGCAGGAGGCAGGCGATCTATGATTCTCTCTCATTGATGTTTCTATCTCTCTTCCCCTCTCCTTTCCTCTCTGAAAGCAACAAAAATATATTTTAAAAAAGAAAAAGAAACATAGGAAACCTGTATGCGTGTATAAATGGTATCATTGATAATACATTAGATCTACATGAGATCTAGAACCCTGTTTACCATGCTCCACAATCTATAGGTCTGCTTATCACAGTGCCTGACACTGCAAAATAACATGCTCTCAATAACTCTTTATTGAGTAATTATGATTATGACCATTAACATTAAAAGCTGAAATCAGAGACTTCTACCAAAGAGATTGATTTTCATGTTTGCTGTGAATTTTTCTTGAACCAAGATGTTAACTTCTGGCTGTGAAAATATCAAAGGATTTTGTTTTCTTCATATCAAAAATAATTGTGATAAACACATGAAAACTGCAGGCTCAGCAGAAAGATTAATACCAAATTCCAGAAAGAGCTGGCAGCCAAATTTGTCCATATTTGGGGAGTAATATACAATTAAAATTCTCCCCCAAGGAGAAATTAGATACAGCTTGTAGGCTATTACAGGAAATTGCTGCCATAGCTTTTCCAATTACAGATTAAGTATCAATCATTTAGCAAGCCAGAAATGACACCAAACTTACACTAATGCCATATCAAATGATGAGAATTCTATTTTAGATATGTTTGGACATTTTAGCTTGATTCTCTAAAATTTGTCATAAAAAGTGAATATTCTACCTCCCAAAATCAATATAAATAAAGCCATTCCCAATACCTAGAATGTGCTATCGCCATTAATCATTATTTGCATTCTCTTACATTCTCATAATCTACAACCCTAAGGAACAAAGTCAAATTGCAAGAAAACAAGCAAATGTCACACGATTTGAGAAAATCATTTCTGCTGACTCCAAAAGTCAGAAGAAATTTAGTTCAGTTTCATAAACAACACAGGAAACTGATGTTCTGAATGACCATCATGAATCATTTATTGTGTTATAATTTTTTAAAAGGAATTCAATTATGTTCAGTACATTTTACTAAGTCACTCAAGTGGACGCATTTTTATTTATTTCCATTGACATAAAATGATTATAAGTTTGAGCACTAATTAATCAGAAAATTCAATGAACCCAAAACTCCTATTCTCTAAGAATTTCATTAAGCTTTTATTAAAAAGTCAGAAATAACATAATAAAGAAGAAAATTAAATAAAATGGCTCAATAACTCTGTAATAATTATACTATACCATTCTAGTAAAGGTTTTTTAACTAAATTATCAAAACCTATTTTAAGCACTTAGCTTTTAGTGCCCAAGACCAAAATGTTTTTGACCTTCCAAATATCAATCTGCACATCTTGAAGGATACAGAGTCACTTTGGCCTTACTTTGATATGTTAAAGGATGCTGAGATGTTCATAGATAAAGTTGCACCTGTTTACAAATGTTCTATTATGGTTGGCTTCCAGTTGATTAGGCTAGAGTTCCTCATACAATTTTTAGCTCACAATCTCATTTCTTCAAGATATTTTTGCTACTCCATATTCCAACTGTTTTTCTGTGAAAGCTGTGATAAGATTTCAAAACAAGTGAGGAAAACACATTCTCTCTACTAATTAAAATGAAACAAACACACTAGGCCCTTGACATTTATATCAGATAGTTCCTGGAACTTTTCACAATCCCAAACTTTAAAATATCATAGAGAATCAAAA
The DNA here is from genome assembly GCF_000412655.1 of Myotis brandtii. Lineage (NCBI taxonomy): Eukaryota > Metazoa > Chordata > Mammalia > Chiroptera > Vespertilionidae > Myotis > Myotis brandtii. The sequence continues at coordinate 1,841,986 of NW_005354291.1, read as the reverse complement.
TTCTGCATAAAAATCGGTATAGGTGATGGTTGGATTGTCAACGGGGCTCAAACACTGGCTAACAGGTGACTTTTCCCAATCACTATACCACCTTCAAAGAGTTCATGAGTCACATGTCTTGTGAAGTTTGTTATCATTGAAGTTTGCCTCACTTGAGTTGAGGCAAACTTCAATGATAACAAACTTCACAAGACATGTCCTTAACAAAATATAAACAAAACAAGTGTAAAATTTGAATGTATTATAGGAATGCAAGACTTTTTTAACATTCTAAAATTAGGGTATCTCATGCCATTAACAGAATAAATGATTTTAAAGTTAATATAGTCATCTCAAAGAATGGCAAAATGTCTTTTGATAAAATTCAATATTCATTTTTCATAAAAACCGCATACACTAAGAACAGATGGAAACTCCCTTAATATTATAAAGGTCATTTTAAAAACAACAATAAATACCATACTTAATGTGAAATATTGAACTTTTCAATATTGAGATCAATAAAGAAATAAGGGTACATGCTATCATCACTTAAATTTAACATTGTACTGGAACTCCTAGCCGGTACAGGAGGGTGAAAAAGAAACTATAATTATAAAGACAGAAGTAAATATATCATTATTCACAGAAAATCTAAATATCTATAAAGAAATTATTAAAATTGATAAGTGAGTCTAATGAAAAATAATTGTATTTCTTATTTCAATATTAACAGAAAATAAAATAGTAATGCTAAAATGTTGAATAAGATAAAAATATTAAATGCCTAGGTAATAACTAATAACCACAAATGTGTAAAACTTCTATACAGAAAAGTATAAAATATTATTGAGGAAAAATAGAGAAAATAAATAGAAAGATATACTATTTTTCATGGATTGGAAAATGATTGTTTTTCCCAAATTGATCCATAGAGCATTACAATAACTATCAAAATCTGAAGAAATTTTTTTTTGTATGTTGATCTTTTTTAATATATTTTTATTGATTTCAGAGAGGAAGGAAGAGGGAGAGAGAAATAGAAACATCAATGATGAGAGAGAATCATTGATTGGCTGCCTTCTGCATGCCCCCTATTGGGGAACAAGCCCACAACCCAGCATGTGCTCTGACCGGGAACTGAACCATTATCTCCTGGTTCATAGGTCAATGCTCAACCACTGAGCAATACCAGCCAGGCTGTATGTTGATCTTGACATGCTGAACTTAAAATTTAAATAGAAATCTCAGGGTAATCAAGACTCACAGAGAAAAAGAAAAATAAGGTAGAACTTGATTTACTGGACAGCAAGATTTATCATAAATTTCTGTTAATTAAAATAGGATAGTATTGAACAAGAATTTTATGGTAATTTAGCTACTGAAATAGAATAGGGAGCCTGAAACACAATCTATTTAAAGATGATTTATGATAAGATAGCTCTGTAAATGAAGGGGACCGATTTTGGAAGTATTAAGTCAATTGGGTATCTATACAAAAAGAAAATGATTTCTACTACACATTTGACACAAAAATCAACTATAAGTAAATATAAATTTAAATTAGAAAGCTAAAACAATAAAACATCAGTATAATAAAGGATATACTCATGATCTCAGGGTAGATAAAAAAACACCAAAGTATCAACTATAGAGAAAACAATGATAAATTTGAATATGTATCAAAAAATGTATTACATCAATGAAAAGTCATGTCACAAAGTAGGGAATATACTTGCAACACATTTAGCAACACAGGGTTCATATCTAGAAAAATTAAAAACTCATGAATCAATAAGAAAAACACATTCAAAAGAATTAGGCAAGAAATTTTAACTGGCACTTCAGGGAACCAAATGATTAATAGGCTTATGAATTGCAGCTCAACTTCAATAGGAACTAGGTACATACAAATTAAAACCCTGTGAAATAATTCTACATTATCTGCTAGAATGGCTAAAATTAAAATACCAACTATATCACATGAGGCCAAGCCTGTCTACTTATACACTGTTCCTAGGAGTGTCAATTGGTATAACCATTGTAGTAGGTTTTTTTTTTTTTGCTGTGTAACCAAGTACCCCAAACTTAGCAGCTTAAAACAACACATACTTGTTACCTCGCAGTGTCTGTGGGTCAGTTTATCTTATAGTTTCTATAGATCTGACCCAGTTTTGCTGATTTCTTTATGAGTCTAGATTGGGAAAGAGTCTTCCAAATCATTCAGGCTGTTGGCAGAATTAATTTCCATGTAGATGGAGGTCTCTGTTTTTTTGCTGGCTCTGAGCTGGGGACTGCTCTCAACTCATAGAGCCTACCCAAGTTCAGTGTCACATGGCCTTCTCTCTAGGCCCTCTCTATTACAGTCTACTTCTAAGCCAGGTCATCTCTTGCCCCAGTCTGCAGTCTGCTGGGACAGAGCCTTATGTAACATAGCACAGTCATATCACCTTTGCTATATAGCATATAATAACACCTTAATTAACCAGGGTGACTGAAGAATGAATAAAATTTTTATTTAATTCTCTACTTTATAACTGAGAAATGCTCTAGAATGGATTTGACATTTTTTCTGCCGTGTAGAAGAACAAGCTGAACAGAAATTTTATGGTAAAAATGGCCAAGTGCCTTGGTTGTCAGATTAATTTTGTATTGCTGCATAACAAAGTACCACAAACTTACAGCGTAAAACAACACAAATGTATTAGCTCACAGTCCTGCAGGTCAGAACTCTGGCATGACATAGCTGCATGCTTTGCTTGGAATGGCCGAGGTCCAAATCTAGAGGTTAGTCATGCAAAGCTTTTGTCTGGAGGTTTTGAAGAACAATTTCTTTTCAAGCTGATTCTCTTTGTTGGCAGAATTGAATTCCTTTCTTTTTGTAGGACCGAGATCCTCATTTCCTTATTGGCTATAACTGGGGATTGCTCTCAGCTCCTAAAGGCTGCCCATACTCTTTACCATGTGACTCCTTCATTCTTCAAATCAGTAATGGGCATCAAATTCTTCTCATGCTTCAAATCTCTGACTCCTCTTTCTCTTCAGGTAGCTAAGAAAACTCTGCTTTTAAACAGCTCGTGTGTTTAGATTGGGCCACTAGATAAGCTTCCTTAAGACTAACGTTGCCATATAACAACATAAGCATATGTAAAATTCATCATATTCCCTGCCCAGGGATAATGCAGGGCACGAACACCAGGGGAGTGGGAAATCTTGAAGGCCACCCTAAAAGTTTGCCTACTACAAGTGTTATTATCAATGATGAATGAAAGAAGCCATAGAAGAATGTCAGCTGAATACTAAGGTGTTTAATAAATACTACTCTTAAAAAAGTAAACTATTGGTACCAATTTATAGTAGAGCCTTTTTAGCTCTACTATAGTGATTGTCAAATTTATGGATTACAAACTTTTAGTGGGTGCTGGAATTAGTTCAATGGGTTGCAACCAATTTATTTTTTAATTGAAATAATAAAAAACAAAAACGAGAAATATCACAGAGCAACTTAGCATGATTTTAAGTGTGATCAAGAGTTCATTTGAAATATTGAAATCAATCCAAAAATATCTCTCAGGTGGAAATAAACTCTCTATAATCAAATTGTTTTTAGTTATATGTATATGCATGTATCCAAG
>NW_005354291.1:1799958-1837696 GCF_000412655.1 Myotis brandtii | reverse complement strand
TATGCTTTGAAAGCCACTAATCTAGATTACAAAGAACTCTTTTACTGATATGCAATTATCAAAGCTTTTACTTCAGTAAGTATTATCCTTAGAGCCAAGTCTAACATTATTTTGTATTATTCTGTAAAGTACATTCAAGAGCTCTAAAATTCAGTAGTTTAATAGTATTCATTCCTCCTAGAAAATTTAAATAATTTCTTATCCTTTAATATATAACTTTTGAAGCATCAGTTTTCCTATCCTTTCACATCAGTCAGGTAAGTCTTCAAGACCTATCCATATTTGGCCTCTTTAAATACATTGATTTTAACTTATCTTTAAATAAGCAAACATTTTTATTACTACAATCAGTAGCATTTTCCATACCATTTCTTTATCTTCTGAAGGGCATTCATTATTAGTGATAAGTGCTTGGGAGCCAAGTGTTCTATGAACTTGTCTGTGCATAGAAATCTGGGTAGCAGCCTAATTCTCCACGCAACCATAATCAAGGCAATTTACCTGACAGTTACTGAGGGCTTCCCCCACACACCAGCATGGGGCTGAGCACTGGAGATTCAAAGATGAATAAAACTAGTCCCTTGCTCAAAGTATTTATACATCTCCAACCCTAGAATATATTGTCAATGTTCTTTTTACTTTTGTTTTAATTTCTGTTCCTTACTGTTCAGACTGTTTGCTTTCCTCTCACATCTACTTGTGTCTCATTGAATATACTGTCATCTGCTTTATTTCCCTGTAGGGTAAATTTGGATTTTAAGCAAATGATCAAGATATTTGTATTTACAAAGTTCTCCCAAACTGCATTGCCTGCAGTATTGCAGTAGAGGTTGCAAAATCAACAAACACGCCATTATTTTCCAAAATATTAACAAATAACTAACCATTTTTTTTTAATGTGAAGCGATATAACTTTACCTTTCACCTTTAGGTATTGGTTTTACCCCAGGATTCACTTAAAATCTTAAAATCAGACCAGAAAGTAGCTAAAAGGGATGGGGAAACCTTAATAATTACGTTAATTTTTGCAAAGAAATATTGAATTGAAGCCTTCTTTGAAAGAGAGAGTATAATAAAATGAGAATTATTTCATATTCATTGTGTGTGTTTATGGGTTTGTATATATATAAGAAAAGGGCAACTAACACTCCACATCTGTCAAAAAAGGATCACAGTCACCAGTGTCTGGCTAAATAGTATATTAAAGATTCAACTAAAAACTAAAAAATAAGACTAATGTACTACAGGCAATAAATTGGAGCCCATTTAACAGTTGGTCACCACCATAACTGGAATTCTAACACAGATATCTGTGTGTATGCCATGCACTGAGTCAGCTCTGACTCCTGGCGACCCTATGAATGAGTAATATCCACAGTGTCCTGTCCTCAACAGCCCTAATCAGCTCTGTAGACCCCTGCCTATGGCTTCTTTTATGAAGTCAGTCGAGCTCATATTCAGTCTTTCCCCATCTATTTTTTCCAGTATTATTGTCTTTTCCAAAGAACCCTGCCTTCACCTGATGTGCCCAAGTTAGAATAGCATCAGTTTCATCATTTTTGTCTCCAGCAATGTTTTAGGCTTAATTTGCTCTGGGACCCACTTATTCAGGGTTTCTGTAGAGCTCTCCTCCAACACCATATTTCAAATGAATCACTTTTTCTCTATCAGCCTTCTTAACAGCCCAACTTCCGCATCTGTACATAGTAACTGGGAATAGGAGGGTGTGGGTGAGCTTAGCCTTGGTATCTAAGGACACATCTTTGCTCTTGATCTTTCTTCATTCTTCCAGTGCTGCCCTCTCATTTTCCACTTTTTTATTTTATTTCTTAGCTGCAGTCTCTGTTTGAATTGATGACTGAACCAAGGTAAACAAAATCTTGAGCAACTTCAAGGTCTTCATTGTCTATGTTAAAATTGTGTATTTCTTTTGTAGTCACGATTTTTATCTTCTTGATGTTCAAATGCCATCCCACATTGGCACTTTCTTGTGTCACTTTAATCAGATATATCTAACCCTACTTTATTCCACTCATTGAGTCAGGGCAGCAAGTTGGGGTTTTGCTACTAGATAAGTCAAAGAAAAATAAAGATGTTAGAACAGATTTCTTCCCCACAGAAGAGCTTGCCTAAGGTGTTCACACATCCACCCACTGAAATTGAGTCACTAATGTAACACATTGCCAAAGAGATGAGAAGCAGTGACTTAACATAAGTTAGCTAGATCTGAGGAGAAAAACCAACATAATCGAAGTCCTGTCAGAATAAGAGATAGGAACCCAGAGGACAATATGAGTTTTGTTTTATGAAAAAGAAATATATCTATTTATCAATTCCTACTTATTTAATCTTCTCATCTACACAATTGCTAGTGAAGAAGGATTGATTTTGAAAGGCTGTTCTAACATTTTGTTTTAATATATAGCAAAATAATGTTACTGACAAGATAGGTAAAAAGGCCTACGGATGACAATTTGAAGAAGGATCAGGCAATAGTGAAGGTGGAGTCACAGAGTTAAATACCTGCAAGGCTACTCAGGAAAGTAAGAAATGAAGCTGGTCTGACAGAAGACCAGAGGGAATGGCACACATTGGAAAGCACCTGCTCTGCTTCGATATGAGCACTATTCTACTCCATCAAGTCATAGCCATGAGGGAAGTGGGAATAGTGATGTCAGACCTAATTTTTCAATAAAATCTGAAGATCTGAATTTTTGTGTTAATGTTCCCATTTTCTCAAACTGAAAAGGACAAACAAAAATGAAGTATTAGCCATTTTAAGCTTAATGTCTGCTATATGTGGCCTCTGCTTTAGCAGGAAATAATTACAAGATACAAAGAAAGGTTTGCTCTGTAATTTGGCTAATATTAACAAAAATGTGACATAGTTCTGGAAACACTATTATTTTTCATCATTAGCTCTGGAACTTGATTCAGTGTAGCTTACCCTTTTAGTTAATGTTGAAAAATAAAATACACAAAACTGCCCCGAGAGGGCATTATTTGTCAACAGAGAGGACCTGAAGGTCACCAGGGCCTGGGGTCAACTTGGATATCGGTCTCAATGTCCAACAAAGCATTGGAGCAAAACCAGGCATTATAAATTAAAAACTTTTTTAGAAAAGGCCATTGCTCGATTCCCTAACCTTGGTGCATAGCCTTAAGAGTGGAGGAAATATGAGTGTAATATCTTTCTCCCACATAAATGTCACTCAAGTGTATCAGCATATTTAAACGGTATGTTTGTGTTACTTTCAGTCCCTTTATGGCCTGAAATGTCAACACATAGTCAATAGCTCATTTCCTGTTGATATTTAGAACTAATTTTTTAAATGAAACCAAAGATTCATTTTTATAACTCTCTTCCTCTCCATTAGAACAAATCCTGCTTTGGGTTCTGTATATACCTCCTGATCAATTGGATGTCTTTCCTGATCACCCACTGATCTTCATATCAACATGACCTGAGTTGTTTCTCAGTCTTCAAGCTGATGCAGGCTGAGACTGTGTTCTCCTTAACAGAGGTCCTTCATTATTCTTCACAACGTTCTCTTTCCTCAGTCCATCCCAGAGCAATTTATTCACCGTTCTCTCAATACAGTTGATTTGCAGTGAACTTTACCTCAGTCTTTAAATGACTTTAGCCTTTGTCCATGAAGCCAAATAACACCAGCATCACAGCTAAAGCTTGCTAAATAGTATAATTTGACCGCAATAGCTGACCTGAATTTCAAGTACTTATAGACAAGATTATCTTGACACGAGTTAAATTTACCCTAGCCTTTGGCACCTTGGAAAAATTTCATAAGTTCATATGACTTCATTTTGTTTTGGCAAAAGAGACACTGACCATGTTCTTTTTCTTTTTTTCTTGGTAGTAAAATCTCTCCTTTCATAACAGTATGGTTCCAAACGAAGGAAATCTCAATTGGTGTTTTTTACTGTGTTCCAAGTGAAGATTTGTCAGGTATGAAATATTAAAAGTTGTAGTCAGAACAAAGAAAGTGCAACAGATACAGAAAAATGACACTTCACTGAAGCTCACCTAACAGTAGCACATATCTCCTTCTAAAGAAAATGAAATTGGCAAATGCACCTCAATATCAAGCACTGTATAACACAGCAGATTGCAATGGGCTCTCCCTGGGCATTATTCACTTTCTTCTTCAAGGATTGTGAGTGAAGTCTGGTAGATTCTTTCAGGCTATCAATCCCAGTAACTCCTCTTTGGTGAGTTTAAAAAGTAATTGCAGATATAAATAGCAGATAATATAAATGGAAAAGTGGATGAGAGTAATTCACTACAAATCATCATTTTTCTACAGTACAAAATGTAAAAATTATGTATAGTATACAAAAATATAGATGCACATAGGGATATTATATGTGAGTGTGGAAAATTATAGGAAATGGAATATTACAGAATGTTTGAGAGAAAAAGAGATTGCAGAGAGAACAGAGTTTTAGGGGAAGGGGAGAGAATGTAGAATAAAAATGAAAATGTGAGCTTCTTCTCAGAAAGAAGTTTGCAGGTGTGAGACAGCCAGGATTCTATGGAATACTGCTTGTGTAAGGTTGACGGATTCCCAAGAGAAGGAGAGAGGGCCCATCACCAACTCCCAGAAGATGGGAAGAGGAGGATCTCATCATATAGAACCAGGTCAGTCGGCAGCATCAAGATGGTATCAGGAGGAGAAGTCCCCCATTCAGAGCCAGCCTAAGGGTGTGCACCCATTCAAGAGTTCACTAATATATTTGATTGGAAAAAGGGGAAATGGAAGTTTTCCTTCTCCCTACCATATTTTAAGCCAATTTTTAAATATCATATTTTGTTATATTTTTACTTATTGTATGCCAGGAATATCTGTTGAGGTCAGTAGGACCCTTGTTTCTTTCATTAAAAAGTTAAATACATAAGGAATATAGATCAAAGTATCACATTTATTACTCGTGAAGTCTGATCTGAGTTAGAGGACATAGCTTACTGTGAGAACCATGGTAACACTGCCACGACAGGTAATATTAGACAGTGGGAGGTCTCCTAACTCTGAGTGGAATGGTTGATAACTACTGCTTCCTGGACTAGCTAGTCCCCAAAAGGAAAAAAAAAAAGGCACAAAATGAGATGAACATGATGAGTTTATTTTTATCAATGTCTCCAATCAGATAACTCATCCTTACTTGCCAGGAGTGAAGTGAGTAAAGAAGTGGAAATCCTCTGGGAGCTTTATATTAATCCAGCTCTCCTAACATGACCTATATTAAAGATAATGATGTAGGGAAGTCACATGTTTGAAAAATAACTGCTACTCATTTTATTGTAATAGACATTTCCACATATCATCATAAATAGAATTTTCATAAGATTCTTTATTCAGGCCTTTGGTGCAACAAATAGAGAGGAAAAAATTGCACATATAAAAAAAAAGATGAGTAATAGGCCAGACAAAAGAAGTTTAGAAAATTTTACCTGTTTTTTTTAATAATTAAATGTCAGAATTTCTTAATTACTACTAATTCTCCTTGAAGTCATAAATTTTATAATCCAGTTTAAGAAAAAATCACCATTTTACTGGGTCATTGCACCAACTGATGACTACCTAATAAAGAAAAAACTCTGATAAGAGAATTGTGCCCCGATAAATTTACATAAGTTATGATTTTTTAAAATATAAGGAGTCAACTTGTAGCAGAAGAAAGAACACTGATTGGTCACAAAGAGTCCTTTATTCTAGCCTCAAATCTCTCACTTCCTTGTGCTATGGCACTGTAGGAGCTAGACAAAGTGGTTTCTGGGGCCTCTTTCAAATCTAAAGTGTCATTCTGTTATCCATAATCACTTCTAATGTTATTAAAATTTTTAAGTATATATGAAACAAGTTAAAACTATTTGAAATACCTTCATATTTGATTCTCTATTTCTTAATATTATTTTTCTAGATTCCTATACTAGTCCTAAATTAAATATGCATTGTATATGCTGTACTAGATACTATATCCTATATGGGAATAGCAATACAGATTATCAAGTTCTTGAGTAATCATCTCTTAACAGTTTTTTTTCTAATGATAAGTACTTACCCTGTCTTTAACACATACTTATGAAAAACTGTACTCTTTCTTAACAATAGTCCTATTTACACAGCAAGGGATGTCAATGCTAAAAATGTGCACCAAACTAAATACAAGCCTTAGCATGTCATTATACAAGGAATTATGTAATTGAGTGATCAATAGAAATGTGTTGTCAACACATAGGTTGATTGTTAAAATTGAATAAGCACTTAGAGAGAACTAGGTATTAAATAAATATGAATAAGAATATTAAATTATCCCTGTTACACTGCAGGAAAGTTTGACAATAAGGATTTACCTTCTTCAAATATTTAGAGAGCATAAATTGATTAAAATGAAAATGAAGTGCAAAGCTAAACAAACAGCCAAACAAGACAGTAAGTACGCAATACATAATGTTACAGGAAGTTTGGGGACCACAACATTTGGAAATTGCCATGGCTTTTCTTAGCATTTCTATTGACAATATTCAGAAAACACAGACATGAGCCTCTCAAATACTACACTGTTGATGCTATACATAGCTTTTCTTTTTTCTTTTTGTAAAGTGAGTCACCTATTTTATAATGTTCTCAGTGCAGAACTTCAGTGACCTTACTCCCAGAACACACTTAATTTTCTTGCCACCAAGACTTCCCCAACTTGGGCTATTATTAATGATCATATTAAACTTGTGGACATTGTTGTAACAAGATAAAGTGGAATCATTTTGCTTTGATTTTTTTTTTCCTCACATCATATGAACTTCAAGCAAATATTTGTACTTCAGATCTATAAAATTAAGATATTTGTACGGGGACAGTATTTTATATTCACTTAATAAAAACGGAACAGAAGGTTTATGACTATAAAATATTTGAAGGATAAAAATGTCTTGTTAATTAGCCTGGATGCACAAATTACTGTGAGTCTTAATGTAGGCAGACAGAATGTTCTTACAACACATCCTATTGGTATCTCACTTGGCTAAGCTACTGCTGCTCTCTGATGTTGGACTTCTCCACATAGAGAGGCTGGTAAGTCTAACAAGAGCCGATCAAGCATTTGCCACCTGGAAGATCATTTGACTCTATCGGCAGTGCTGAGTAAGTCCATTTTATCTCCCTCCCTCAATACTGTGCTCAGCACCAGAAACCGGGTGGGGACGCGTACTAATGAGCATCCAGTTCTTTCAGATGATTGAAGACAAGGTGGTAGCCAAAGGAGTTGTGGTGCCACTTTGAAGAGAATACTGATGATCATGGATTGCTTGTGTGACCCTTTTCCTTATAACTGAAAAGAATTATTTCCTCTCTGTTCCTAATGCTACTCAGAATGCAGACTCTGTAAGAAGCGAAATTATATATACCCAAAGAACAGTTACTCTAATAAGCTTATTAGTATACTTTGGCAATTAATATTATATGTAATGGTGTGAATGTCCAAAAAAATGTAATGCTTTTTTCATAGTTTAACAGGCCCTTAATGAAGACCAGATAAGCTAGAGAGCTCTCACTGGTGCATCAATTGAATTTAAATTAGGAAAAAACGGAGTTAGCCTCTTAATAGCCTTGGCCAGTTCATAGAAAATGTTGCTGAAGTCATCCTAAATTTATTATAATGAAATGGACTGGGTGAGTCAGCATGTTTGTCATCCCTGGGAGCAGAAACAGTGCACTATTCCCCTCTCATGATACAGTAAAGGAGCTAGAGTCATGGAACACTTGCTTGGAAAATGAATTCTTTTCCAAAATCTCTACTCTTCATTTTAAAACTTTGTTCCAAATTTGTTTAAGAACAGTTTAGTGGATCTTAGCATTTAAATACCGAAGAAAAATGGTATTCAATTCTTCTTTGGGTGCCTTTCCAATATGAAAATGTGCCTTTCTCCAGTTGTCTTAGCCTCAAGATCTTTGCAAATTAAATAAAACAGTACATTTAATCCTTCGGTCAATTTGGATAAATTAAGTCAAACTTGCACACTAAATGTAACATTAAGTCCCCATATACGTACAGGTTGCTATCGGTTAGCCTAGGCTGAGTTGCATAACAAACCATCGCCAACTCTCGTGGCTCACAACAGAAGCTTTGTTTTATTGTGTCGTTCCTCTCATTCATGCCACAAAACCCATTATGGTTCTGCTCAATATTATCTTCTCAACACCATTCAGGTTGACAGAGTAACCTTTATAGGATGTTGTCCATCTCATAGTGAAACATACTCTGGCTTAAGGTTTCCACTTGAAAGTAACAAACATCACTTTTGTTCACATTTTCTTAGCCAAACCGAACGTCATATTGCCAAAGTCTAGCATCAATGAGATTCAAATATAGAATCTTTCCACAGGGAGATACGTGACATGAAGGGGCATAGCAAGAAGGACAGAAAGAAATTAAACCATATTATAATGTTTGTTCTCTTATTCACAAATAAATAACACCCTCTGCTCCATATATAGGGTATAATAATTCCCATCCTATCTCCACTGGAGGTAATCTATAACTTTCATCATCCCATCAAAGCATGAGGCGCACATTCTCCTGAGAATTTTTATACTAGGTATATACGTGCCTCTTCTGGAGTCGAAGACCCAGAATTGAAGAAGGTAGTAATCAGCCCCTCCATACCCCACTTCCATTAATAAACATATCCATTCAGATACAGGAAGAATGGTAGACATATGCAGCCATTTTTCTAGTGATTCTAAAATCCTGATGGCAGGCATTGTAAGGAGCCTACCTTGTAAGGAGTGTTATGGACTGAATGTTTGTGTTCCATCAAAATTTACACCTTGAAGCCCTAACTGGCAATATTTGGAGATGAGGCCTTTAAGGAAGGAGTTAAGGTTAAATGGGGTAGTCAGGTTGGGGACTTAATTCAAGGGAATTAGCATCTGTATAAGAAGAGACACCAGAGCACTCTCGCTTGTTCTCTCTCTCTCTCCAGGTAAGTACCCAGGAAGAAAGCAGCTGTCTGCAAGCCAGGGAGGGAGTTCTCACCAGAAAGTGACCATGCTGGCACCCTCATCTCAGACTTATAGCCTCCAGAACTGTGAGAATATAATTTCTGTTGTTCAAGCCATCAAGGCTGTGTTATTTTATTATGGCAGCCTTAGGAGACCAGCACAGCAGGGAATGTTTCTGGATTAAGCCCTATTTCCGCCTGCAGGAGCAGATCTCTATTCCATTGTTGTCGATAGCCCGTGGTTCAGCCCCCTGGGAGGTCTTTTCCTATTATCTCCCTGACCTCTTTAGGAGGACATTACAGCAAATGACCTTCTTAGAATCTGAGAACATTTCACACCCAGTTTTCTGCCCATAAAAGATTGGAAGCCTAAAGGTCACATTAAGTTTTGAAAATTAAATCTCTTTTAGTTAAGGCTAGTGGATTTGGGGGGATCACACTAATCTATATATATTAAAAAAATAGTTTCTTGTCTATTTGACTTATATCAGTACATGTGCCAAGAACTACAATCACAGTTCTTTTTAGAACATGCCTCCACTCTAGACCAGGCGTCTCAGGTCTATATGAGAGCCATGATCTTTGTCGCTTCTGGGAAATTTTATCCAGTTGGGAGGGTTTAGTGGGTATCACTTTGTCAATTTGAGGATTTTTACAATGATACTTACGGCCACACCCTTTCTTTTGTTCAAGCGATGTTGTCTGCTTTAATTACCCATGTTGCTGTGAGGCCTTCACTGCTTTCCCTTTTCACAGTTGGAGCTTGTTTGATACCACGTGTGGGCTACTCTTGTCTCTGTTCAGCAACTTATAACAAAAAAGAGATGAGCTCAGAAAAAAAGAATTGTTTGTTTGCAGAAATGAGAGGGAACAGAGTCAGAAAAGAAATAAAAAGCTTCTTCTTATAGCAACGCATATCAGTCTCACTCATATTTCATTGACCAAAGCAAAACATGCCCGATCTTATATCAGCAGAAAAGGGAACTATAAATCCTTCCTTTGGAAGAAATGGTGGAGCAATAGTACCGTCTACCACAAGGCTTTACAATATCTACATAAAATTTTCATTGTGCACATATATCATTCCTGTGAAATGGGTAGGAAAAAGTAGGTAGTGGTACTAGCCTCATTCTCCAGAGTATAAAATGAAAGTTCTTGGAAATTTAAATCATAACCAAATTTTAAAATGCTAATAAGACAAAGAAAATTAACCTAGAACCTCAGATTCCTGACTTTTAATGGAACACTCTTTCTACCACTCTGGTACTCATGAAATACAAAGGTTACACAATGCTGGTACATGGACACAAATGCCCCAGGAGACAGGGGACACACAATAGTAATAATGTTTGAGCACCAAAGAGCTCTGTGTTCCAGCTCTCTTACATACTAGCTTTGTGAGCCTCAGCAAATCTCTTACTATTTTTTTTTTTTAATTCTCACCTGAGGATATTTTTCCATTGATTTTTAGAGAGAGTGGAAGGGAGAGAGAGAGAGAAACATCGATGTGAAAGAGATACATCTATTGATTGCCTTCCCACATGCCCTGACCAGGGCCAGGAATCGAGCCTGCAACTGAGGTACATGCCCTTGACCAGAATTGAACCTGGGACCCTTCAGTTTGCAGACCGATGCTCTTCCCACTGAGCCAAACTGGCTAGGGCTCAGCAAATCTCTTAAACTCCCTGTAATTCAGTTTCTCCATCTGTAAACCGGAAATTGTTTCTATTTAATGCAGACTCAGATACTAGTTTAGTACATATACTAGTATTTGATACTGCATTAAATATCATATCCAGAATATGAAAAAGAAGAATGAAAAGCAAGATATAAGTACAAAATAGGCATATTGTCCTGGGCATTTTCATCTCAGTTATGTCCCTATTTCTTTATATAGAGAGTGATCCTTTTTATAAAGTGAACACATAAACTATGCACTTGCATAAGTTATGCAATTAACATGAAGCATAACGAGCAGCCATTTAAAATTCCTAACCTTTTACATAGGCAGCAAAAACATAAAATTTAGGATATAACAAATATTAGAATAAGGTAACACTAGATGCATATTTGATTCTATGTCAAATATACATCGGTTTTATTATAAATACATTGTTTTCTATATGAAATGGGAATGATATTATTGTTTTCACTTTCCAGATAAAATGACTTTTGTTCCAATTAAATTGCTTACATGTTAAGGTCTTGGGCTTAGAAACCACTGTGTGCTAAAAACTCAAAAATTCTTATTCTACATAATCATATTTCATGGTCTTCGGCACAACTGATATGAAAAAATTACTTGCAGTTCCATTTCTCATCAATTCTTTTCAAGTACATTTATATCATAACGTCAATCTCACATAAAGCCAGAGCAAGTGCCTCTTTTTACTATCCCAACACATACTGTTCTATCATTGAAATATCAGAACACAAGGCTTTAAATCTCAAGCACATTCCTTTTACTGGATTCATAAAGTTCAATGTGATTTCTTAAATATAATATGTAAAAGAGAATTCCACTATTACTGTGAAATCTAAATTCCAAGGTGAACATTTTAACAATTACCAATGTCTCATGACTATTGAGTGTGGACATTTATGCTCTGGTTCAGCTGAAACTCATAGAGCCAGAAGTCATACACACTTCCATACAAAGCAAATCATCCAGGAAAATAAACCCCTAAGTAGCAGGCAAACCTTAAATAGAAGCCATTTCAAAGCTGCAAAAATCACCACCATTAAGTTAGAAATAGGATCTACTTAGAGAGCCGCGTCAGGGTCAGCATCAATCTCATGAGATGACAGAAAGCCTTCCCACTCAGTTAATCCTGCTACAGAAAAGGCACTCTTCCAGAAAGAGAGGAGTCCATGCAAATCATAATAAGGATCAGTAACTCTACTCACAACATCACGGGAAGAACACTGGCAGGCACAGAGGGCTCCTCAAGTGACATGCGAGAGAGAGGAAGGACAACATGCAACATATGCACCAAATAATGAAGTAAAATGGGTTTATCTGGGGGAAAATGTTCTCTCCTTCTTTTTTGGTAACTACTTGAATTTCAACTTTTAAAAAGTAAAATCTTACTCAACCTTTTAACTAGTTGAAATGTAACAATAAAATATCATTTTTTACTTATGATTCTTGCAAAAATTAAAAAGAGCTATGGATCCCCATGATGGTGAATGTGTAAAATAACAAGAGTTCTGATAGCTGGAATATAAATCGGACAAGCTTTCCACATGGCAGTGTTGCAATGTATGCCAACAATCTAAATGTGCATGGTCATAACAATTTCACTTTGGGATTTCTCATATGGAAACAAACAAAAAATGCAAAGATACCTGTCAATGTGAAGTTCAGGTAGGGCACTGTTTCATTAGTAAAATTTGAAACAACCTAAAAGTTGTCTAATAAAGAGTTTTTTTTTAAATATGTTTTTACTGATTTGTGAGAGAGAGGAAGGGAAAGGGGGAGAGAGAAACATCGATTGGCTGCCTCCTGCATGCCTCTTACTGGAGACTGAGCCTGCAACCCAGGCATGTGCCCTGATCAGGAATGCAACCAGTGACCTTTTGGTGCATGATCGGACATTCAACCAACTGAGCCACATGGGCCAGGGCCAATAAGGAGTTTTCAAAATAAATTAAGAGTCTATCTGCACAGCTCTCTGTCTGCTCTGCACTGGGAGCAGCTCTCCTCATCCCCTGAAAATGTCCGCCTGCACCAAGTTTATCTCCACCCACTCCTTGGACAGGAGCACCTCTCAGCTGAGCCGCCACTGTCTGCAGTGGTGCTGAAACAACCCACGACACTGACAGATGGGAGCCTCAGCAGCTTGGCAGCGCCATGTCCCCTGACCTCACTTATTTCTAGCCGCAGCTTCCAAACCAGCACCATTCCAAGGGACATAGACACAGCAGCCAAGTTCAATGGAGCTGAGGCTGCCACAGTAGAGGGGGTGGGCTCTGGGGCTGGAATTGCAACTGTGTTGGGAGCCTCATCATTGCTTATTCCAGAAACTCTTCTCTGAAGCAACAGCTCTTCTCCTGCGCCATTCTGGGTTCTGCCCTCTCAGAGGCCCTGGGGCTCTTTTGCCCTGTAGTGGCCTTTCTCATCCTCTTCGCCATGTGAAGGAGCTGTCTCCACCTCCCATAGTTCTTTTTCTTGATGCCCTGTATGTTCCTTTTCTTGCACCTCCCTAGGCAGCCTGGGGAAAGTGGTTGGCTCAGGGTTTGACAGAGGGAAGACAAATAAATACTGTATTAATAAGAAAAAGAGATATATCCACACAGCAGAATACTATGCAGTTGTTAGAAAGGATCGGGTAATTGGTAGGTATTAGTTTATCATTTTCTAAATGGAGATTATAGGTCAGTATGCATTCATATAAAAAAAATACATATTTGAATGTGCAATGCAGGACGCTGGAAAGAAAAACACTTTCCTAATAATTGTTCATCTCTAAAAAGTGGGATTATTGGGCCCCTAAGAATCTCCCACACTTTTGCAGACCTGAAGATTAGACCAAAGCCACACGGGGCAAGGTAAGACACCCATGTAGGCACACACATGCTGCTGGCCATTTTATTATTGTATTTTGCATCAGATATTTCTAGATGTTTTGGGTACATTCATGATATAATGAGTTCTTTGGCAGGGAAATAATGTACAAGTTCAAGATCACCTAATATCTTATTTTATACTACCGTCAGTGGGTTACCATTTGGGGCAAATGATAGAGAAATTGCCCAAGTTTGTATCACACTATATATTAACAAATATATCACCCTTGTATCTGGCAGCACTATCTCTTATAAGCTTTCCTTTCCTGAATGTAGGAATGACACTCAGCCAGGTGTGGAACTATTTTTTTTAATATATTTTTATTGATTTCAGAGAGGAAGGGATAAGGTGAGAAGGATAGAAACATCAATGATGAGAGAGAATCATCAATCGGCTGCCTCCTGCATGCCCCACACTGGGGATCAAGCCCGCAACCCAGAGATGTGCCCTGACCAGGAATTGAACTGTGACTTCTTGATTCATAGGTCGACGCTCAACCACTGAGCCAAGCCAGCTGGGTGGACCTATTCTTTAATACACAGGCAAATAAAAGAATAAAATAGGCAAACACACACCGTGCCCGAATGATTACAAGTGCTTTTGAAGTTTTAGGTCGCAATTTCTACTAACAGCTCTTCTCTGTGTCTCTCTGTCTCACTGTCTCTTTCTTTCTCTGTGATATAAGCGATAATGTTATAGTTGAAATTGGCTTTCCAGCTCTGAACTATAGCTTATCTTTATTCTTAAAAGTTAAAAATGACACAATATAGATTCCAAGTTTCCTTCGCCCAGCTCTAAAAAGAAGAGAAGAGTGAACAAATTTCAAACACACAGGAGATAAGATCAGGCAGAAGAAGACATAATGCAGAGTTGCAAGAGATTCCTTCCTTTTGTCAGAGATGTTTCTGCAGGGCGTCTCCATTCTCCTCCTCTGTGAACCTAATAAATGTCTTAACTATGTCACTCATACAATGATACTGGGAGAAAGGTTCTGGCAGGCCCGCTCTGAGATGTGACTAGAGTACCTCCGAAAATAAATATTATTTTGCTTTATCTCATTAATCTTGGCCATTTCTTCTTTCCCTTAAGCCAGCCTGACTCAGAAAGGCAAGTACTTTATCCATGTGACACAGAGTTATAGGGAAATTGCCACTCAGACTTTGAAAATGAGTCTTTTCCATTTTCTGACAACCATTTATCTCTCCGCCATCAGGCAATACCTAAAAATTTTTATGTGTGTTTTATCTTAACGATGAGTTCCTGCTGAATCTCAGGGCCTGTCAATATATTTTTATGTTTGAAGGAAATAGTAACTTTCCAAAACAGCCACATTTTCTTTTCTACGGCCATACTATCATTTAAAACAATTATCCAAAACCTTTGGCAAGCTACTGTATTCCCCTGTTTACAACATGACCTCGTTTCTAACTAATTCACAAAAATGTGTTTCAAATGAACTAAACATCAAATGAATTAAAAATGTAACGCTCCAAGCAGACAGGAAAATTGAAAAATTATTATTAGCTTTAAATAATCACAAATAACAAAATTATAATTATTAATGTTGAATGTTTAATTTCAAATTCCCCCTCCTAAATTTTCAGTTTTATGCTTTTTTATAAAGATATATACCAAAAGGTATCTAATGTTTATAAGCCTCTCCTACATTCCAACTTTTAAAATTATTATCATTTCTCCTTACTCATTCTTGTGTCCTCTTCACTGTAATTTGTCTTAGCCTTCTTAGTTCTTTTCCTTGACCTCCAACCACACTTATTTGTAAACTACAGCATTTTTGCTATTTCAGGGGATTTTTATCCATAAATTGATGATTCTTTGTTGTTCGGCTTGTATTTTAATGAGACTCCATAAACTGCTTATTTGTTACTATAGTCTACTTTATTTCCCCCACAATATAAGATGCGTCCAAAAATCGTTTTGCTCTCTGTGACATGTCCAAACCTTGACTGACCAGGTTTCCCCTTCATTCAAAAGATTTTGTATCAATCAATCCCTCAATTCATATCAACTTAAGCCAACTTAAACAAAGAGTTTGTTATGTGAAAAGTTTCTTAGAAGATCCACTGTGGCAAACACTTCTTTTTCCCTACAGCTTCTATTTTCCACTCATCCGGCAGATCTCCCTCCTCCCTTCACTCTGCTCTGTGCAACTGAGAGCTGATCTCCATCAACAGGCTCCTTTGCCCTCTGCTTTCTAGTTGGGGGGTTATTCAAGGAGAAGCATTAGCAAGAGATTGGAGGGTAGGAGAGAAGTAAAGTTAAAGTCATTCCTAACCTGTTTGGCTCAGTGGATAGAGCATTGGCCTCGCAGACTGAAGGGTCCTGGGTTCGATTCCAGTCAAGGGCATGTACCTCGGTTGCAAGTTTATCCCTGGCCCTGATTGGAGTGCATGTGTTTTGGGGGGGAGGCAACCAATAGATGTGTCTCTCTTATGCCGTTTCTCTCTCTCTGTGTCTCCCTCTCCTTTCCACTCTCTCCTCTCTCTCATACACACCACACACACACACACACACACACACACAGATATCCTCAGGTCAGGATTAACAAAAATAAAATAAAGTTGAGGTCATTATTCCTCTGGCTCCATCTTCTGATCTCCATGTATTGGTGGATCCCTCTAGGGAACCTTCTCCATATGACTACCCTTCCCCAGGTCTGGCTACCACTTCCCCCATTGCCACTTCAGATCTAGAGGTAGAAATAACTCCTCCTTTTGCTAATAGTGGGGTTCTGAACTACCGCTTGTTAGCTCCACTAAGCACTTTGAACATTTTAGTAGGTGATCCCTTTACTAAACTTCTCTCACTATACCCACATTGAATGTGCTTCTAAATGCTACAGCTTCTTAAAGACCTTTGAAAATTCCCAAGTTCAAATCCATGACCTTTTATTGTGTCTATGTAGGTAATTTATCATCTTACTTTTCTAGTTTTGATTCAGTTCTTAGTCTTTTCTAAATTTGTGTATTTCATATACAATTTTCTGTTTAAAATCTGTGCTCAATTATTGTGGAAAATCTGAACATTTTGAAGAAAAAAACCTTTATAATGTTTACTATTTGATCCTTTATGGAAGAAGTTTGCTGACCCTATTCTAGATCATAGGTCTATGTATTAGATTGAGGTCATCATACAGATATTTGTAAGTTTGGGTCCTGCAGGAAACAGATACCCAGAAAGAATTTGAAGTCAAGAGATTTATTGGGGGGATAGGGAGCAAGAGTAGGCAGGGAAAACCTTCGAATGAAGATGCAAGGCTGACATCTGTGAACAGAGAAGGGGAAGGAGGGAGCACTCAGTAGGGAAAGTCTCAGGTCACAGTGTAGCTTTGAGGAAGTCCTAGCCAGACCAACAAATTCAATCACAGAGGAGCCCTGCATTGGGCAGAAATGGCCAGGCCCTGTCGCCCCCTCATGCTCTGGCACCCACTGGAAGCAGCTCACGGGGAGCATGGCCTCAACGTGAATGCAGCAGATCACAAGAGTACCTCATAGCAGTTCCTCCACCAAAGTCAGGTCCATCTCTCTGCTGCCTCTCCTACTCCACTACTTTCATACTCTAGAATTCAATTTTTTTTATCACTGGCAACCAATTTAAATTTTTCATATATTAGAGACCACCATAACGAATAATTATGAAGAAGCAATGTAAGCTAAGGCAGATCCCTTCAACATTTGTGCTATGGATTTTGCACTTAAAGCATGTTGTTGTTTCCCTATAAAAAGCAAAAAGCCTTTAAATTCAGAAATCATGGACTATTTTTGCTCTTTATATTTAAAGATAAAGCTGCTTCCAAGATCACTCTCAGCCTGGAGCCCTCAGATGACTGATACATGAGCCGGCATCACTCAGGGCTATATAACAACCTTCTCCAGGGCCTGTCATTATTCAGGAGTCTACAGGTGACTGCATTGGATTCCTCACTTCTGATTGAAACATGTCATCACACTGCCACAACCAGTGATCGCCAACCGGTGGTCCCTGAAGTCCGAAAGGTTGGCGACCGCTGCCAGGCAGACACACACACATACACACACACACACATTCTATTGTACACACACATACACACACACACACACACACATTCTATTGTGTATCTCTTCACTATGTCATAACCACTCTTATGCTTTACCACCTGACTGTACCTGGAACCCTCCCCTGGCCTACACTACCTCTCCCCTCCCCTAGAAGCCCAGCCCATCTTCCAAGTTTCTATTCAAGCTCTGCTTGCTCAATGCTCCTTCCCTGACTACTCTAGCTCTCAAATTTTTCTATCCCTGACCTCCTAGAGCTCTTTCACACACCACCGCTCATTTTTGCTTTGCTTGTACATGTCTTGCTTCTCCAGGAAGAATTCATTTCCTTATGATGAGAGACTGCTCTTTGAACTGCCTCTGTACCTCTCACAGCATCTAGCTAGCTCTCATATATACTTAACCTAGGTAGAATACCTTTCCTTCAAACCCCATGCCCTTTCTCCAAGGCTCATTTCAAATTCCACATTCTCTAAGTATTCTCTGAGTTCAAATTGAGGTTGTTTGTATCTTACTCTGCACTGCCATAACACTTTGCTTGTACTTTTAATATATAATTCTTTCTTCTGTGAAACATAATCAGCTGCTTATGTATTTTTCTTCTCTACTCTCATTAGATTATAAGATCTTAGAAGGCATATTCGTCTTTGTAGCCTTTGTTGTATTCGTGCTCTGCATAAGCCTGGCCCTTGGTTTTGCATTGCATGAAGGAATGGATGAAGAAAAAAATGGTAATAATTGAAACTTTGTACAGAAAAGGTAACATGAAAGAAAATGTGACCAATAATGGGAAGGAGCCTTAAGTAGGTCTCAACTCTACCACTGACTAGCCGTGGGATCTGGGAAAGTGAAGTAACTGCTTTAAACATGAATTTTATCATTTGTAAAAATTTGTGGGTGTAATAAATGTTTAATAAATAACATGCTTTATAACACAAACTCTGCAGTATTTGAATCTCAATGTTGCCAATTACCACTTGGGAAAGTAATCAAACTATAACAAGTTTATTTTCTCACTTGTAAAATAATTATAGTACAAAATGATAGCCTACCTCATAGTGTTATTCTGAAGATTTAATAAAGTAATGTCTATAATGATCTTAGAAAAGACCTAGAATTAGAAAGCTTGGTGTGCCTGGTAGCTGGAAGTATTATTACTATTACTACTATTGTTGTTGTTATTATTATTATTATTATTATCATCAAGATCCCTTTCATGTTTAAAAATCAGTGATTCTATAATGGCACTTTCAATGGGATCATCAATCTCTGAACAAATGCTTTTCTTAATGATCAAGTCAATACTGAACTGATCATTTGTCTAACCATTAACATAAATAGATGTTCTGATGGTTATTTATAAATTTTAATCTGTTGGATCACTACAATGAGAAGCTTATAGGAAAATTAAAATAAACTTAAACATCAGGAGCTAGTCTTAAATATTCTAGCTAAGCAAAGAGGCTGACCAAAATGACCACAATCATAATAATTAAAGAATCCATGTTGATGGTAGCATAGCACAATATGTTAAATCAATTGATTTGGATTCAAATTTCAGATCTACAGTTATTGCTATGGGAACTGGGATCTTGCACAAATTGCTAAGCTCTTTGAGCTACAGTTTCTTCATCTGCAAAATGTTATAGTAATTATTGCAAATTCTAAAAGTTATGAGCATTAATTTAACACATGTAATGAGTGTCTGGCATATAGCAAACACTCAATATATGTTGGCTATTATCATTATCCATGCATGTACTCTGCCTGCAAAGCTTTACAAATAGAAGGTATTATCATTATTGCTACCATCATAGCTCATGCAAGACTCTTGTGTGGAAATGCTAATTAGAGAAGGAAATAATATGTTAGAATAAGAAGGAGAAAGAACCAAGGTTAGATTACAGAAACAGAAGTTAAATTAGTAAATTCAGGAAAATTTTTGCAAATTATATAAACCTTGAAGTGAAGTGGAGAAAGAAAGAAGAAAAATAGAGCCCCAGGCAGGCCTTGAGGAGGGATTGAGAACAAACAAGGAGAGAGCAGGGGAATCATTTGCACTTTTTAAATAAGCTCAGGCCAAGCTGCTTTGTGCATATGCCATTGCTGGTTTTCCTGCTATAGCATCACACCTATGATGCCCACATTAGAATAATAAAATATAAATGCACATGTGTAATCATGGCTGACATAAGCATAGTTCTTTGAGAATCATCTAGGAAGAACACCTGGAAGAATTTGTGTCTCAAAGAATGATGTCATGAAAAAGAAGAATACGACATATTATAAAAGGTTACGTTGAGCCTGTTACTAGAGAGTATCCTGAGGCTACTGACCTATAGCTCCTTCCAAATACTTTGGTTAGCATCAGCATTAAGCAATAAATCCCAAGTTATATATCCATGCTTTCTTAACTGGCCGTCTTGCCAATGTTGATGCTTAGACATCAACACAGATGTCAAAGAAACACAATTGAAGAAAAGTAGATGTTCACTCTCTGTTGCTTGCCTGCTTTTCCAAATCCCCTCACCATAACCCACCACCACCACCTGTCCAGGGTTGGGTGCAGCCAGGAATAACAGAGAAAGGAACAACATACTCTAATTATGTATGGTCCTCTGAAAGGGTAGGAAAGATTGACAAGAAAATCAAGGCCACTGATAATGTATTCATCTAGTTTCCCAAAGGAGGTCACCAAAAACAAAAGTCCGCATGACACATGTGGCAAATTAATTTTAATTGAGAATAACTGTTAAACTCTTCAAAGAAGAGTGGGTGCTATTCACATAAAGTTTTAAAGATAAAACAGAAGATTTCAAGAAACTTCCCATTTGCATAGGACCATTATAGACTAGACTCTCTTCCTCTGCCAAACCTCTTTTCTCCCTCTAATTTCTCCTCTCAGATTCCTGAGTAAACGTGTGATTTTATGCACTACTAGGGCACTTTGGTAGAAAAGTTTAAGAACCATGAAGATGTTTCCTTCGCATCATACAGACAAATATCCTTGGATGAATGTGTTGGTGCAGAATGAAAAGTTTCTCACTTCCCACACGGGTTTTTTTTTCTTTTCTAATAAGCAACAGCTCGAAAGCTTTTTCCTCTACCCCACGGCTCTGCAGTTCTGCATCTGTCACTACCTTTGTGTTACTACATTTGTAAATTTCCCTCTTTTGAAAGTCACAATCTGTCCTTCACCGAACACACCATCTAGCAGCTTTCCCTGATGAGGGTATATAAATCTCACTATTTGGGCTTTCTGATTAGACAAAGGCGAATGTAATAGCCCTTACCTGTTTCTCCCCTCAATGAGATGGAAAATTGCTGGTTTTATCCATGTGTCAGGAGCCACTAGTGCGGAGCTGGCTGTCCTGCTTCCATCCTGCTGCTTGGCTGTAATCTTTTCCAGAGGATCCCCCTTTTCCTTAACGACTTCCTAGGATTTGGTCCAGAGACATCACCCCATCAAGCTGCAGCCCATTTTGTAAGCATGTAGTCATTTTGGATTTTTCAACCAATAAAGCACTCAAGACAGTCTTCCTTTTAACTAAATATTTAGATTATATGAATTTGGTGCTATTTGATGTAAAAGAGCACAAACTAAATCATAAATATGGACTTCACTCGAAGTACCTAACTTTTTTTTTAATCCTCACCCAAGGATATTTTTTCATTGTATTTTTTGTTTTTGAAAGAGCACAAACTAAATCATAAATATGGACTTCACTCAAAGTACCTTTTTCTTTAATTCTCACCCAAGGATATTTTTCCACTGTATTTTTTGTTTTGTTTTTTTTAGATAAGCGTGGAATGGAGGGAGGGAGGGGAGAAGAGACAGAGAGAGAGAGAGAGAGAGAGGAGAGAGAGAGAGAGTCAGAAACATTGATGAGAGAGAAACATCGATCAGCTGCCTCCTGCACATCTCCTACTGGGGATGTGCCCGCAACCCAGGTACATGCCCTTGACCGGAATCGAACCTGGGACCTTTGAGTCCGCAGGCCGACGCTCTATCCACTGAGCCAAACCGGTTTCGGCCAAAGTACTTAATTTTTATGGCCAGTTTCTACCTGCTTATGGTGGCTCTTAAAACCATTAAATACTTGTGTATGTGTTTTAATTTTGTTTAGAATTTATCACTGATATCTACAGGAGAGTTCTTCTCTTAAAATATATTTTTATTGATTTCAGAGAGGAAGG
The DNA here is from genome assembly GCF_000412655.1 of Myotis brandtii. Lineage (NCBI taxonomy): Eukaryota > Metazoa > Chordata > Mammalia > Chiroptera > Vespertilionidae > Myotis > Myotis brandtii. The sequence continues at coordinate 1,815,855 of NW_005354291.1, read as the reverse complement.
GAGAGGGAGGGATAGATAGAAACATCAATGATAAGAGAGAATCATTGATCAGCTGCCTCCTGCACACCCCCTACTGGGGATCAAGCCTGCAACCCAGGCATGTGCCCTTGACTGGAATCGAACCCAGAACCCTTCATTCCACAGGCTGATGCTCTATCCACTGAGCCAAACCAGCTAGGGCTGCAGGACAGTTTGTGATAATCTACTCTCCCATTATTGACCAGCAATTTCCTTTAATTTTTTTATTTTATTTTATGACAGTGACTTGGTGAAACAAACAGTATTTCTAGTATCTAGTATACAGTAACCTTTATATTGTCATAAAAGTTTGGAGTGGGTGAGATCAAGGGTCACTGGTTAAGAACATAATGTGACTTTCAAAATAAGGAGATTTACAAATGTAGTAACCCAGAGGGGTATAGTTTGTTCTGCTGGTTTATTTTTCAAACAAGAAAATTTGAACATTAACATGTTCAAATACCTTTTCCTGCCAAGTCAACAACATCATCAAATAGATTAACAAGGTGAAAGAGCACTCAGGGGATTCTAAGGCGAACTAAATAACACCCTTATGCATAAAGACTGTTAAATAAATGAAAATCATCTCTCAGGCAAATAGGGCTGGTCCCCAGCATCAATTTAGTCCCTTCTGCCTAAAAATAAGGTTATTTCCTTCTCTTTAAGATATTCAAATTCTTGCTCCCACTGGTTCCTTTGGTAATATTTGTTTTTCTTCTCCCAGCTGGGTCTGAGGCAGCAATGAAACAGAAGAGAAAAAGAAGGCCATCAGTTTGAACTCAGGAACAAGGTTCCAGGTTAATCACCCTTGGAAAGGTGTTGCAGGAATTTGAGTCAGAGCTGTTACCATCATCACTGAGCCATCATCCCATGGTGCAGGCAGGACAGAAGGCAGCAACGTGGTGACACAATATCCACACTCGGTAAAGATCAATAGATGGTTTTAAACACAATAACTAATGAATATTTTTGGTGGCAGCAAGGGGCATGAATAAGAGTGTTATCGTGGGTGAATTTGGTGCCTAAAATAGAGAAAATATAGTGCAGGACACATAAAACAAAGGCATTTTCAATGCTGGAGATAACATCGTTTCAGACCTCCTGCCTTTAAATCCTAGAACCATCATCTTCTAGTCATACGATTTGGGGAAAGTCCTTTAATCTATCTGTGCTACGACATCTGGGAACAGGGGTGACAGGACCAGGACTCAGTCTCCAGATGTCCCAATTCACTGACAGATACCTGAGTCCCCATGCTATTTGACCTTTTTTTAAAATTTCTTTATTGATTAAGTTATTACATATGTGTCCTTATCCCCACATTACCCCCTCATCCCCCCCCCCCACTCATGACCTCACCTCCCTGTTGTCTGTGTCCATTGGTTAGGCCTATATGCATGCATATAAGTCCTTTGGTTGATCTCTCCCCCTTAACCCCACCCTCCCCTACCTTCCCTCTGAGGTTTGATGGTCTGATCGATGTTTCTCTGTCTCTGGATCTGTTTTTGTTCATCAGTTTATGTTGTTCATTATTTGGCCTTTTCAGTTCCACTCTGACCATCTCAGACTTTCCTTTCTATATTCTTATTTCCTATTATTTTACTCTCTGCAACTCCAACTGTTCTTTCTCTCCTGGATTAAGCCTACATATTTCCAGTTCCTTTTAAAACCTAAATTACATGGACTTTCAAGCCAGTCAATCTACCTTCATTCCAAAGGCTGCTGCTCTCAGGAAACCATTGGTTCATTTGAAACTTTCTATATTCCAACAGATGTTTCCTATTTATTTATGTAAGTAACCAGACACTACTGCTATCAGCACTTTAACAGCACTCTATCTAAGTATTCCATATTCCTACTTTGCTAAAGGCGATATCAAGAAATGGCACTGAAAACACAAATAAAGGGAAATAAACACAAAAGTGTCTTTTGATAGCTTACAAAACCTGTTCAGAAGAGCAGGCGCTTTTAATTAGGAATGCTGCAAGCCTGCAGGAGCTGCAAAATGGGATTCCTTAGAACATAATAGGATGTGCTGATTCACAGGCAGGAGCAGTAAGACCTGGAGTCTGCCCATATGCACCAGCGACTCTGGCCCTTCCAATTTCATTTCTGAAAGATCAGCCTTAATGGGAGCCTTTGCACCAAGCTTGGCCTCTTCGAGAGGAAACACAGATGTAACTTTTCAGTTTGCAAGATAGCAGAATTGTGTAATTCTTGTTTAGTGGTAAAGAACACAGTGTACCCTCGTCCAGAAAGCTCTTCTTGTCCATCTAGGATTGTGAGGATTGTGTATGTCATCTCGTTGGTTGGAATCCTTTAGGCCTATATGACAAATAATTTGAAATGTTCAACACACCAGCATGAAAAACAAATGGTTGGGTTTATTTTGCAAAGGAGACAAGAAAGGGAAGGGGTACTTTTCTTAAGGAAAATCAAGGAAAGTGCTTTTTCTTACATGCTTAGGTTTACATGGCCCTGGGGTTCTACGCCTCACATGAGTTGTTGCGGGGAAATACTTCCCAACACAGATACACAGAGTCACTGCCGGTCTGATATCAGGCTTAGAGCTCGAGGTGTCACTTTCACAAGGCCAGTTACCTTCGGGTACTACTGGCATCAACAGGCCATCTTAAATGTTAACGTTACATGGCAGCCTTCCTCTGAGCCCCCGCAGGAAAAATAGGAAGGGCCACACTGCGCCTATGACCAAAAACACTGTAAACCGCGACCTGTGGTATTTGAATGTTTCCAATAAACGCAAAAACAATTTCTTATGAGGCAAGCACTTGCTCCTGCCTATGAGACCAGCCTCTATGGATTGCAATAGAAGTACCAGACATCAATCACAACATACTTCAATTTTAGTGGTTTCTAACAGTGGCTTAAGAGTATTCCTGGACACAATCAAAACCACAAGCAAAACATGGTACCCTCAATGACTCTTCTTCCTCTGCCATATAAACCCATTGTGATGGTTAACTTTGTGGGTCAACTTGACTGGTCCAAGGGATGCCCAGGTAGCTGGTGACACATTATTTCTGGGTGTGTCTGTGAAGGTGTTTCCACAAGAGGCCACGAACCTCATTTTCCTCCAATAATAAAAGAAGAGATTTTTACCTTCATAGTTTATTTTATCATCACCTAGCTATTCTTCTGAAAGAGAAAAACAGACTAAATATAAATAACGGAAAGTTTCAATTAACTGGGTCCTACTTAATCCAGGTTTTATTCATTTTAAACCATTTCATTACAAACTGTTAATTGGTATGACTGTTTTAGAACTTATCCCATATGGTGCCTTCAGTTCTCTAAGCTGAATTGATCTCAAAATGAAGAACTCTGTGAATTCAATCTAAGAGATACACTCGGGTCTTAGAACTAAGATGTCGTTTTAGTCTCCCATGTTTTTGAGGTAGTGTCTTTTCCTATATTTTTATTTTTAAAAATCCAATTTGAGCTTTTTGCCTCATGTCCTCATCTCAGACAACATCGTTTTTTAAATGAGAAAAATATATATTTTCCCTTAGAAAACCTCACTCATAATGCCGCCAACGGGCCTTTCATTTTACTGGTTGCCTGGCTGACTAGTATATTGGAAATAAGCGAAGATGGGAAAATAACAAGGAACTAGTTTCTGCTGAGGGGAACAAATTCTGCAGTTATGAAGTTGTAAGGAAAAGCACAATGAAAAATAATCTTAGTATTACAGGAGAAAGCAATTCTCAGCAGTAAAGCAGTAACAAAGGACCAAAAATCTTAGGAAACACTCAAAATAGGCAGCAATAGCACAAAAGCATTACAATATTTTAAATTGCAAGGTGACTTGAGTGATACAGGTTCTGTCTTGAGAACTCTTGAGATTAGTTCTCAGATATGTTTTATTTGCTTTTCCTTTTTTTCCCTCTGAGTGATTATCTCATCTTTGTAGACCTTCTACCTTTATATCACAGCAACAGGGAAAGACAAGATATTCATTCATAAAGATTCCTTTTGTATTTCTACTATGAAGGATAATCATGTGTTAGCATACGATGGGAACTTATGACTTAAAATATTTACATGGCAGTCTCTCTGCTGTAAAGTTAGACTTTAAAATGCAAATTGATTACAGGAATGAACTAGATTTTTTTAAAAAAATTTTATTGATTTTAGAGAGAGGAAGGGAGTGGGAGAGAGAGATAGAAACATCAATGATGAGAGAGAATCACTGAAGGGCTGCCTCCTGCACGCCCTCTACTGGGGATTGAGCCCACAACTCCGCATGTGCTCTGACCGTGACCTCCTGGTTCATAAGTCAACGCTCAACCGCTGAGCCCACACTGGCCAGGCAGAATTGACTAGATTTTTTTTTTATATGAAGCAAATACATTTCAAATTTTGGTAATAGAATAAGAAAAGCAATTAATTTAAAAAATGGAACAATTGGCAATTCTGCTTGACTTTATATTTTACATCAGTGGTTCCATACAAAACAAGGAGAATATTATTGTTTATATGCTTTTCAAATAACTACAAACAGAAAGTGTAGGCCACATGAATGTTTCTTCCTATATGCACAAAAAGGCAATAGGAATGACATAAAAGCAATAGAGACTTTCCGTTAGGTAGTATCTGTGTTTAAGATACCAAAAATGCTCTTTGATGCCACATTAACCAAAGGTACTTTAATAACATTTTACAAGCTGAATAGGTGTCAAGGATATCTTTCTCTTACCGATGAGAAAATGGGGCAGACACGGTTCTGTGAGTGAGCCAAGATCAAATGTCAGTAAACAAACAATCTCAAAATCAGAGCCTTTCTAGTCTCAATTGACAGTCCCAGCCCAAAAGGTCAATTCTCTGAGTATTAAGTGAGAGAATCACCAAGAGCATTAAGGCTCAAGGTTTAATAGGCTCTGAGTTTAGTTCTATTTTTTTTTTGTCTTGAGACCTTTTGTTCTCCAAGGGAAAATTAGAATATTTGTCTTATAACATCATCTGAAAGTTCTAATTAAATACTGGTTATCTGCAAGGGGAAAAATATTTCAAATGTGTATGACTCCATTAAAATCATATCCGCTTTACAACTGATTCCTTATTCCACGGTTAGCACATACATGTGTTAGGCTGATGTAAGGAAGGCGTTTTGAGGTAAGCCTGTGAGAGAAATTGCATACCTCCCGGAAAGCAATCCACATGCATCAACACTTTCTTCGCTTGCAGATTCCGAGCTCTAAAATCCCATTCAAAGGAATCATTTGTGCTTTTGACATTAACGGCAAGACAGGTTCAAGCCTTTATAAATGAAGAAAATAGCTATGAGAATTTTGCTGTGTAGAATTGTAGCTATTACAGATTTTCAATTAACCTTTGTGCCTACTTGGCAAATACTGTAATGGTCAGACTCCAGTGCCATAGACTATGTCACAGTGTACAAGATACAGCTAAAGATTTAACCAAGACCTAAAGACAATTCCTTCAAAGAAAAAAAATATAAAAATCATCCTAATCGTTTACTTGTATAGAACTGTTGATAGAAAAAGGAAAAGTTTTCTGCTCCTGATAAATACCTATTATACTCTATGCAGTATTAAATATCATTCATTTATCCAAGCATAATATCATCATTAAATAATATTGTAATCCAAGTATAAGCAGAGTATTGAGCTTAGGTACTGTACAAATCACATGAAGAAGACATAATCCCTTTCCTTCCAGAGCTCAAAAGAATGTTAACACTGTTCTATGTATTGAAAGCCACGCATCTGTACAATAAGCAAATAAATGACACTAGGAAAGATATGAAACATTCTTTTCATTCTTTTCAAAGCTACTTATCTGTGTCTGAATATATTTATCCCTAAATCTGTGCATAAGAAAAAGAGAAATGGCTCTTTCCTGCTCTGAGATGTTAGTTCTTAAATTTACTCTTTTCCAATGTCAAGAAGGATCAATATGAAGCACAAGGGACACCCAGTGAACTGCAAGGTAGGCAACGCCTTTGATATTTACTAGTTTCGCCTTATCAGTCAGCCAGTGAAGGGCATTCTTTTCTCTGGAAGCCATCTTCTCTTGAGTCTCGGAATCCATTTGATTACCTTTAAGGTATCTGATGCAGCCACTTGAGTCACTGGGCTCCAGAGCTCTTTTATTCCAATGAAGTGCTCTCCTCCTTGATATACCAGAAAACAGCTTGCCTTCTTGTTCTCATTTATGTCCTAAAGAACCCATTTTATTTAAAAGAATGTTCCATTCAGATGCTAAATCAACAGATTGAGTAATAATCTCTTAATGGGGGCTGTTCATATAAAGAATGCAAGCATTCCTAAGCAGGAAGTTACTACAAGGGAAAAAGAATGAGAAGTACTATGTGTCCTAACTAAACCAAGTTCATTTCAGAAGCAGAAAAATTCATCAAGAGCTTCATGACAAGAAACAGTTCAAGAGAAGCAAAATTTTCTGGAAAGTGTAGAAGGAGACAATTCCCAAAGCATAATGATAAAAGGCCCTCTGCTAATCCACTGACTATTGTACCATTGACTCATGAAGAAGGCAGGCAAGAGATCAAAAGATGAACCTGCCAAGAGCCCATGCTAAACCATACCTGAGAGTATTAGAAGACATGGTAGGCCCAGAAAACGCTTTATCTCTATGGGAAACCAGAGATGTGCTGCAGGGAGTTGAAGGGAAGGTGAGTCCTAGCAATATTTTTCCATTACTTCCTCTTCCTTCTTCTCCAAATAATGTTCTTTTTCCACATAGAGTAGATTTTACCAGGACATAAGTATACTAAGATGTGGGATTGTTGGGTAAGTGAGTATTTAGAGGGACTCCTGCCAAAATTAGGATATAACTTCAGGTCTTGAGGACAAGAGCACTGCAAAAATTGCTTTGTTTATGCAACTTTATATAAATTATATCAATATCAACTTTATATATATTAAATATATAATTATATATATTATTAAAGAACATGATATAGTTTGAAGACTTAATACAAAAATAGAAGAAAGTAAAATATCCCAATTATTTTATATAGTTTCTATCCTGAAATGATAATATTTGAATATTTTGGGTAAAATAAAATGTAGTGTAAAAGTTAGTTTCACCTGTTTCGTTTTTACTGTAACTATTAGACAATTTAAAATTGCACATCTGGCTTGAAATGTATTTGCACTGGACAGTGCTGGTTTAGACCAACTGCTCATTAAATGGGCTTAGTACAGCCCTAGCTGGTTTGGCTAAGTGGATAGAGCATTGGCCTGTGGACCTGGTCAGGGCTCATGCAGGAGGCAATTAATCGATGTGTTTCTCTCACATCGATGTTTCTGTCTTTCCCTCTATCTTCTACTCTCTCTCTCTTAAAGTCAATGGAAAAATATCCTCTGGTGAGGATTTCAAAAAAAATTGGCTTAGAATATTTTAAGAGTTATACCATTTTTTATTAGAGTTTACCCCCAAACACTCCTAAATTCACTTTTTAATCTGAGTCTCCTACTACAAAAAGGAAGTCCTGTGTGCTTTTTTCCCTTACAGAAAACACTATTGGAAAATCTCTCTTTCTAGTAGAAACATAGGCTCAGATATACAAAGCAAAACAGGAAGAAGTGCTTGGTCTCCTCACTCTTTTCCAACATTTGCATCTGATAATGCATTCCCAACATCATTTCTGCAGCTTCTATCATGCTGAAACTCTTTCTGTTAAAAAGCCTCCTGAATGAAATAATGAGAGCAGATGAATGAATAAAGCAGATTAGGATGTTATTTCCCTTCCTCTTTTGTTAGTTGCAAAATGTACCATATGGACATATCACAATGAGCCTTACAGAAATTTGAATCTCTTATAAAGTTTTTTTTAAAATGACATAAAGTACTCATGATGAATGAACTTTGAACATTAAGTGATGAATGAGGTTTTTAATTACCATCCTTTCAGAAGTTGTATGCTAGTAAAATAAGCATCTAAATTCTGTTTAAGTGGCTCAGACCTTCAGGTTTTCTAACAAATCTAATGCCTCTATAAAAATCTTATAGCGAAGTAAAACTTACACATTCCAGTGTTTACATATGAAAAGATCTTAGAGACTGTCAAATTGAGATTTTAATCAACTATTTAATAGTATCTTGGCTGAGGAAACTAATGAACTTTACTTTGGTCTTTAAAAATACTGTATTTCTAACTTGTTTGAGTAAATGCTATCATTGCTTAAGAATACTGCTAACGTAATACTAGTATGATCCCGTGGAAGACAATACTTGGCCAAATATATATTAAATCAAAGATTTATTTGGCACCTTGTTTTTACTAACCAAGTGAAAAAATGAAGTAAAAAGACAAAAGAAACTGCCCTGATTCTTTAGGTATTACAACATAGTCCTGGAGGTCAGACATGCACATGTAGAAAATTTATATGTTAGAATTTCTAGGCTTTGAAGACAAATAGGAATAAAAAGAAAAATAATAGAAAGTGTCAGCGTAAGCTAAAACACAAGATAATAAGGAAAATATTGACCTATAAAAATAACAAATGCCAATATATTTTAAATAGGGCCAGTTTAATTGCTATAGTTCAGATTCAAATATGGCTTTACATCTGTTTCTGGTAATATGGAAGACTAAGTACCGGGAACAACTTCTAGCTGAAAATAATTAATAATCTAGATATAATAAATATTTGTAAATGTTCTTAAAAGAAACAAGATGGCACAAAAGAAATTATCAAGGAAGAAATATAACTGAAAACTAGAAACCAAAGAAGTAAGCAGAACTCTCAATCCATCTTTCATTTGCCTAACCAGGTAAATTTAGGCTTCAATTTTCATAGACTCTTGTATATTAAAAGTTGTAACTCCAAAGAGATGAACCTTTAGTGTAACAGTAAACCAAAAATCACTCTCTGCCCCAACCCTACCCCTCCCCTGCCACTCCAGAGCTATGCAAAGAAATTTGTGTGTCTCAAAAGTTAGTGGTGAACAGAGGGGAAAGATCACTGGAAATTTGGAAGCATAAGCCACGCCTCACCAATATCCACAGGAGAAATTTCCCTCCCTTAGTGCTTGAAAAAGCTTCAAGTATGATCCTACATAATAAAAGCCTTATATGCTAAGTGTCTAGTCATCCAGTTGTCCGATCAACCAACCAAAGAGTAATATGCTAATGATATGCTAAGGCTGCTCAACTACTCGCTATGATGTGCACTGACCACCAGGGGGCAGACGCTCCGACCGGTAGGTTAGCTTGCTGCTGGGGTCCAGCAGATCAGGACTGAGTGAGATGGGCCAGACATGCCCTGGAGCCCTCCCACGGTTCCTCCTCAGCTGGCCAACCTCCCGAGTCCCTCCCCGGCCGAATCATGCACCCGTGGGGTTCCTTGGCCTGGCCTGCGCCCTCTCGCAATCTGGGACCCCTTGGGGGATGTCGGAGAGCCGGTTTCAGCCCAATCCCGCCTGCAAAAATTGCTTTGTTTATGCAACTTTATATAAATTATATCAATATCAACTTTATATATATTAAATATATAATTATATATATTATTAAAGAACATGATATAGTTTGAAGACTTAATACAAAAATAGAAGAAAGTAAAATATCCCAATTATTTTATATAGTTTCTATCCTGAAATGATAATATTTGAATATTTTGGGTAAAATAAAATGTAGTGTAAAAGTTAGTTTCACCTGTTTCGTTTTTACTGTAACTATTAGACAATTTAAAATTGCACATCTGGCTTGAAATGTATTTGCACTGGACAGTGCTGGTTTAGACCAACTGCTCATTAAATGGGCTTAGTACAGCCCTAGCTGGTTTGGCTAAGTGGATAGAGCATTGGCCTGTGGACCTGGTCAGGGCTCATGCAGGAGGCAATTAATCGATGTGTTTCTCTCACATCGATGTTTCTGTCTTTCCCTCTATCTTCTACTCTCTCTCTCTTAAAGTCAATGGAAAAATATCCTCTGGTGAGGATTTCAAAAAAAATTGGCTTAGAATATTTTAAGAGTTATACCATTTTTTATTAGAGTTTACCCCCAAACACTCCTAAATTCACTTTTTAATCTGAGTCTCCTACTACAAAAAGGAAGTCCTGTGTGCTTTTTTCCCTTACAGAAAACACTATTGGAAAATCTCTCTTTCTAGTAGAAACATAGGCTCAGATATACAAAGCAAAACAGGAAGAAGTGCTTGGTCTCCTCACTCTTTTCCAACATTTGCATCTGATAATGCATTCCCAACATCATTTCTGCAGCTTCTATCATGCTGAAACTCTTTCTGTTAAAAAGCCTCCTGAATGAAATAATGAGAGCAGATGAATGAATAAAGCAGATTAGGATGTTATTTCCCTTCCTCTTTTGTTAGTTGCAAAATGTACCATATGGACATATCACAATGAGCCTTACAGAAATTTGAATCTCTTATAAAGTTTTTTTTAAAATGACATAAAGTACTCATGATGAATGAACTTTGAACATTAAGTGATGAATGAGGTTTTTAATTACCATCCTTTCAGAAGTTGTATGCTAGTAAAATAAGCATCTAAATTCTGTTTAAGTGGCTCAGACCTTCAGGTTTTCTAACAAATCTAATGCCTCTATAAAAATCTTATAGCGAAGTAAAACTTACACATTCCAGTGTTTACATATGAAAAGATCTTAGAGACTGTCAAATTGAGATTTTAATCAACTATTTAATAGTATCTTGGCTGAGGAAACTAATGAACTTTACTTTGGTCTTTAAAAATACTGTATTTCTAACTTGTTTGAGTAAATGCTATCATTGCTTAAGAATACTGCTAACGTAATACTAGTATGATCCCGTGGAAGACAATACTTGGCCAAATATATATTAAATCAAAGATTTATTTGGCACCTTGTTTTTACTAACCAAGTGAAAAAATGAAGTAAAAAGACAAAAGAAACTGCCCTGATTCTTTAGGTATTACAACATAGTCCTGGAGGTCAGACATGCACATGTAGAAAATTTATATGTTAGAATTTCTAGGCTTTGAAGACAAATAGGAATAAAAAGAAAAATAATAGAAAGTGTCAGCGTAAGCTAAAACACAAGATAATAAGGAAAATATTGACCTATAAAAATAACAAATGCCAATATATTTTAAATAGGGCCAGTTTAATTGCTATAGTTCAGATTCAAATATGGCTTTACATCTGTTTCTGGTAATATGGAAGACTAAGTACCGGGAACAACTTCTAGCTGAAAATAATTAATAATCTAGATATAATAAATATTTGTAAATGTTCTTAAAAGAAACAAGATGGCACAAAAGAAATTATCAAGGAAGAAATATAACTGAAAACTAGAAACCAAAGAAGTAAGCAGAACTCTCAATCCATCTTTCATTTGCCTAACCAGGTAAATTTAGGCAATAATTTTCATAGACTCTTGTATATTAAAAGTTGTAACTCCAAAGAGATGAACCTTTAGTGTAACAGTAAACCAAAAATCACCTGCCCCAACAACCCTACCCCTCCCCTGCCACTCCAGAGCTATGCAAAGAAATTTGTGTGTCTCAAAAGTTAGTGGTGAACAGAGGGGAAAGATCACTGGAAATTTGGAAGCATAAGCCACGCCTCACCAATATCCACAGGAGAAATTTCCCTCCCTTAGTGCTTGAAAAAGCTTCAAGTATGATCCTACATAATAAAAGCCTTATATGCTAAGTGTCTAGTCATCCAGTTGTCCGATCAACCAACCAAAGAGTAATATGCTAATGATATGCTAAGGCTGCTCAACTACTCGCTATGATGTGCACTGACCACCAGGGGGCAGACGCTCCATGCACCCGTGGGGTTCCTTGGCCAGGCCTGCGCCCTCTCGCAATCTGGGACCCCTTGGGGGATGTCGGAGAGCCGGTTTCAGCCCAATCCCGCAGGCCAGGCCAAGGGACCACACTGGTGCAAGAATTCGTGCACTGGGCCTCCAGTAATTAGATATTATCAATTGTTGTCTGACAGAAGCAAATGAAAATCCTCTCAAAAGGAAATCTTTTCATTTTAAAGAATATAGTCAGATCACAAACAAACTAAAAACAAAGGAAAATAGGCTCCATGATCAAGAAACAATGAAAAGAAAACAGAATTTAAAAGAACTTCAGATAAGGAGGACATTTTCAGACATGGACTCTGAAATAATTATGTCTAAGATGTTTAAAGAAACATTCTAAAGCAAGAATATATGTGTTAGATCAGTGGTTCTCAACCTTCCTAATGCCGCGACCCTTTAATATAGTTCCTCATGTTGTGGTGACCCCCAATTTCATTGTTACAAATTGAACATAATTATAGCATAGTGATTAATCACAAAAACAATATGTAATTATATATGTGTTTTCCAATGGTCTTAGGTGACCCCTGTGAAAGGGTTGTTCGACCCCCAAAGGGGTCGCGACCCACAGGTTGAGAACCGCTGTGTTAGATGGACAAAGCATATTTAAAACAAACCAAATATAATTTCTAGAGATGAAATTTCAAAACACAATGTATAGATTTAATAACACATAAGTGAGGAGGGAACTTGTGAACTCCAAAATAGATATGAAGAAATCATCAAGATTATTAGGTAGCATAAAAAGAAAGAGATGAGAAACTAAAAAGAAGGTTAAGAGACATGAATCATTAAAGTGAAAAAGCATTACATGCATCTGTTTGGAATTCAAAACTGAGACATAGATAGATGAGGTAATATTTAATGGAATGGTGGTTGAAAATTATCCAGAACCATTGAAGCACTCAAATTAACAGATCCAAAAAGCCCAACAAAACTATGCCTAGACATATTATTGTAAACCTGCTGAAGACCAAAGCAGGGAAATGACTTTAAAAGTAGGCAGAGAGAGAAGACCAACTACCTTCGAAGGAGCAACAAGACTTACACCTGGCTTCTTGGAAGCCTTAAACTTAGACTGATGCATTTAGTATGTTGAGAGAAAATTATAGAATGGCATATCTAGCAAAACTATCTATCAAGAGACAAAGTAGGACATTTTTATGAAAACAGAATCCCAGAGTATTTATGCTCAACTGTTCTTCACTAAAACAATTTGGAAGAATACATTTCAGGAGCAAGGCAAGTGACTCCAGAAAGATAACCTGAGTTCTAAGAAGAAATGAAGAACATAGGAATCCATTATCACAGTTAAATAAATGTTACCTATTCAAAATTATGTTAATGATGTATTATAGAATAAACAAAGCCATTAAAATATACAACCACAAAAAATAGAGGGTGAGTAGGTTTAAGTGTCTAAGACCTTTTTGCTGTTTAAGAGAGTAAAAGAGGTGGGAAATTTAAACCTTGATAAGTGAAGCATGCATATTGTCAAAACAAAAAAAAAGAATAATAGAAATGAAGTACATAATTTATAAATGGGTAGATAAAAAAGGGAAAAAATTAGTCAATTAATCTAATTTTTAAAAAAACTAAAAAAAAAGAGAGAAACATTAAAAAGGGTAATAAACAGCTTTAACCTTACAAACAAACATTGTCAGAACTACCAGGAGAAATGGAACATGAGGGTCTCTTTGTCACACAGCTTAGCCTACTCTAACTGAAATCCCTACACAGCAGATTAAATTCATTCTAGAGAACAGGAGTAGTCAAGTATTGCAGACCCTTTTTCACACACAAAATAATGGTGTATTGTCACATCAGCCACATGTACATCTCTCTGACCCCTCTGGGGGTCCAAGCATGTGTTTTGAGGTGTCAAATTGACAGTGGAAGTAGGAGTGGGGGATAGGAAATGAAGAAGAACAGCATGGGAAACCAACTGTGCCCAACACTCTGCACATATCACTGCTAAAGAGTATGGGGTTTAGTGAAATTCAAAAAATGCACTAGACATTTCCACAAATATGAATAACATCTGTTAAGATCATGGTATTTCCTACAGAAAACACAACAGTAAGGATTACAGAATGCTCCCATTAGAACACCCCCCATGAGTCAGTTACTCAAAACAAACCTTCAGCCCCAGAAGTTAATCTACAGTACAATCCCTTAGTACTGGTTCTTGGCATTGGGTTCTCTTAGGGTTGCCTAGACTCTCCTGTGAGCACTAATAAAAATATGCCAGGGGGTGATGGTAGCTTTTTCTTACCCTGGGAGAAGTGTTAAGAGAAACAAAGGAAAGGTCCTCCTGACCAACCAGCAGACACTAGGAAAGTATGAGAGCCAGCCAAAGGTCTCATCACCTGTTAAGTAGTCTCAGAGGGAAAAGCTAAATGGAACGGTCCTTAACTAACCAGTGGTGTATTCACAGAGACAGTATCTCTAGGCAGGGACATCAAAAGATTCCACAGATTTTTCTCTCTGCTCCCACCGCCATCCTTTTGAAGGTGGCTTTCACATGACAGTATGAGTGGACCGAACTACATGCTACAGCTCTCAAATGTACCACCAACAGGGGGCGGCCAAGGAAAAGCCTGGACCTAAATAAGATTATCGGGGCTGAAGTTCTCTCTCAAGGGCGGTCTTCCACAATCTACCTTGTCCTAATCACCAAGACAAGGAAATTCATAAACACCAGATACATGAAGAAAAAAAGAGGTCTACCCTTGCTGACATGATTCCAATGGCAGGCAAAGGTGGAACCAAGCCTGGTAGACATTTCTCTCTCCTAGCATCACTACCAGGAAACCACAGGAGAGACAGCTGTATTATTAAAGGGTTTTATTTGAAGTCTAAAAATATCGATCACATGGACTGTACGTAGTCCTCCTTAGCGGAAGACCTTTTATTCCAGGCTATAATCTAAAAGGCCTAAGACTTCACTGCCTGCACTGCTGGAAGCTTTTCCATTGAACCTTGTGCTTTAAAAAATAAAACAAAAAACAACTCTACATTTTGGTTTTCATCTCCTCAGCAGAGCTAATTATCCCATCAGCCTGTGGAGAAGTGGGAGGTTATTGTTCATGGAACGATGAAAGAGCATAACATAATGCAAATGAGAAGCTTGAAGTCTGTTTCACCAGTTAAAGCTTATCCTGGAAAATCCTCATTCTCAGAGAAAAAAAAAGGGGGGGGGGATACACTGTGACCTTTACACAGAAAGTTGTTTTTTTTTTAATATATTTTATTGATTTTTTACAGAGAGGAAGGGAGAAGGACAGGGATAGAGAGTTAGAAACATCGATGAGAGAGAAACATTGATTCAGCTGCTTCCTGCACACTCCCTACTGCAGATGTGCCCACAACCAAGGTACATGCCCTTGACCGGAATCAAACCTGGGACCCTTCAGTCCACAGGCTGACACTCTATCCACTGAGCCAAACAGGTCAGGGCTATACAGAAAGTTTTGAGAAGAATATTAGCACTACATTTAAGGGAAGCAAGAAATAGCTATTCAACTCAACGCCTCCCATCATTCCAAGGCCACCTTTTAAGGACATTGTGTTGTTATGAAACATGGATCTATAGCTTCTGCCTAGAATGTACTGCCTGAAGGCTATGAAAATTGCTGAAGGATGTTAGTCATCTAGCATATAAGCAAAGTCACATTTCCTGCTCCTGCACGCTCTCAAATAGTCCCTACGCATTGAAGTTAGGCAGCAGAGGCCTTCTACTAAGAAGTGGGGAGCCAGCTAGAAGTGCCAGGAGGAGAATGCAGGAAAATTCACCGCAGCTTCAGGGTGATCCTTAGGTGTTTCAGGAATTCTCCCTGTTTTTCAAAAGCAGTGAGCAATTCATTTGATTTTAGAGTCCAGGGGTGGGCAAACTTTTTGACTCGAGGGCCACAATGGGTTCTTAAACTGGACCAGAGGGCCAGAACAAAAGCATGGATGGAGTGTTTGTGTGAACTAATATAAATTCAAAGTAAACATCATTACATAAAAGGGTACGGTCTTTTTTTTTTAGTTTTATTCATTTCAAACAGGCCGG
>NW_005354291.1:1786039-1799661 GCF_000412655.1 Myotis brandtii | reverse complement strand
CATTTCAAACAGGCCGGATCTGGCCCGCGGGCCGTAGTTTGCCCACACGGCTGCTTTAGACCATCCACATCCTGGGGTAGGTCTTATCTATCCTATTTCGTGCTTTTTGGAGAATATTGAATGCAAGTCTCGAGATATGAGTACATGAAGGGAGAGTCTCCACCTTTTTAAGCTCAAATGTTCTTGGAAGAATTTTACATGTTTGGGCAGATTAAGGAGCAGCCAGAAACCAGGAGCCCATGTGGAGTGCCTCCATTGTTGCAGAGGTGAGGAGCAAGTCATAGGAGACACCTGAGAGTAACAGCAGGCCCAGAAATAACGGATTCTCAAACGCTTCCCGGGCCCACCTTAAATAAGTGCCTCCCTGAGGTCTCTCCCTATTTACCAGATAGCTTTTTCCACTGCAGTGTTATCTCTCTCCTGAACTCAACCATTTCTATTTCCAAGTGGCTTTCTAATACTCTCTACTTAGATATGTCATGAGACCACAGTAACAACAAAAAAGATTTAGGCAAAAAAAAAAAACTACCCAATTTCCCAAGTTGGAAACTACAGCCCAGCCAGGGGAAGCCTCTTTCTCTTACATCTTAGAACTAATCAGTCACTAAGTCTAGTCAATTCTACATTCAAAATATCTCTGATATTAATCGAATTTCTGGAGAGTGGAACATTTTCTAAATGTTAATGATATGTTCTAAGACTCAACCAACTCAGAATCCCAGTTTAGGTTACCTAGGAGATCCTACTACATTTACCTGAAACATTGATACATAAAAAAAGAAGACATAGAAAATGAAAGATTTCTGAAAATCATTAGATCCTTTGCATTAAAAAAAAGAATTAAAGGAAATTGTGTGTTTCCACATATATGAAACAATATTGTAAAATGTAATTTTAATACTTTAAAATTATAATAAGTTCAAATTGACAAGAAAAACACTAAAAACCAATGAATTAATGGGCAAAGAATATGAATAAATTATTTAAAAATTTGAAATGCAAATGTCTAAATAAGATAGGGGGGAATGTACAGACTCATTATTAATGAAAGAATTGTAATTTAAAACTGCAATGTTTTTTTCTATGAAATTGCTAAGATTTTTTAAATTTATCTTTATTGCTGAAAATTATAAAGATGTACCCTATCCTCTTTTTTAACCTGATTCCTCCATAGCTCTCTGTTTGCCCCAGCCCAAGCAGCCTATAAACTAGACTAGCTGCACTGCAGCTTCATAAATGTGTCAATCTCACACCTTGATTCTTAGGCCCTCACACCTTTGACTTCATTTATTAATCTATCCAAAAATACATATTAGGTAACCACCTCATGCCAGACATTGTAGTAGGAATTTGCTGCTTAAAAAATAAATCACACCCATTAACTTTCAGGAGTTTAATTGAGCAGAGTGCATCAGACATATGAAAACATTAAGTATTATAAAATCTTGCACAGGGTACCAAATTAGAAGGGGTCAATTTTACTAGAGGCTTGGGAAAGATTTCATAGTCGAGGGCACCCCAGATTCCTAAACTTGAACAGATGTTCCAGTTCCCTGCCCCTTCTCACCTTCGTTAGCTGCCTAATGAAATTCTATTCTTTCTTCAAGGACCAATACTCCCAGACTTCAGCAGACCATCCCCGTTACCACATGATCAGTGAATGGTTCAAAGCACCTTACTGTTGGTACCTCTTTGCCTTTGCTATGAGACTAAGACAGATATTTGTTCTCATACTGCCCCACCCCATGCCGGATTGGGACATTCGGCATAATCTTCATGCTGGAAGTTTTTATCCAAGGGTCCCAGTTATTTATAAAAGGCTTTATAGCAGCGGTTCTCAAACCGTGGGTCGCAACCCCTTTGGGGGTCGAATGACCCTTTCACAGGGGTCGCCTAAGACCATCGGAAAACACATATATAATTACATATTGTTTTTGTGATTAATCACTATGCTTTAATTATGTTCAATTTGTAACAATGAAATTGGGGGTCACCACAACATGAGGAACTGTATTAAAGGGTCGCGGCATTAGGAAGGTTGAGAACCACTGCTTTATCGCTTTCCAAAGGCCTTTGCTCACGTTACCTTATGTAAACTGCATATGTGAGTTAGGCATATGTGATTATTTCCACTCTACAAATGTGAAAACCAACCACAGATGGTGAAAAGCTGCCCTCAGTTTCACTGCGCGAGAGTGAGCTGCAGTACACAGGCCAAAAAGAACGGGGGTGGCCCACTCTTGGAGAGTGGTTCTCCTGGGACCTGCTCCTCCCCCTCAGCACAGGTAGCACATCGTCATATTGCCATCTTGCTTCAAACGATGCTTCCGTTTCTAGCATCTCCTTTATTCACCACACCTGCAGCACACATTTCTGTAGAGGATATAAATAAATGTCTTCATACTTCTGTGTGAAAGCACCGCATTTATGTGACAAAAGCCACAGGTAAGGAAGTTTCAACTGTAAAGATCAAGATGATTCCAAACCTCCAGGCCCACAGTTGGAGTCACTTTTAGCGACAGTCCGCTGGTGACTGCTCTGCATCGCAATGCCTTCTATCAGCTGCTGATGTCTTGGTATAATCACTAATTTATTATCAAAGTACCCTTTAGCTCTAATGACTTCTCTAATACTAGTTTTTCTCCCCATCAATATTTATTGCATTTTACTGCAGCAATTTCCATTAAGAAACACAAACAGGAATCAATATTAAGATCACTCTCCAGGAGCACTATGTCGTCTACCCGGCCACTCCTTAATAAGTGATTTTTTTCCCGTAAATCGAATACAATCTGTTGTTTCCTAAAACCTCAGTGATACACTCAGCCCCTGGAAGATGCTTCCATTTTAAAAGTAAGTCAATGCCCTCCTCAGGGCTGCGATACAGTGGAAAACCTCACGTCATGCATGGCAACCATGCCTATCAACCTGCTTTAAAAGGAAAAGACACTCGCACCTCTCCTTTCCTGAATCAGGAAGACCCGTTTCGTCATTTTCCCATGAGTTATTTCCTTGGTGAGAGTGAGGCCAAAAAGCTGTGTAGGTTTGAAGCAGAGTTTCCCCAGCACCTGAGTTCCAGGACGTGTTACACCTTGAAATCTAGCAAATGCTGTCAAATCTGAATATAGCACCAGGATCCCAACTCAGAAGTGGCACAAGAGCACCTGTGCTGAAAGCATTGCCCCAGACACCTGCAGCTGGTGCAGGCCGCTCCTGCCAGGGGGCCCTTCCTGTGCACCTGGCAGGACTGCATGCAGAGCTTTGGGTGACACACCAGGTGAGCCCATGCAGCTGTTCCAACATTAATATCAATAAGATGGGGTCTGGAGGGTATTTCATGAAGCTGCGAAAAAATGAGATGGAGCCACCAGCTGTCAGAGCTCATTAACCCGCCCTGGATCTCACGATGCGTGGCTAACTAGCCATCAGTAGGGCGGTAAATTCTTCACAGGGTGGCCGCATCTGGGGACTTCTCCCGACCTGGAGTGGAGCTTCTCTCCCTTTCTCTCTATCTTTCCACCTTCTTCCTACATCCTCCCCACCATCATTTTATTTTTCTTTGGTTTCAGACGAGTACTAAAACCTCTACCCTGTGAGAGGGTTCTGCAGGAACAAGCAAGGACAATCTCTGCTCTGAGTCTTAGTTGCCTGCAGGGGATAAGACTCAGAGCCTGGAGGACTGGGAAAGAGAGGGAGGAGCGGGGCGAATAGGTGGGGATGGGGGCATGAGTGGGAGAGTAGCGCCCAGCAGGCACAAATATTGCAGCAGGTCGTCTCCTCTGCACAAATTTAGTGTCACCCATACATTGACCCTGGGCATCCAGTCAGCCACACGGTATTAGTTGGCAACAAAGCAGATTGGAGCTGCCCATTCTGGCCCGCCACACTGCATCTTCCTTCAGGGCTGGCATCCATCCCAGTCTAGAACGTGCAGCACGAGGCGCTTGGAACTGGGCTTGCAGGCTGGGGGAAGCTTCAGCTGACCGCACCCTGCTAACCAGTGTAGCCCAGTGGGACACACCACGCAAGTGTGCTGATCAGTTCCCCCACTGGAGGCTGAAATGAGTGATTTCCTGGCGCTTTCTCTGGGCACCCAAACAGCCCCTCTTGCAACAATCACATGAATGGCCTTGAATTCCTAGCAGCGGCCCTCCGCCAGCCTGTTACAAGATCAATATCTTGTCATACTGCATGAAACCATCCTATTCTTTGTATGGGAAATTAGTACATTTGATTTTTTTTTCTGTTTTTAAATCTGTGCAATAGAATCAGAGCAAGCCTGAGGAATGGCAATTGATTATCTCCCTAAGTGCATGTCCAGGATGCAAAACCACTCCCGAAACCCCCAAAAAGCAATCTGGGGAGGGAAAAGGAAACGAGGCTCTAGGGAAAGGACTGCAGATGTTAATATGCTGCCTGACTTCCTGGCTAACGTAGAGGCCGGGCCTAATGCTGTGCTGGTAGGTGAGGTAGCCACTTCGTGTCCTTTGCCTTTGGGAACCTGAATTTAAGCAGACTTTAGAGTCACAAGGAAAAGCTATTTTCCCCAACACAATTCATGCACATCGCAAGCTCCTTGCCCTCCCCAGGCCATCGTGGCTCTATGTTTATTGATGAGTGTGCTTCATCCTAATCAGTATTCAAATCAGAATGTTTGGCTGATTTTAAACCCAATTTTACATATACTGTGGCTTTAGAAATTGTTTTCAAAATGAAACTTTACTAAACAGCACAAAAATAACAAGCATGAAGTAACAGAAGGTTGTGCAAAGACTGTAGAAAAAAAGGGGGAAATGCCAGTGATTACTCAGGAAAAAATCTTTGGAAAACATCCTGTGCAGAAACAATTTCTGCTGATATGTCACGTTTTTGCAAGTTTCCTCTGAGGCATCAGTGTCTCTTTAAAGAAACATTTGTCAGGAAGGGTGAGCTGGAAATGTGTCATCTTAATTATTACATGAGTAACCTTCAGACTCAAGATGATTTTTTGATTCACCCACTGAGTGTAATACTTGAAAGCTAACCAAACTTTTTTAAACCTAACCAAGATTTTCTGCTCCTGTGACTTCCAATCCAAATAGCCTAGCAATACTGGGGCAGAGATAAGTCTAACAGTTAAACTCTATTCTCTCAACCATGAAAAAAAAATCAATAAAAATTGTTGCTGGTGTGATGAGAGTGAGGATAAGAGTGCCGCCTGTGCTGGTTGTCACAGCTGGGCAGGTTAAGTCTCTTGCAGGTATCTGTGATCATGGAAGAATTCTAATGCCCTTCAAGTCCTCTCTAAGCTGAGCAATCGGCAGAGAGGGAAACATCTGGAGAAATGCTGTAGCTTCCTCTGTTCATTTCTCCAACTGCTGTGGCCCTCACTTTCCAAGTGCATGATACAAGGATTGGGAAGTCATGTGAATAAGGGGCCTGCATTAACATTAGCTCATTTGAATTACATGAGTTACTTTATTGGGGCTAGAGGCACCAGCCACGCAGAAAATGTCTGCATTTAGGACTGCATAGAGCCCCTAGGCAGGCACAAGGACAAGCTTCAGGTGGGGGACCAGCACTACCATGAACAGGTGTAAGAGGTGAATTATAAGGACGCTCTGTGGCTGCAGGGAGGCGGCAGGGAGTAAGTCTATCTGTGCATGAACATCACCACCGGAGGGCTGGCCAAGTGTGAGGAGAATGAATCCAAATGCAAACTACATTGCACTGTTAACATCCTAAAAAGCAGAAATTGAGTCTTTAACATACTAAGTTTCTAAAGATCCCATAAAACAGAACCCAAAATGGCAGAGAAGAGTGAAAATGTGAACCCACCATAGTCTAGATGGGGGAGTGAGGGTGGAGAATTGTGCAAGGGCACTAAATTCTCTTAGGGACAACTTCAAAATACCTTTGAACTCCCCTGGTTTAGCTTAAAAATCAATGCAAGTAAGCAATATACCCTGGAATGAATCTTTATTGGTTGTAATAGGAAGTCATTTGAAAATTGTTTTTCATAGAATAAACTTTGGGTGTTTATTCTGTATGCACTGAGGGTACTCAACTGCCCATCTGAGAAGCAGAGTTCTAACCTATTTGGACTCATTCTTTAAGACAAAATGTAAGGTAGGTAACACACCAATGGTTTAATTTTCTCCTTAACAACATGTTTTTGAAAGGTAAAAAAAAAAAGATTTGCCATAGTGTAGAAACAATCTGTTCAAGTGATTCACAGATTACTATCCCTTGAGTGTCAAGCTTAACAAAATAACATAGGCTGGGTGGCTTAAAAAAATAAATTAATTTTCTCAGTTCTGGAGGCTGGAAATTTCCATATTAAGATCCAGCAGGGTTCAGTTTCTGGTGAGAACTCTCTTCCTGGTTTCCAGACAGGCACCTTCTCAGTGTGTTTTCACATGGTGGAGAGAGCACAAGTTCTAGTCCCATTGTTCCGGGGCCCCACCCTTATGACCTCATTAACCTTCATTACTCTCTATAGATCCTACCTCCAAATACAGACACATTGGGGTTAAGGCTTCAACACAGGACATACGGGGGACACAATTCAGTCCAAGCAGAACATGGTAGAGAAAATGTTACCAAAGCAAATGAAACTTAAAAGTGTGTCATGTCAGCAGCCATTACGTGGTGAGAAAATAATTGTAGTATTTAAAAGCTATTTTCTGGTTCAGCAGAGAACTCATTCATGGCACTGAAGGATAAGTGAAGTTCCAGCATAAATCCTCATTGTTTCTCGATCATCTTAGTCATTAACATAAACATTACTGTTGTGACTATACTCATCCATCAACTGCAGTCATAGGTTGACACAGGGTATAAAAGTTGAACAAAAATCAATGAAAGTATTTTATGAGAATCAATCTGCTATATAAAATTCCAATAAAGAGCACTGTATAGAATATTAGTAGTAGCAAGTTTAGTGCTACATATCCTTTATATTATAAAAAATTGTGTGTGTGTGTGTGTGTGTGTGTGTGTGTGTGTGTGTTTGATGGTAGGAATGAAGGAAGGGGAGCCAGCTGTAAAACCTTTGCCAGCACAACTCTTACTTTATAAAGGGACATGTATCAAATATGCATAGTGTCAGCTCCCCTGGTGACGACTCTTAGTTTTGCCTGCACAGGATCTTTCCCCATTTCTACTGGTAAGACACTCTCACTTTCCTTGCATTTCAGGTGTTGTTGGTGAGCAAGTATGCATTGTATTATCTTATGAAATAGAGATAATGCAACATACCAATATCCTCTTTGAACAGACAAGGAAACTGAGGCTCATAACACACAAGTGACTGTCTAGATTCCACACAGGAAAGGAACGGTAGGCTGAGCCTTGAACTCAGGTCCCTGGTCCTTTTATTCTTACCTGCCTTAGTTGTTGTGTCCTGTTGGCTGTAATGTGGCATACCCGAGTGTCTTACCCATCTGACTTGGACATACTTCTCTGTGCTCTCTATGCCTACACAAAACTCTCATCCGGCTCCTGCCCGAGTCCCAACCATAGCCTTGACCCTCCAGTACTCCCACTCCCAGTCCTGCATGGAGACAGTGTGATGGTGCTGAAGAACCAAGTTTCCTGGTCACGTTTCCCAAGCCCTGAGCTGAGAATGGACTTCTCCCAGCCCATGTACAGCAGCAGCAGTGGCAGCAGCAAGCCTCTGCCTGCCTGGCTCTATACACAGTGAAGCGCATGGCAGAGTGAAGGAACCAAATCAAAAGTGACCATTTCCTGCCAGGCTGGTGTGGCTCAGTGGTTGAGTATGAACCAGGAGGTCACCATTTGATTCCTGATCAGGGCTCAAACCCCATGTAGGCCATGTAGAAGGCAGTTGATCAATGATTCTCTCTCATCATTGGTGTTTCTCTCTCTCTCTCCCTCTCCCTTCCTCTCTAAAATCAATAAAAATGTATGTTTTTAAATGACCATTTCCTAATTATATAGATCTTGCCCTAATTTTCAGGACCCCCCATAACCAAAACAGGTAAGCAATTCAGTTCTAAATCAGAGGCTTTCTTTGCAAAAGCTGTCTTTGAGTAAATAGCTGAAAAAAAGGTAAAAGGAAATGAAATCCTTACTAGACAGTGATTAGGCATGCACTAATAGAGGGAAGGCCAAAATGTCTTCCAGATACTCCACACAATCACTTCTCCTGGGCTGACAAAACTCACCTTGCTTAGTTTCTCTACAGCTTTCATTTATTGATTTACTCATTCATTCACTATGCATTCACTCAACTAATATTTGTTGTTTAAGGCTTATACATATATGTATTTGTTTCACACACTTTTATTCAATTAATTATTAAAACTTACTTTATGTGATACTACTGATGTTTCACATTTATATGATTTATTTCCATGAGGAGGAATTGGTGAGCTGACATTCAAAGGAGAAAGGAAAGGAACAATGAGTGAGGCAGGAAGACAGAAAACAAGTGAGAAATGAGAACGAAAATCAATATTTATTTAGCTACCATGTCCCAAAATTGCAAGAAGCAATGACATGGGTTCAAGCACTTGCTTTGCAGTTTAATAGCCAGATGACTCGAGACTGGCTCAGATCCTCTCTAAAGCTTAGTGTCTTTAGCTATAAAGGAGAAGTAACAAAAATGCCCACTTTTTAGATATACGGTGAAGATTAAATGAGATAATGCATATAAAAAGTGTTTTGCAAATTGTAACACAGTAAATAAATGTTAATTGTGGTTTTTATTATCTGTAGCTTCTTTTTGTCCCATTAACTTGAAATTAAAGGACATGAATCATTGCCATAATCTCCTTTGTATACACTAGACATTTGAATGGTTGACTGATTTGACCAGTGAGGAGAGAATATCAAACCTAGTTCAACCTGAGAAAGATAACATTAGCTAAAGAGACGGGGTCAGCTTTGCATATAGACAAACATTGCTATGCTTTCTAGAGGGAACATAAAGTTCCCATGAGCTTAAATAACCATCTCTATTTCCTGTTTCCTGCCAAAAATTTTCATTATATATTTGCCCCCTCAAGTGATATCTCTGATCCCTCTATTATAAAAATATCTTTGGAAAGGTATCTTATCTATCACTTCATTTTTTATATTTTTTTATTGATTTCAGAGATGAAGGGAGAGGGAAAGAGAGATGGAAACATCAATGAGAGAGAATCATTGATTGACTGCCTCCTGCACGCTCCCCATTGGGAGCCTACAACCCAGCATGTGCCCTGACTGGGATTCGAACTGTGACCTCCTGGTTCATAGATCGACACTCAACCACTGAGCCACACCAACTGGACTCTATTATTTCTTTTGATTTACAAGTCAGATCTGTGAAGAATCAGGAAGACAGTCTTGGTGAAGTGGGACCAAAGGACACTTGGCTATCCTAGGACAAAAAGGAGAAAATGCTAACTGGGAAGGCTGGTAACCAAGACAACAGCTGTCCACTTCACATTTTTGCTTAGTGTGTGTTTCCATCCTTAACTTCACTGACTTTTAGTGATATTCTCCCCTTTATAAGTTTGAATACTTCTGGAAATTTCTTGAATTAAAATATATTTCCCATTTCTGAAAAGTTTTTGAATAAAAATGGGTATTTGCAAGTTCCCCAGACCAAGTTACCCACTTTTTTTTTTAAAATGTTATGCAATACCTACCGAAGTGAGAAAAGTTCCTGAGGTTTTTATTAGAGCTGTGGTTATAAGTTGAAAACTTCAGACTTGTCACTGTCAAAAGGTTCTCACTAAGGTGAATGCACATTTGAGAACTCTTTTCTACCCAAACTCTGTAAAACTTAAAACTTGGATCTCTGTTCCTAAGACAGACCCTACCTGTTTGTCACATGTATATTCATTTGTTACTATTTTCATATGGTGGGGGTTTTTTTTTCTTAAGCAAATCAACAAGTCTTTAAAATTACACACTTAGCCAGAAACACAAGAAACAAAGTCCAATATAAAGGTATTTGATTGCCAATATTGACAATGTTTTCTTTTTGAAGTTTATATATTTATATTCAAGGAAGAATACAAAGGATCTGATATTGTAAAGTGATTAAGACTCTAGAGTAGTGGTTCTCAACCTTCCTAATGCCACGACCCTTTAATGTAGTTCCTCATGTTGTGGTGATTCCCAACCATAAAATTATTGTTGCTACTTCTTCATAACTGTAATTTTGCTACTGTTATGAATCGTAATGTAAATATCTGATATGCAGGATGTATTTTCATTGTTACAAATTGAACATAATTAAAGCATAGTGATTAATAACAAAAACAATATGTAATTATATATGTGTTTTCCGATGGTCTTAGGCGACCCCTGTGAAAGGGTCATTCAACCCCCAAAGGGGTCGCGACCCACAGGTTGAGAACCGCTGCTCTAGAGGCAGACAAAATGGTTTGAAATTCCAATTCTGTTTGTTTGAGCTACTTAGTATTAAAGAAGCTTCTTAAATTTTCTATGCCTCAGTTTACTCATCTATAAAATGGATATAATAGTATTTATTTATAGACTTATTGTGAAGTTTAGACAAGAGAAGGCATATAAAAATTTATAGTGTCATCACATACATGTATTTCAATCATTTTTTAGCTTTAAATATTTTTGTTATTTTTATTATTAAAGAATGGAAAAGAAGTGAATTTTCTGGGTGGAATGCCTCACAAAATGGGAACAAAAATATCTTCCAAAATAGCTACTTAACTCCTGCAGTCATGTGAAGAGAAGAGGGAAGATATATCTCTATCACATCTTGAAATTTAAAAATCATATTTCAAATTGACAGGCTCAATCATGCACTCCTCCAACTATGCAGGATGGAACAAAAGGAGAATGTTAAACACAAGTTAAAAACAGGAGTCACACCAACTACAACATTTTCTAAAAAAAAAAATTTTTTTAACTGCCAAAAAGTTTCATATGTTGATAATTGTGGGAATTTCATAGGTCTAATTATCTCATATCAGAATATCTGAAAATTAACCAATATATTTCCAATCTTGTCAGAGATAACATATATCTTTATGGTATACTATAAATATCATAAGAATTCTAAGGATTCTAGATAGCAATTGTTTTTATGAATCAGCATTTTAAAGAGGTTTACACACCTATGAGTAAGACACCTCAACCTGGCTTCAGAGCACTAGCTAAAGGGTACCTAACTAAGAGTCAAAACTTGTTCTAAAAAAATGAGAGTAGTCTACTAAGAATATTGACCTAGAAATTATTACAGAGATTCTCTGAAAGAAAATTTCTCATCTTACATCCAAATTCTCAGAAATCCAGCAGAAGTCCAATGCTATGATTTGATGGTATACCCCAAAATGGAACTTTTAGACTAATGCTGATAGGCAAGTATTCTAGCCAATAGATTACTTGACAGTGTATAAAATAGCAAAGTTCAATGTCTAATAATACAAATGTTACAGTTTAATTGAGAAACATACAAGGAGTGCGGTAAGGGCTAAAAGATTATAAACTTTCTCTGGCCACCCCTCTTATTCACTCACTGAGTTAGGTTAATTGTATTTCCTATGGAATTCTTTAATATTCCCTTGCTTTCCATTGTCATTACCACTGCCCTTTTTCTGTCCCTAAGCATCTCTCAACTGGAGTGAGATACAAGGACATGTAAGGATATAAGAAGTAAAGCCATCTTTCTTTATCTACCCCTTTCCTCCAGTCTTGCCCTGCCATCCGTCGAAAATGCAAATTAGATGTTGTCATTCCTGGCTTGAAATCCCCCAATAGCTCTCTGAGCCATTAAGAAAAAGAAAAGCTGACTGGCATGGCAGCCAAGGTCACTGTCTCCCATCATCCTTTCCCCCACTCCTCCTACACGCTTGCTTGGTAGACAATATTGAATGTGTCTAAGGCACAGAACAGGCCCTGTTGACTCATGCCTCTCCTCTATGGCGTGGCATATATAATTCCCTCTGCCTGAATTGTCTGTATAAAAACTCCCACTCACTCATCCTTCAAATTTCAACTCAAATGGTATCTCTTTCTCTTACCTGATCTTTTCTATCTGCTCTCATTTCACTTTGCATATATCCAGGAGAGCCGCTTATCTTGTTTTGCAAAATGACTTGTTTGCCAGTCTGCATCACTGCAAAGCCCTCCAATCCTTGATATCATGAATTGTATGTATTTCCATGGTATACAGTGCTAGGTTCAAAGTAAGAACACACGGAAGAAACAATGGAATGAAAGAAGGAAGAGAGACAAGGAAGATTTTTAAAAAGAATAAAGGAGGAAAAATATGCTTAAAAAGTTAGGTTGTTTATCAATGACAGCTTCTGGGATTAAGAAAGAAGATAAATAGGTGGCTGGATAGATGACAGATAAATATTGATAGTAGGTAGGCAATTAGATAAAAGATATTCAATAGATAATAAGAAAAGTGAAAAGCTTTGACACAATCTTGATTATCAGGATCTCGAAGTTAAATGTCACTTTATTGACCTTTTAGAATTTATCAGTAAAAATTCCTAAAACTTCATACATTGACCTTTATGGACAGTTAGAAAAAGGATATATTCCAAAAGACAAATAATAGAAAAAATAGCTTCGAAGTGCTTTGGGTAGAAATAAAATTGGTTATCTTTAGTGAGTCAAAGTAAATAAAGTTTAGAATTTTAACAGATATTATCTGATAAAGCAGTCATCTCACTTCAATTGAAATGTATTATTTACCTTATATATCTTTATCCTTTTAAGAACAGAATTTGGGACAGAAATTATAACTTTGTCTTTCACAAGCAGGGAATGGTTGTAGAAGCACTGGTCTATGTTGAGAAACAAGCCTGGCTTTGTGAAGGGAGATTGTCAATTGAAAGAATTATTTATGCCTTTATTTCTATTTTACAGAATTTCTTCTACTATTGGCATCCACTTGACTAAATGGCAAGGACATGTTATTTATTTTATTAATCCTCTTTTCTATAATTTTGTTTACTATATAAAAAAAGCTAAACATTTTAGCCAACCTTGAATTGAGTTAAAGTCATTATTCTGAACTTTAAAATTTAACTTCAGATGTTTCATAGGTATACAGAAGGAGAATATCATAAAGATTTAAGCTATGTTTCTAAAGATTTAAATAATTTAAATATTCAGTTCAAGTCTATCAATATGGTATCTGGCCTTAAGAAGTTTACAATCTAGGAGAGAGAAGGCATATACATAAGTCATAGTAATGCAAGAGGAAACTCAGATCCATATTATAATCTATCCTATATAATAAAGAGCTAATATGCTAATTAGAATGAAGAGCAGAACAACCGTCCAGATGAGCTTCCAGACAAGACAGGGCTGGCCGGGGCTGTGAGGGCCGAGCCCCTTGCATGAATTTCATGCATCAGGCCTCTAGTCTAATAAAAGACAAACATGCAAATTGACCGTACCTTCGCTATGCCTTAAGCCATGCCCACCAGCCAATCAGAGCGACTATATGCAAATTAACCCAACCAAGAAGGCGGCCGGCAGCCATGTAGCTGGAGCAAGCAGGAAGCTTGGTTGCCCCGGCAATGGAGGAAGCCAAGCTTCCCACCTGCCGCGGTGGCTCTGAGCTCCACTCAAAGCAACAAAGTTTCAATTATAGAAGATAAATAAACCCCAGATACCTGCTTTCAGCC
>NW_005354291.1:1765446-1784577 GCF_000412655.1 Myotis brandtii | reverse complement strand
GATCAGCTGCCTCCTGCACACCCCCTACTGGGGATGTGTACGCAACCAGAGTACATGCCCTTGACGAGAATCGAACCTGGGACCCTTCAGTCCGCAGGCCGACGCTCTATCCACTGAGCCAAACCCGTTAGGGCGGTAATGTGCAAATTGACCCTAACAGCAGAACGACTGGGAATGACTGGTCACTATGACACACACTGACCACCAGGGGGCAGATGCTCAATGCAGGAGCTGCCCCCTGGTAGTCAGTGCACTCCCACAGGGGGAGCTCTGCTCAGCCACAAGCCAGGCTGACGGCATCACAGCGGCGATGGTGGGAGCCTCTCCTGCCTCCTCAGCAGCTCTGTGGATGTTCAACTGCAGCTTCGGCCCGCTGGCAAGTGGACATCCCCCAAGGGATGTATCACTGCCAGCTTAGGCACAATCCCCCGGGGAGCAGGCCTAAGCCAGCAGGTGGACATCCCCCGAGGGGTCCCAGACTGCGAGAGGGCACAGGCTGGGCTGAGGGACCCCCGAGTGCACAAATTTTTGTGCACCGGGCCTCTAGTATATATATAAAAGCCTAAGCAACCACCTGACTGTTCAACTGTTTGACCAGTAGCTATGATGCACACTGACCACCAGTGGCAGACCTCAATGCACTGGCATGGAAACATGGAACAGACTGATGAATCTCAGAGGGAAAGGGGAAGGGGGAGAGGGCAGGAAGAGATTAACCAAAGATTTTATATGCATACTAGAGGTCCGGTGCACAGATTCGTGCACTGGTGGAGTCCCTCGGTCTGGCCTGTGGGGATCGGGCTGAAACCAGCAGTCAGACAAAACCTCAAAGGGTCCTGGATTGCGAGGGGGCTTAGGCCAGGCCATGGGACCCCACCGGTGCACGAGTCTGTACACTGGGCCTCTAGTAGAGATATAACTAAATATGGTGAACCACAGACTGTGCACTGGGCCTCTAGTAGAGATATAACTAAATATGGTATAGAACCACAGAAGAGAGAACAACTAATTGAATCTGAAAAAATCAGAATTATGTATAAAAAATCATGTGGAAGAAGATGATGATGCATTCCCTAAAATTTCATAACTTGATTTATATATCAAGACAGTAAGCTCCTAGCATTGCTCTTTGTGTCTAGCACTTAACTGAGACATTTCCTCCATAAATTTGGTATAAGATGGCATATTGGCTGGCCAAAATGGAAGCACACCACTCCATCCATCATTTTCCCTTTCCCATCTAGGTCTGTATACTTAGATGTGCTTGGGGGTTAATTTTCACAACTAGAGAAAGGGAAGATATGTTTGTCTTAGAGAATAGACCGAGTAGATGAAAGTGGCAAACACAGTGTATTTACAGCCTGCCTGGACTGTGGGTTAATTTTAAGTTATGTTTAAAAGTAACAACAAAAGAAAGCCCTCATAATGGTTTTTCCTAAGAGACTTATTGAGATTCTGAGCAAGTGGTAATAGAGGAAACTCAATAGAGAATCTTTCAGAAGTAGCTATGGGCACAAGCAGAGATGCTTTAGGTGTGTAAAAAAAAAAAATAGTCTGGAGTTTGTAAGAATGCTGTTCTACACCAACCACTCTACATAGAGCCCACCAGTTGGTTCTACCTTGCCCAGAACAAGTTGTCGGTTCACCTTAAATATAGACAGCGGTGTTTTCAGGAAAGAAAAGAAACAGCAGCAATTCCTTGCATAGTGAATGCTCCGGAGCTGGAGAAGATGGGCCAGATGCCACACTGAGGCTCCAGATGACTGAATTGTTGTAGCTTTTTGCAAACTCCTGTCTGGGGGATGCAAGAAGTTGCCGAAATGCCTTTTAGAGATTGCTAGTTCTGATACTTGGGCCAAAGGTCTCAAGACTCCTTTTGTAGAAATAGGTCCATTTGCTGTGGGACACAAGCCTGATCTCAGAGTTGGGCAGACCTGGGTTCAAATCTCATTGCTACAAACTATTTGCTGAAAATTTGAAGTATTAGCTAACTTAAAATTCCTGAGCCTCAGTTTTGTCACCTATAAAATGGGGATAATAGTGTCCATCTTGAAGGACTACTGCCAAAATTAAATGAGACAAGTTAGATAATACATAGATAATTCCTGACATGGAAAAAAAAAGGTTTATTAAGAGATAGCTAGTCTTATCATTGGCATTACTGTTTTATAAAATAGTTACTAGAAATAAAATAATTGCACCTGCTCATGCTGACATTTTAACTCATAAAACACAGCTTTTTAAAGATAAAAGCTGTTCTTTCAATTACCTCATTGAGCCTTTAATTTATTTACAAATTGAGAAAATGTGGCCTAGAACAATCAAAATTTCCTCAGAGTCATATAGGTACAGCAGCCACCTCCCAACCCTTATCCATGCTTTCACTTTCCACACTTTCAGTTACCTGCAGTCAATGGTGGTCTGAAAATATTAAGTGGAAAATTCCAAAAATAAACAATTTAGGAGTTTTAAATTTTGCCGTTCAGAGTAGCACGATGGAATCTCGCACCACCCCACACAAGATGTTATCTTTCCTTTGTCCAGCGTCTCCACGCTGCCCACCCGGTAGCCACGTGGTAGCCATCATCCTGGTTCTCAGATTGACGCTCATGATACTGCAGCGTTTGTGTTCAAGTAACCCTTGTTTTTCTTAATAGTAGCCACACAGTGCAAGAGTAGTGATGCTGGCAACTGGGATAATCCAGAGAAAAGCCATTAAGTATTTCCATTAAGTGAAAAGGTGAGTACAGTACAATAAGATATTTTAAGACCACATTCATATAAATCTTATTATAGTATATTGTTATAATTGCTCTATCTTATTATTATTGTTCATCTCTTACTGTGCCTAATTTATAAACATTATTATAGGTATGTATGTATAGGACATTGTGTATATAAGATTGAGAACTACCCACAGTTTCAGGAATCCAATGGGGAGAGGGGAGGTCCAGAAATGTGTCCCCCTTGGATAAGGCCTGAGGGGGAGGAGCAGTGGGTACTGTAATTGGTAGAAGAGCAGAGTAAGAATTCAAGGCATCTATTGTTCTTTCTATTTCCAGTTTGTGTCTCTTATTCCAAAAGATAGATCAGTTTTTAATGTAGCTTTGCACACTTAAAAACCATGGATTTTTGTAAACAACATAAATCCAGGACACCATGTGACTCAGGCTCAACTCAAAGTCACATTCAAAGCAGCACAGCCCAACAACTCAGAGTGATTTAAAAGGAATTGCCGTCTTCACTTGCGTATCAAATAAGACTTTAGTGATTTAATTTATAACCCACAGCAATATCATACAAATCTTTTTTTCCTCTTCCATTTTTCTTGCAGTGCAACTATTCTCTATGTCAAGCCCGCCAATCCAGAAAACCTTTGAAGGCTATTACAAAAATTCTTCAGGCATACGGCCCTTCTGTTTTCTCTCTCTTTCTCCGCCTCATTTCCTGTACTTCACTAAACATCACTTCCAGGACAGGAAGAGACCAAGAAGACTTGAGCTCCCACCCATTTCTGCCCACCAGCAGGTGTGCAGTGGTTAGAGGCACCCTTTCTTTTCTTATTTTTTCTTTTTTTTAACATATTTTTAATTATTTCAGAGAGGAAGGGAGAGAGAGAGAAAGAGAGAAAGATCAATGATAACAGAGAAATCACTGAGTGGCTGCCTCCTGCACGCCCTACACTGGGGATCGAACCTGCAACCGAGGCATGTGCCCTGACCAGGAACTGAACTGTGACCTTCTGGTTCATTGGTTGACGCTCAACCACTGAGCCATGCTGGTCAGGCCAGAGGCACCCTTTATGTCAAGCTCTCCTGGTATACCTTGGACACCCACTTCCCCTCAAAATGAATGCCTTTCTCATGAGACATTCTTGTGAGAACTTTCTGGTAAGTTGTTTACCTCATCACAATTTCAAATTTAACTGTTACATAAAACTAGAAGTTTTGCCTTATGTTCCTAAAAAAGTATGCTTCAAATTTAGTAGCTAGAAAACTAAACATTTTGTGCTCTTTGAGCCTCTAGCAATAGCGTGCAATTACCCACATTCCGTTGATGAAAGAAAATCTCTGAACGGGTAATCCTTTTCATCTGAATTTACTTCTTTGGAAGGAACTCACAAGACCTAGTGAGGGAGGAAGACAGCCATTTAGGTAAATTGATTAAATTGTAAATCAATGGGTTTACCATTGTTGCAGCTACATCACCCTTACATCTTGGTTATTAAAATGCTTATAAACCATTTGTGATGTATATCAATAAAAAGAGTAATACTAAATCACAACAGATAGAGCAATGATAAGAAATAGAAGATTATATTCAGATAAGAGTAAAAGTATCTGAGGAAGCTCTTTCTCGTTCAGCTCAAATCTAACAAGCTTATTCTATTACCAGACAGAGGATAAGATACAGAGAAGTAGCTGGAGGATCTAGCCAGACTCTGGTGGTGCTCTTTTTATTTGGATGCATAAATATTAATATCACTTATTGGATCTATAATTTTAGTTTCTGGTAAGAGTTTTATCTTCCACGTACACTTTAAGACACATGGCTTAAAAGCTCTCAGCCATGCAATTAGTAAACACAATAATATCTAGCCCTCTGATACCAACAGTTTTCAGAGTCCTATTTACATTTATTGAAAATGGAAATATTAGTTAGACCACTCAGTACAAAGATTAATAAAGGATTTGCTTTATAACTTTTACAAACAATGGAATGCAGTGTTTCTCCTTAGGAATATTTCAATACTCTTTTGTTTTCAAGTGGAAGTCCAGGAGTATTGGACTTCCTAAGTTACAAGACATAGTTTTATATCCATTAACTTTTCAAAGTGCTATATATTTTATAGCTTCTAAAAGAATAAAGAAACGCAGAGCCCAAGAAGGAGTGGGGGGAGCCATGAGAGGAAAAAGAATAGTAGAGCATGAAACTGATGCTAAGCCCTCTGACCTACTAATGGATTCTTGAAGAAAGACTTTGAGGCGATTAATTCGAACGGAAAATGAAGTGGAGCCCTGAGCTCTTGTTGAACACTCTCATTGTAAAGTAATGGGAGCTATTTTCTCAGTAAATGGGTTGCCAAAAGTCAAGAGGACTAATACTCAACCATTCGCCATGAACAATTTATAATTGTTCAAGTATAGACTCCCTCCTCCTCCATGGCCTCTTCATTTACCTGCTCATTCTCCCTCCATTGTTCTGCTTCTTTAGGAGCACAACTAGCTCATTGAAGCTTGAAGACAAAAAAATAGCCTAATGCAGTAACCATGGGATTAGGAAGCCAAAGCTAAACGAAAACCCCATGTCCACCGTCATGCTGGCATCTTCTAGTCCAGTGCTACTTGACCACAGTGCTCAAAGGATGCAGAATAGTGACCGTGAGACGTTACATTTGATAAACATCAAGGTACTGTTGTGCATTAATAGGCGTAGGAATTAAATACTTGTGAGTGCTGAGGTTTTTACTATTGATAGTTTCTTACCCTTGGATGGCCTTTTAGTTGTGAAAATTGGATGGATAAAGTATCCATACCAAATCTACATCCATTTTGCTCCCCACTGGGTCCTGCTGACACAATATGGTACCCTGCACCTCTTCCTACGTCTCATTGTGCCAGAGTGGGTGTGGAGGCTCAGCCCGCCCCCACTAAACCTCCCAACAATACCCTGACAGGGGGAATCAGAGTGCCATCTGCTGTCACCAGGCGAGGGACAGAAGGTCCACTTCCCACAGCCTCACTGATACTAACTACCCCAGCAAGAGAATCAAGATGACGGCTTACTTCTGCCTGGAGGGGAATGGCCAGTTACCTGCCCTCTTCATCTTATGAATAAACCACCACCAGCAAAGCAATCGGATAACTGCCTCCTGCCTCTGCTGGGTGGAAATGGAAGAACAGCGCCTGGCTGGACATTTCATATGAATGGAATAATACAAAGCCAGTCTTTAGTGACTGACTCCTTTCACTTAGTATGATGTTTCCAAGGTTTATCCATGGTGTCACATGTATCAATATTTCAATTTTGTTTACCCATTCATCAATTGAAGGAATTTGTGTTTCCTTTTTTTTTTTTTTTTTTTTTTTTTTTTTGGTTACTACTAATCTCTCTATATAAAAGCCCAGCAACCAAACGGCGGGATGACCGGTCACTATGACGTGCACTGCAGCGGCCCAATCTGGCCTCAATTGGTCCCCTGCAATCAGGAGTGGGGTTGGCTGGCCAACCACCCGGGGTCCCTGTGCCCAGGCCGGCCCCGTGATAGGCCTCGATCACCAACCAGGCTGAGGGACCCCACCCATGCACAAATTCATGCACCGGGCCTCTAGTACCACTATGAAAATTTGTGTACAGGTTTTTTTTTTTTTTGTGGACTTAGGTTTTCATTTCTCTTGGATACATACCTGGAAATAGAATCGCTGGGTTGCATGGTAAAATAAATTAACAATTTCCCCTTGTTTTATGCAATAAGTTAAGGTCTTTACAGAGCACCTGTTTGGAGCAAAACTTGTATAATCATTAGACCACTACTTGGTCTGGGTGAAATTTGTTATTTTGTTTTGCCTTTTCCTCTTAGTACAAATATCTATAAAATATTGACAAAATTTTGGGTTCATGCATATACCTGTGTCATGAGTGTAAAATTCAATTGTCATGTGTGGCCCAGGAGAAAAAAAAAAGAAAAGGTTGAGAAATGTACTAATCAGGATTCTCCAGGGAAACAGAATCAACAGGATACATATGCGGAGAGTTCTTGTAGGATTTGGCTCTTGTGGTTACAGAGGCCAACAAGTCCCACCGCCTGCCGTCTGCAAGCTGGAGAAGCAGGCATGCCTGCGGTGTAATTCAGTCTGAGCCCAAAACCTGAGAATTAAGGGGCTGATGGTGTAAGTTCAGTCTGATTCTGAAAGCATGAGGACCAGGAGTGCCGACCATGTCTGAGGGCAGGAGAAGAGGGCGCCTCAGCTCAAGCAGAGAGAGAGAGTGCCCCCTTTCTCAGCTTTTGTGTTCTATTCAGGCCCTCAAGGGACTAGATGTACCCACTCTCATTGGTGATGGTTACCTTCTTTTCTCATCTACTGATTCAAATGTTAATCTTTTTCAGAAACACCCTCACAGGCAAAGGTAGAGATAGTTTTTACCAGCTTTCTGGGCATCCATTAGCCAGTCAAAGTTGACTCATAAAATTAACCATTACAAGAAGCCCATGTATAGTCCTCACAGATATTTATATTTAGGAAAAGATCAAATCTTTACACTAAGTCACACTCTATCTGAGCTAGATCTGGAGCTCAGAGAGGGCTGCAAAGAATTTTCTGGAGTGTCCTGGATGCTTCTTGTGCATTGCATGAGGCCTATGCTAAAATCCCCCCATGAATCATGGTGAGCTACCAAACCATGCAGTGTTAACTGTTCTCTGTCACATCAGAGATAATGGATTCGGAAAATAGTAAAGGGAAGTGATCAATATTCTATCATGTTTCATGCTGTTTGATTTTTTAGAAAAATAAATGCCAACTAAACTGCTTTAAAAATGAGATGCACTCAAGGAAAAAACACCTAAAGCTTGGACCCAAAAATCATTTCCTAAAACAATTTTATAGGGGCATAAAATTCTAGCATTATAGCATAATGTGTAATACAATTTTTATAGTGTGGAGTATTAGTTTAGGCATTATACTTTGTTCAGTAATAGCTTATTGAATATATAGCATGTGAGGAGACAATAATAAAATCTGCAACATTGTAAAACATAGATTTGAAGGTACATGCAGTCCCTCACACTGAGATTTTACAAGCACAGTTAATCAGACAGTATTTTAGAATGGCTTGTCCTCAGTTTTGTAATTCATTGATCAGGGATTAAATAAACTACAAAACAAACTAATTAGCTGAGCTCCAAGAAAGCAAATCCTATTTGAGATGTAATATGCTTAGTATTCTGGGATTGCAATTACTAAATATTATAGAACAAATTATGTGAAAATAATTTCAGTATCTTTGTTAGAAGTATGCTTTTTCAATTTCTTTAATAATCCCACACACAATATTTGGCTGACCAATTAACTTACACTTAACTATCTACTTTAGAGATGTTAAAGAAGAAGAATAAAGAAGTAACTAGTGTTTGAATAGGAGCTCCTTTAAAAGGAATAGCTCGCCCTAACTGGTTTGGCTCAGTAGATAGAGCATTGGCCTGTGGACTGAAACGTCCCAGGTTCGATTCTGGTCAAGGGCATGTACCTTGGTTGCGGACACATCCCCAGTAGGAGGTGTGCAGGAGGCAGCTGATTGATGTTTCTAACTCTCTATCCCTCTCCCTTCCTCTCTGTAAAAATTCAATAAAATATATTTTTAAAATAAAAAAATAAAAGGAATGGCTCATGAATTGCTAGTGGTATAAATGTGGCAGGGGACATGCATTCCTTTGTTACTGGCCTTGGGAGTAAAAGGATGGAGAGCAGACACAATAGCCTGGAAATTGTACATAGGGCCCTGGCATTTTTTTAAGTATTTTTTTACAATTTATAAAAGAATATATTCATTATGGAAATTTTAAAATAACAGCAAATCATAAAAAAGACAATTAAAATTACTTATAATCCTGTCCAGGCACATATTACTATCAAAATTGATTTCCAAACTGTTTTCAGTATGTGTAATACAAACAAAACGTACAATACATATTACAGAATGGCCCCATCCATTGTCACCTGGGCCCCAGGTGACGTTCAGCTTAACTCTGAGCAGCAATGAAGTCCCTCCCATCTTAGATACCACACAACTTCAAACTGTCATTCCTCAGGCTTGTGGGTCTATAAGGAAAGATGTCATTATGAATAAAGGAAGAATTTGGAATGACAGGAAGGGCTGAGCTCTAGGTTTTGAATTATTATCATTTCAGTTATAATAACTGATACTTTGCAAACCCAAAGTATGCAAAGATATAACCTCCATTATACTTTATTTCATTGAATTTAAGACCCCATCATTTGTAGGAATCACTGTTGTTTTACATAACATTAAGAAAGAAAAATCGCTGCCAGCTAAATGATATTTGGATTGCATGCTGCATCTCAATTTCAGTTATGTTAAAGTGTGAACACAAAATGTGTATCTTGCAATCAGTAAACTAAGGTAATTCTACAATTGTACTTAATTCTCAAAACCCATTTTTACTATACCAAGTACATCGATCTCATCCGTTCAAAGTAAACTCTGCCTTTTCTGGATTTTACTCAGTCTCATTTAGGTAAACATTCAACTCAGAATTCTCCTGGAGATAGTTCAGAGGGGAGGACCAGCTTTCTTAATTCACGGGGAAATGCAGTGTGTTATGCACAGTCCTCCTCGGGCTACAGTAGCCCCAGCTGAGATGTAGCTCCATCTCCTGTGATCATCTGTAGCCCCTCATGGCTTCTGTTCTCCTGGCCCATGCATTCTGTGCCCAGCAGGACCAAACTGCAAGCTGCCTCCAAGTCAACCAGCCCTTCTGGTCATCACTCAAAAAGTTGAGGCACTCCCTGCTGCTTTTCCCACCCTGCAGGGAGATGCAGGCCCAACTGCTTATGCATCTTCCTCAACTGGGCCATGTTTCTGCTCTGGCTCAATGGTGGACTTGGGGCTTCTCAGGGAGACTTGTAGTTTCTCCTGATTACAAACTGGGGAGAAAGGTGTAGAAGCCTCCACTTATAGAGAACCCCAAACTTCCTTATTTCCATTATTCCTCCCATCACAAAGGACTTCAATCCCCAGAGTAAGCCAAGTACATACCCTTTCTCAGGGATCTACAACAACTAATTTTGTTCTCCTCTTTCTCAACTTCATTCCTTCCCTAGTCAACTGGTTTTTATCTTTATTCCCAAAGGCAGGAAACTCTGGCTAAGTATTCTGACTAATCTATTGTTTATGCCAGAATCATGGCTTTTGATGATATACAGATGTCTCCTTCGGGGTTCAAATGCCAAGAACTTGACTGTTTTCTTGCTCTGGTTAATCCCTCACCATGAAGGCAACTCATGCATAAAGCTGAGGAAGAAGGAGCAAGAGTGCTGAGCAGTGGGAACAAGGAAAAGAAATCTGAACATGTCAAAATACCGTACCACCCAAACAGTGATTCTGTGATACCTGGTCCCATTCCCCCTAAAATACCTAAAGGGGTGAAGCCTCTGCTTTCTCAGTACTGAAAATTTAACCACATCTTGGGTTAAATTTGCTGGGCAGGTACTTTTTGGAGGAAGTTGTAGGGCTAGTAAAGCACTAAACATTACTTCAAAGATGAGCTCCAAGCCCATTGTTGATCTACTGGTGCAACAACTGAGATGAACACCAGTGTATTTTAGGAATCATCCCAGCATTGTCGGCAACAGGCAATGGAACCGTATGCAGCCACCCTCCAATGCATACCTCGAGCACTACTGTGCTCCCTCTGAGAGAAGATGGGCAGAACCAGGCCAAAGCCAGTAGCCCACAGGATTAACTCCAAAGTTATCTATATTGCATTAAATACCACTTCCCAGCGTTTAAGATTGTAGTGGATTGATGACAAAAATTGCCCCGCTTGTCCACTCTTTTTAATCCATGCCTTTGAAATGTGACTTTTAAGTTTCTCCTAGGAGGTGAAATCTATTCCCCATTTCTGGCATCTAGGTTGGCCTTATGACTTGATGTGGCCAAGAGAAAGGGCAGAAGTGGCAGTGTGCCGACTTCTGAACTTGGGCTTCCAAGATCTTGCACATTTCTTCTTTTTCTCTCTGAAAAATCTGTCCCGTACCATGAGAACACTCCTGTGGTAGTTGCCAGGTAATGACTTGCCGCATAAGCTGAAAGCAACTGACACCTCAACATTTTATTGCAGACAGCCCCAAGCCATCTGCTGAATGACTCACACACTTGATTAAGCCCAGCCAAAACCAAAACTGCCAAGCTGACCCATGGATTCAGGAACAATAATGAATTGTGTATGGTTTTTACTACTACCTTTTCGGGTGGTTTAATTATGCAATAATATCTAAAACTATAGAATTTATACCTAGGAGAAGATGCTGCGTTTAAAAATACATAGGACATACACCATTGACTTTGGGACATGGTAAGAAGCAGAGACTGGAAAATAGACAGCAAACTGTTAGCAAAGGTTGGGCAAATGGGGAAGAAATTATATTGGAGGATTGAAAATATGGTGACCTGTGTTATGGAGCAGCAAAACATTTAACAAAATGGTAGTCTGGCTTACCTGGAAGATAAAAAATGTAGCTAATGAACTTTTGGATTTGACTGAGGATATTTTCAGATAAAGTGTTAAAAGTGGCCCAGCCGGTTTGGCTCAGTGGTTGAGCATCGACCTCTGAACCAGTTCACAGTTCGATTCCCAGTTAGGGCACATGCCCTGGTTGCAAGCTCAGTCTCCAGTATGGGGTGTGCAGGAGGCAACTGATCAATGATTCTCCCTCATCATTGATGTTTCTA
Source organism: Myotis brandtii (assembly GCF_000412655.1). Classification (NCBI taxonomy): domain Eukaryota; kingdom Metazoa; phylum Chordata; class Mammalia; order Chiroptera; family Vespertilionidae; genus Myotis; species Myotis brandtii. Next base: position 1,773,105 of record NW_005354291.1, on the reverse strand, counting down.
TTTATCTCTCTCCCTCTTCCTTCCTCTCTGAAATCAATAAAAATATATTTTAAAAAACAAAAACAAAAATCATAGCTTTAAAAAAATAAAAATAAGTAAATAAAAATAAAATGCTAAAAGTGTTCTAACTGCATAAAATAGAATATAAAAATAATAATAATTAAGATAAATAACTGACCAGTTTGAAAGCAGAATTTGGAGAAAATATCATGGGCCATAATTTACTGAGTTGGAACATAAAACTGTTTCTCATCACCAGTGTCCCCACCTGAGGACAAAGGTGAAATCAAGGGTTAATATCTCTGGAAGAATTAAGTGGTACCTAACAGGCCCTCTAATGTAGACAAAAAATCTTATGTGGATCTGCACCGTGTGGTTCCACAAGTTATCCCAAAGTAGCAGCAAGTCTAGAAGAAGAGGAATGTTTGGGTTTTTTCAATGGGGTGGACTTTCATTCAGCTCATATAAAGATCACAAAGTTTTTAATTAGTAACTTGTGAACATACCAGTAGCCTAGACTAAAAGGGACAGATTGTTCAAATTGTAAAAAGATCTTGACCTTCAAGTTGATATAGGAAGGAAGCAGGCTACGAAAGTGAATCTGCTGTCAAAGATGGGCTATTTCTTCAGAAGTAGCCAAGAGGGGTATAGGCAAGGAAAGATGAGTGGGTAGAACAAAAACTGATAAAAAGCTGAGGACTGCAGAGCCACTGCTAGGAAGCAGGGGAGACAAATGGGCTGCGAAGACACTCCAGGGAGAAAAACCTAGGTCTAATCAAGGATCATTCCCAATCCCCACAATAGAAGGGCTTGGCAATATGTTCCCAACTGGGTTTCAGAACTGCTGCAAACCAGTGACTACTATGTGCTTCCCATTTTTCTGTCTGAGGGTGAGTTGTTTGCAGCTATCTTCTTCATATCACTCTGTTAGGTAGGTGGGAGGCAATTAACTTGTTATTTTAGGTCATAGGTCTCTGGATCAAAAGAAGCTATGTCTAAAGAGCTATATTAAACCTGATTGAGAACTTTACATTCTGGAATTCAAGCTTGATGTCATGACTGACTAAAGTTTTTGGAGACCCAAGGATGAGGGGGTAGAAGGGAGTTTCAATAAAATGACCCCAATTCTCTCCTCCCCCTCCTTTATCAATGAGACTTAGGAGCTCCTCCCATCAGGAGGTAGACTCTATTTTCCCTGTTGACTTGATCTATCTGGCCAATGGATTACGGCAAAAGTAACAGTTGGTCAATATTGAACCTGGGCTGCAAAAGTTCTTCCAAATCACACACTTTGTCTCCCCAGCGACCAATGCTACTGGAACCAATGATGCTGACAATGTCTTCTATTTTAAAAGATCAATGATGATTTTGATGAAATGGTATTTTAGTGTTCACTTTTAGTTTTTAGTATTTTCTTATTCTTATTTTAGGACTTCACACTAGAAGTGAACCTGGGAGCTAGCTGACCAGCTGGAGGCACCACACTTAGAATAACCTGTCAACTTTGACTTCACCAAGGCCATGTGCTTCATATCTCTTCTGCTCTGATGGCCCTTTCAGGAAGTACCACAGTTCCTCACAGAAATAATCCCCTCACAAGACCCGCAGCTGTTCAGACACACAAAGGCAGGCCTTAATTCAAAAATATAGCTTGGACTCAAGCAGGGTCTCTCCTCTATTTCTGTAACATTGTAAATAAAAATCAATATAAGAAAATGTCTTATAAAATTCACTATTCATAAGAAAGCCTATCCATCATGAGTTTACTATGTGCCAAACATTTTAAAGGGCTTTACATACAGCATCCAGTTGGTCACTTTTTCAAATGAGAAGAATGCGATTTAGAACAATATTTAGTAACTTGACCAAAGTCAATAGTTACCCGGGCCTGCTTGACACTAAAACTCCTGTTCTTGATCACCGTAACCTAAAAAAGCAAGGGGCATCTACATAAACATAAAAAGCACTGATCTTCATTCACTTAATGATTAAATTCTTATTTATGCTTTAAAAGTACTATACACTTGGAAAACAATGATGAACAAGATTGCCTGTGCCACCCTAGCCAGTTTTGCTCAGTGGTTAGAATATCAGCCCATGGATTGAAGGGTCACAGGTTTGATTCCGGTCAAGGGCACCTACCTCAGTTGCAGGCTTGATCCCTGGCCCCAACTGGGGCCACATGTGGGAGGCAACCAATTGATGTCCCTCTCTCACATCAATGTTTCTCTCTTTGTGCCCCCCCTTCCACTCTCTCTCTAAAACAAACAAACAAAAAATGACGGCCTGTGCCGTCATAAAGCTTACACTCAATTTTTCTCCCATACTTTTTGACAGATAATCCAAGACCAACAGATGCAACTTCAGCAGAAGGGAAGTACATGGATCTAAATTCAGACTCTCTTCAAAGGGCAACGAGGCATCTCACCTGTAAAGAAGCATAAGCTCCTTGAACTGTCTTGGAAGGCATAGAGTAAACCATGATCACCATCCTCACACTCTTTTTCCATGAGACTTAGCTGGTGTAAGGTGCAACACAGAAGTGAATCTGAGTTCCAATTTAGCATACTTCTAAAGAAACTCAATCCTTTTTTAGTAAAAAATGTCAAACTTGGATTAATAAACAGAACCATCTACAAAATGATAAGCTCACAGCATAATTCCAAAATAAATCCATTTCTGTGATATCCGCAAAATCATCATACTATTTGCAAAAACCAAAATACTAGCTTTAAAAATAAAACAACCCTTAAGGAACCTCTAGTTTATACTTGATATATTTCCCAAATACTAAATTTTCGTAAACTTCCACTTGAAAGGGTGAACAGAAAAAGCCAATGCTGTTTCTCCCCTGCAGAAATATTGGATATTGCCTTTAATTACTGGCAATCTATATAATATCTTAAGGAGCAACTTTATGTCCCAAATGGGACTTGGATGAACGAGAGAGAAAAATCTGCATGATCTCCAAAATAAAATGAAAAACTTTAACCACAATGACTCAATAAGATGTACAAAAACAATAACCAAATGGAGGCTTTCCTTGACTTCTCTTTTACTTCAGGAGAATGGTAGGAATAGGAGGAAATTCCCTGCTGGCCTGAAAGTCATAGACCTGTATTTCACATTCTTTCAGTTAGAGAAAGCTGCCCTGTTATAATATTATGACCAAAATTAGAATGAAGGAAAGAGTGAAAAATGAATTTATTTATATAGAGGACCAAAATCTATCATGCAAGCAAGTGAGATTGGTTGAGTGACTTACGATGAGTAAAAATAGGGCAAGCAATGATGCAGAAAGGACCCCATAGATTGCTCTACATTTTTGTAGTTTAAGCATGAGTCCCTTCTTCTGAAGAAAGGGCTTTCATTTATGTAAGGGAAGGGTGGTAAGACTGGTTTTCTTTGTACTAGTCCAGTGTATAGTAAACATTTAGCCTCCATGGTATGATTTGAAGGGCTTATCAATTCTCACCATCAAAATCATTCTCTTTCTCCCAATATCTAAAAATCCCACTATATCAGTTCAGGTCTTTGGATTTGGTAGGATTTTTTTGTTGTGGTGGTTGTCTTAAAAAAAAAACTTTCACTTTTAGTTTTCAATTAAAATGTACATTTAATATTATTTTGTTTTAGTTTCAGGTGTACAACATAGTAGTTAGACAATGACATACTTTACAAAGTGTTCCCCCAACACCCTGCTATTTCCAGTATGATTTTGATTTTGAATGTACCATGGTTGTTTGTGGCCTAGCTTGCTACAATGTAATGGCCTTTGTCATTTATTAATTTCTCGTTTTCACAGAACTTTGCATGTGTTTGCATTAGAGTACTTGAAATGATCGATTACAGAAGAGTGCAAGTGTAATTTGAAAATTAGACATGAAAATACAGGAAAAGTTACTAACTTTTGAGTGAAAATAACCTAACTTGCAATGGTTATGCTATCCATTCCTTTCCTTTCAAAAATACAAACCTATTCCATTTTTAATTATATAATGCTCAGGAAATACATTAGGCATTGTATTCTGATATCTAAACCAAAGGTTAATAATCATAATAGATAGGCAATTTTTCACCTACAGGACAAAAGGTTTCCATTTGGAAGCCTAAGTCAGTATTTCTTCTTTAACATTGTTTTTGAGACTTCATTAAGAACCAACCACTGTGCAAGGCACATCAGAGAATACAAGATCAGACATGGGCCCTGACCTCAAGGAACCACCAGTCTTCTGAAGGAGACAGACACATAAATTCAAGTAGTGCTAAGGCAGGACAGACTATGACTAATGCATTGGGAAAAGTAAAAACAAAATGTTAACAGAAAAGGCTAGAAATACAAATTACTTTAAAATTGGGGCAGTAGGAAGACCTTGCAGAAAGGGTGAAATATGCAGAAAAATTATAAGTGGAGGGAGGAGAAGCCAGAGCAAGATGGGAATAAATAAGGCAATACTTGCATTTATAAAAATAAAATAAAAAGATCTCAGGCTATCAAGGGACCAAGACTTGAAAGCACTGGAGCAAGCCAATGTGGCACAGTGATGGTGGGAACAAATTACAGTGCCATGGAAGAACACAGAAGGAGGGTCCTTCTAGCCGGAATCAGCCTGGAAGTAGAAATATTTCACCAGGTCATGAAGAAGGGTGAAGGACATTCCAGGCAGCAGAGTTAGAGCATCACATGATGGAGGAACTGCTCTAACAGAAGGATCTGAATTTCACAAGGGTAGACAGTGGTAGGGATTTCAAAGACAACAGCAGTTCTTTTAGTTATTTTTTTTTCTGCAAAAGAATGATTTATAAACTGGAAGACAACTATTGACTCCACTTTCTGGCCTTGGAAGGCCTCTCTAATATGATGATATATGAGCAGAAAAAACAAATGAAGTGAACCAGATAAATATCCAGGAAAAGAGTACTACAGGCAGAGAGAATGGCATGTGCAAAGGCCCTGAGGTGGAATATGTATGTGTGTTCCAAGAACAGAAAAGTCAATAGAATTGGATTTTGATGAGCAAGGGGAGAAGTGGAAGGAGGAGAAGTCAGAGATTAGCTAGGAGCCAGATCCTGAAGGGCTTATAGCAGTGGTCGGCAAACTCATTAGTCAACAGAGCCAAATATCAACAGTACAAAGATTGAAATTTCTTTTGAGAGCCAAATTTTTTAAACTTAAACTATATAGATAGGTACATTGTTATTAACTTAATTAGGGTACTCCTAAGGCTTAGGAAGAGCCACACTCAAGGGGCCAAAGAGCCGCATGTGGCTCGCGAGCCGCAGTTTGCCGACCACAGGTAGCCACTATGGGAACAAATTTGCACTCTATGCTAAGTATGATGAGAAGGCAGTGAGGATCTTCCCAATCCTCATGGTGTGAGGAAAAGAGAGGAATCAGAGATGACTGCAATGTTTTGGGCCTGAGTCTCAGGATAAATAGAGGTAGCATTTACTATTCTGAGAAAAGCCATGGGATAAACCCATGGGGGCTGGAATGAGGAAGGGAATCAACAATCAGTGAGTGCCTATATCACATTGTGGGGTGATTATTGTCTTTATACACCCTTGTCTTTTAGAGTTTTCCTCCTAAATGTGCATGTACAATCAACTTCCAATTATTTTGGTCAAAGGAGGCAAGTAATGAGAAGTGCAATCCAAACCCTATTTACATTTTATGCAGCGCTGATTCCAGACGCCATTTTGAAGTAGGCAAAATTTATGAAGTTTCCCAGCCTCCGAGTTTGCCTCTTCCAGATTCCATCTCAAACTTCCTTCTCCACATTGCCCTCAGGTTTCCTCTAAAGACATTCAGTGCCCTTTCTTTTTCTAGTTTGTTCTCTCTCTCTCTCTCTCTCTCTCTCTCTCTCTCTCTCTCATACACACATTCATCACCACCCATGTGACTAGGGAAATTCAGGTATCAGTCTAGAATGAATTGAACCCAGTATATAATATCTCCCTGCTATACTTGTCTTGTCCTTTACAGCTTGTCTCTAATCATGTGATGAACAGTCCTGTTCCCTATTTAATCCTACTCTTAAGGGAATGTCAAGTATCGAATGAAGTGCCAATATGTTTAGACACCTACATATTTCACCTATACGTGAAAGATGATATAAAGTTAGCAATGTCCCAACATAGTGTTCTACCTGCCCAAGAAAAAAAGGCAAGTAGAACATCCCCATCTGGAAAAAGTTTTAAAATAAAGGAATCTACTGGAGAAGAAATAGTTATTTCTTAGCTTCCGCATGATGAATGCAGCATGTACATAACAAAATATTGTTAGAGGTGGTGGGATCAATGTCAGTTGTCCAAACTGATAATCAGAACAAGTGACCTTAAGGCAAGTACCCTGAAGCAGACAGTAAAGACAAGAACATTAACTCCAGGGAGCAGTAGATCTAGAAAGAGCACAAAGATATCAGAAATAATTTCTAAGAAGAGCAGCCACCAACAAAATCACAGCTGCATGTTCACATGTATGGGCACAATGATTTAAATGCTCCAGGACCAAGGGAAGATGAATGCCTATTGCTAAGTCTTCTTTACCACAAGCTAAATACTTCTCAAAGTCTAAGTTCTTTGAATTCCTCATGGCTGATGGCCTTTATCTAATCCTTAATAAATATAATAAAAAAGAAAGAAATATAGGTAGGATACAATTTTTTATTTCTACATATTAGTTGCTATTTCTTTCAATATTAATATCCTATTATCTTTTGGAGGAATGTAAATGAGCCTTTCCCCTGTTTGCTTGACTTTTATGTATCCCTGGACACCAGTAAATGGATATTTTTCTATTTTCCTAGGAAGAATATATGTGTGCACAGATTAAAATGTGTTCTAACAGAAAATCAATCCCTCTAATAGCATCTTACTTAGTATTGAAAGGATCAGAGAGCTATAAAACAAAGAACTCCCCAAACAATGAAGTATTTACACCTTCTAAGGAAGCAAACAGAAAATAACTTTAAAGATGCTGAGATTAACTTGTCACTCTTAACCCAAAGAAGGCCTATTTGGTTAGGTCACCAAACCTGAGTAGAAAATACATCTGTACAACTTTATTACAGCAGCCAATATGGCTGTGAGGGCCAGGCTGAAGTACAAAGTCAACAATGAATAAATAATATCAAGACCATGACAAATATCTATCAACAGCGATCTGTTCCTATCTAACCCTCAAAGCCAGTGTGACTTCACGAAGGTTAATCTCATGACTTGAGGGGTAATTGCATTATGTATTTGTATAGTTTTAGGACCATGGCCTAAAACCCCTAAACCCCTGGAAGCTCTGCATAGAGAATGGCATTATGGGAATTTGTTTCCTATACAGATGGATAGATGATATAGATATACATATATAGGTATGCTAGAAACATATTATATAAACATCCATAAATGTTTATATATAAATTATTTACACACACACACACACACACACACACTAACCCTTATATAAGACTAGAGGCCCAGTGCACAAAATTCATGCACTGATAGGGTCCCTAGCGGCTGCCAGCTGCCGGCCAGGTACTCCCTCCATTCCCCTGGCCGGCCCCGCCCCCTGGTTGAATTCCCAGAAGATCTCCTCATCGAGGGGACAATTTGCATACTACACTTTTATTATATAGGATAATCTATGAGATAAATTCTCCAAAT
>NW_005354291.1:1651074-1764004 GCF_000412655.1 Myotis brandtii | reverse complement strand
CAAACCTCCCTGCTCGCTTCAGTGCATGGCTGCAGGCCACCATCTTGGCTGACAGTTAATTTGCATATACTCACTGATTAGCCAATGAAAAGGGTAGCGGTCGTATGCTAATTACCATGTTTCTCTTTTATTAGTGTAGATCATTTTATCTCAGAAGTGCATGTGTTTTGGTTTGGTTTGGTTTTTTGTATCAACAACAGAATAAGGTATATGAACGTGATCATGTTATCGTTTTATTCTTAGATATTAGAGAACTTAGAAAATTCTCAATTATACCTAGGGTTTTTAACCTATGTTTTCTGTGAAATGTTCTCCCATCTCAAATGTCCTCATTCTCATTATTTAGGTCTTGATATGTTATATATTTGTGAATAATTATATGTAATTATAATAAAAATAGGATAGTAGCTAGCTATTCTTTACTTACACTTCATATTGAAGGTTTTACGCTCTTTTTCAAGGGACATCTGAGAAGGGATTTTGATGAAGAAGGGGCCTGGGTACAGGACACAAAAGAGCCAGCATTCAGACAGAGGTGGCAGGTGCTGAAACCACTCTTTTTTGTCACATTAATCACCAGTCAACTTTGTCTGGGAAAGAACTCTGGTTCTGAATAAGCTCAGGGTGGGTGGATAAAAAGAAACCAAAGGAGAGGAGGTTCTTAGAGTCAAGTGATTGCCAACCGGGAGCTGAAAAGTCAGTTACCCCTGCCTGTGCGAGAGCAGCTCTGGAGCAGTTCCAGATGGCCACCGAAGAAAAGGCAGAAAAATGCAGAGCTCTAGACTCTTTAGTCTCTTGAAGCCACTATACTGGAGAGGATCATGCATCAGCTTCTCTGGCTCAAAGAGGGGCAGGTACACTCCAGAGTTTTATTCCACAAGGGGCCTAGAGGTAGATCAACAAGTGCTCAGATAATACTACTTTCCATTCTTTATTATCTCACAAGGATTATCCTGCCAATAGTACAATATATTTCACATTTGTTACTAGAGATCAATTCAGTTACAACCACTCAACTCAGATTACATCCAAAATACCTTCATAAGCCGCTGCAATTCATGGTTGATCTCAATCAATTTACAGGTTCCTGTCATAGTTGGCCAAGTCCTGGGGACACTCTGGGACCTTAAAGACCAGCACAGAGAAAGAGCGGAGGGAATGTAACAGTAAGGTGAGGCCACTGTGGGAAGAGATCAGCAGTCTGCTGGAGCACAGTAAACCTAAATATGGCCTAGACATGCTGCAACATTTTGACAATCTCCTTTGAGGGGTAGGAAGACACACATAACAGTAAGGTGAGGCCACTGTGGGAAGAGATCAGCAGTCGCTGGAGCACAGTAAACCTAAACATGGCCTAGGCATGCTGCAACATTTTGACAATCTCATTTGAGGGGTAGGAAGAGATACATAGAACAATGTCTAGTCCGTGGGAAAGTTGTCCAGCCAAGTAAAGCAGAGTAAGATGAGTTCTATTCAAGTCTCTTTAATGGATGGCAGAATTAAGACCCAGGCCCAGAAAAAAGGCTGGTAAGAGCTTGAAATAAGGTTCAGTCCCAGCCAACTCCATGATCTCTGCAGAATTCAGTCTCCGCAGAAAACTAGCGTGGGACCCAGATGCCCACAGCCCATCAAACAGAAGATCCATACTCATGGCCACACGGACAGTGGGATGGCTAGGAAATCAGAGGTGAAGATGCAGGTCTCTGCTTAGCCAGACATCAAATCATTGCCATGTACCAGACAAGGAGAGCGAGCAAGGGGTTATTTACAGATCATTCCCTCTGGTGGGAAGAAGAGCCTCAGTGTATTGCTAGTCAGGCTTCCACTGGGTGAGGAACCAAGCAAGACTGCACTAGCCTGTGGCTGGCAGGCCGAACACCCAGAGTCGTAGTTCCTTCCTGCATCTGGCATGGTGTCCGGTCCTGCCACAGAGTCACCTGCATGGAGAGAGTGAAGACAGCCCTGCAGAGCCCTGCAGGAACCACAGCGCGCATCACAACGGGAAGATCACAGTGCCTAAAGGAAGATGGATCAGTCCAGGAGCTCAGAGCTGGAAGAAGAAAATGACCTTCCTGACATAATCGTATATTGAATTTCAGGCTACATTGATGCTTGAAAAGATAACTTTATCATAATGTTTACAAATAACTTTCAGAAACCTTCAGAAACTTTCTTATCTAAATATTTTATATAAGCCCTTTATCGTTGGGGGGAAAAATCCAGCATTTTTATAATACATCAGCCTCATGTATTTTATAATACATGCTGTTTGAGTTAATGAAAATCCTGAGATGTTACTTATTAAATTATTTTAAGGTACTTTATACAGCTTGTAGAAAACCGCCATTTTCCCCTCAGGATAGACTACTTCCCTCTAGTTTTGCATAATAATACTTGCAATGAGCAAATTCCGGTATTATAAATCATTGCATTCCTTTGAAGCAAAACCCACCCGTTGTCTTCCTCAATTACAATGTATTGAATTGCTATTCTGTGGACATTATAAACCAGGATACAAATTAAACCCAAATTAACCATATGCAAAACCTATTACAAAGGAGTTTATAAACTTGCCACCTGCAATTTTTAAAAAGTAACAAGAACACACAAAAAAAGGGAGGTATAACATGAAAACCATTATAGTGAGTACCTTTTTATAATTAACTAATGACTTCAGCTATCTAATATTGTAACTAAATTATGACATTTTTAGAAGTAATGGATTTTATTCTTTTTTTAAAATGCACACCATAAGCATTTTCTTATGCACAACTAAGAGTCTGTAGATGGGCCAGAACCATCTGGTCTACCTCAATGTATGTCCCGCCCTCTTTTTCTCAGAAAACAATGAGAGAAAAAGTTAGAAGTGAACTTCCCAGGCTCATACAACCAGAGCTGGCTTCTTGGGAATGCAGCCTGAGCACCAGGCACCACACTTAGAAGGACCCTGCACTAGGTTTAATGCTCTGCTGCCACCATATTGAAATTCTTAGTATCCATTGAACAGAGGGTCCTGCAATCTCATTTTTCACTAGACCCGTAAATATGTAACCAATTCTGCATACATAGAGGCCTATTATAAATCAAGGAATATCATCTCAACTGTCACAGGATTTCACATGTCTCTGGTGCATAATATACAAACAGGAACTGTTGCTTGAATGATTTAAGTCAGATTTATTCCCTAGTATCCAAGACACATTTTAATCTCTCAACAGTTGACTTTTTAAAAAGCAATTCTTGGTGGGGGGAGGGAGGGAATCCTCCCCCTTGACAGTCCCTTCCCATATCAACTTGGTCATATTATTATTCCCTTCTCTTTTGTAAGTTACTATGCAATACTTACTCATCTCTACTGTGTGTGAACAGGGCTGTCCTGGTGTCCAAATTGACAAGAGCACCTCCTGAACCCTGAGAGACCCAGGCAGGCCACCAGGGCTCCTTTGCCTTAAAGACTTCTTTACGGAAACACAAAAGGTAACTTTGTAATTAGGCCCTGGAGCCTTCTAACTGTTGACTCCAGAAAAGCAGTGAGTCATCCTGTTTCATAAAGAACTAGAAAAGCGATCTGATTTCAGCAAGGTTGCATGGGAGATGTCATTCATATACACTTGTGTAGGTAGGTCTGGGGATTCCTGCCCAATCCATGTTGTCTTACCTGTTACAGCACAGCACCTACTTCAGGGGTGGGCCCAGGTGGCCATGTTTTTAACATATGCCCCTGCTCCTATGGCCATAGGTGACAGGGCAACACCTGGGCAATGGTCTCAAGGTTAGCTCCTTCCCTGAGACTCTGAACTAAAACTTACAGAGCCAGAGTCAGACAGGGGGAGCGTCCAAGGAAAGCTCATTCAGAGATGGAGCTAGAGGGACCACTTCTGACCATGACTGCCCCAATGTTTAAGTCACAGAAAGCCAAATTGCGCTGTTCAATGAGAAAATCGAGCAAACGTTCCAAGAAAGCAAAAGCCAACTACCCCAGAGAGAGGAGCTGTCTCTATTCCTAACAGCTTTTCAGTTCCCAACCCCATTCTCACAAGGCCCAGCCTGTTTTCATGTTTCTTATATGAAATAAAAATTCACTGAGCTAGCCTAAGTGGGTTTTGTTTCTTGCAATCAAATGTCTAGTACAGCATCCCTGAAGAATGCATTCCAAGTTATTTGATAACACTTACTGAGAAATTGAATCACCAAACCGTTGGAGTCACTTAAGACAAAACCATCTAAGGTTGGCCATAAGAGCTGTCATTAAATTGGAAAAGAAATTATTCTTTCAACCTAAAGAGAAACAGAGTCAATTATAACATAAGCGGAAAATCTTTGCTTCTTTCTTGTGCCTATTCCGGCTGTTCCAAATCCCTCCCGCCCCAGTGCTTACAGACTCCTCTGTTCCTCCCCTATTGCTCAACAGAGGGTGTGAGGCCCAGCCCTCCCTAGAACTCGGAGTCCCAGTATTTGGGTAGCTGCAGCCAGAGCACCAGCATAAAAACCATGACACTGATACCAATTACCCAGAAGTGCCCAGAACCCAGGAGGAAGAAAAGAATCTCAAGAACAGAAACAAAACCAAGCAGAGGCCTATATTCAAAAACCCTTTCAATGTTCACCCATGTCCTTGCTTCTTCTCATGACTGGTATGACCTGAGAAAGCAAGGAGTACTTATCTATGCCAGTGCTCTTGATGGCTTTGTGTTAAATTTTTAAGATCTTAGCTCTAAGACTTATTATTTTTTCATACTGCTTCATTTTATCTTCCCAATAAACTTTCAAAGGCAAGATAATGCCAAGAATTATCTTTTATCTTGCTCAACATTTGGCACAATACTGGACACATACAAACTATTTAAAAATACTTACTCAACTGAATTAATTGAATGAATATCTTCTCAAATAGGGTTAATAAATTCCTATTTATCGTATGGTGGAATCTAGCCCAGTGTCTTGTTGGATAAAAGAAAAAAAAAAGTGTAAAGCACCAGGGAAAATGCTTCACCTACCCTAACCTCTAAACTTCAAATGATTTTCAAGTCTTTGTTGAATTTTTCCCCAATATTATTTAAGACTTTTCGCCACATGGATTTCTGCCAGGCCAAGCTTGAAACACATTATTTCAGCCCAGTTGAAGTCACACACACACACACACACACACACACACACACACCCATAGGTTTTTGCCCAGATCAGATTCTTTGTTTGTTGAGCTTTCCCTTAGCACAACACATAGCACCTTACACAGTGTATGTACACACTAAGCGCTTAATAAATGTTTTGCTATTTTAAGTAGTTGGCTGTCCCCAGAAAGTCTTCAAAATAGCCCAAGGATAGGAATAAGGATAAAAATGAAATCTGAAGGACTGTTTTTAGAGAAAGTGCCAGTAAAGGGATGCTGATAGCCATTGCTCCCTTTCCTCGGAATATGTCCTTGAAATCTGAGTTCCTTCATGTTTACGTTTTCCTGTGGTGTGCACGTGACTGACCCCTGAGGTATGACTGTGTGGACTGCAGCCTAGTAGGTCATGCCGAGCCACGGTGAGGTCTCTCCTTGCCTGCCTTGCCTCTCTTTTGATTTGCTGAATCCTTTACCTCCTGGCCCAGAATAAACACAAATGCACTAAATTCTTCTTACCCGTGTGATAGGAATCTGGGGCTCTAAGTTACACTTTGTTATCACTCACTTGCATGTGTGATACTTAGCTGTCCCATGCCCGGCCCCATCTGGCCCCTAACAGCCCTGGTACCATCTATCCTTTCTTTTCTTCTTTCCCTCTTTACTTGCCATGCTCCCTTTTAACAAACATTAAGGGAGAATTTACTATGACCCTGAAGAAGGAAGGATAGAATAAGACAGAGTTTGTGATTTAAAGGAGCCATAATTCAGTAAAGGAGACTGTCAATTAAATAAGCAATTGAAATACACAACGAGAAAAATGATTTTTCCAGGTATGCATGGAGTGCAGTGTTTGATTCTTTTGGGAGGAGTCAGGGTATAGAGAGGAATATGCCTGAGCTAAATTTTAAGCACTACTGATTATATTGCCCAAATGGTATGCTATTGACCAATGTTTTCATATATTGCTTCTAGGCAAAATGGAAAAGACCTATAAAGTTAGATTTACATTCCAGAAATTTCATTCAAGTGGGTGTGGGTAACCTGAGGGGCGAGGGGAGGTAAGGGTAGAAAAATATATCTGTATACATTTTAGAATTTTTTATTTATATTTTTGCCTGTATTTATTTTTTATAGCTCATTATATTTACCATTTTTCTTTCATTTATTAGAAGTACTTAATGATATCTTAAAGTTTACAATAAAAGTAATAACAAAAAGATAATCCTCCTTGTTCCTGGAGCAGAGATATTTTTTTTCTGTTATTTATTGCTGAATATAAAAGTTAAAGTAAAAAGTATAAACTGTTATTTAAGTGTACATTTATTTTTATTACTAATAAGATTTTTAAATATCACACAGGTTCTTCTTATGAAGTATAAACAATAAAAATTACATATATAAATAACTAACCATGAAGGCCCTTATATTTGCATAAAATGTTCCTGCTGATTTGAGAATTCCCGTTTATCTTCCTTATGAAAATACTCTATTAGTATCTGATACTGAAGCTTAAAATTCTGCTATTAGGATGAGGCTCTAAATTTAATACAAAGTCTCCTTCCAAAAAAGATATTGGTACTTAAAAGGTGGTAGTAGAATGCTGCCTGGAGAGATCATCTTTATCAGACAATAGCACCTTAAAGAAATTAGCTTATCAAGTGTGTTTCAACTGATAACTAAGTTCAGGTAGGTTACTTAGAAAACAGAATGCTTAACAGGGTTGGGAAAACACAGAAAAAGAGATGAGAACTTGTCTGGGTAAGGTTTTAAATAGCAGGCACAAGAAACCCAGAAGTGAACATGAAAGAATTGTGTGTTTTAGGGAAAGAGGGGCCAGTAAAAGGTAGAAGAAATCAGAAAATAAAAGCAAAAAAACATATATGAAAGGGCGAGGGCTACGCCCTCCATCTTGCCCCAGGGTAAGTGCTCCATCTTACCTTGGCCATGTGCTTGGCAAGGAGCTTCTTCCCGGAAGTCTAAGCCTCTGCTAGCCACACCCAGGAACAAGACACCGACTTGCGCCTGGCCAATCGGCAAGGCCACACCCCTTTCTCCTCCCCTTACTCCAACCCCCTATAAAACCCCTCTCCACACAGAGTTCGCTCTCTCTCTGCTTCCTGTTGCTGCGTGGGCAAGGTGGGGGAGCCGAGCTAGCTCGAATAAAGACTCTTATGCTTTTGCATCGGACTGGCTGGCTCCCTGATGTGGTTTCTTGGGGATCCTGAAATCTGGGCATAACATTAATCACTTATTTTTTCATAACTGACCCCAAACTTTCCTTCCCAGGACACACCTTAAATTATTATCCTCATAAAAAACAATTAAGGGGCATGGGAGGTTCTGGAATCGACACTGGATATAAACACTCCACAGTCCATTCTCCTTGCTAATTACAGCTAATAATTTTGTTGTCAACCACCCCAGTGTTCTAAAAGCAACTACTGAGGATTCTTAAAAGAAAAAAAAAGAAATGAGGCAGATTGCAGAGAGGAGCGGAAACATAGAAAAGAAAGTGAGGGGTGGCTCCCTTTTGTTTTCTCACAGCCTTGCTCCCACCGGTGAGAACCCATCATAGAGTGGCGTGGCAGTGGCAGGAGCCCAAACACTCAGGGAGACCCCATATTTCTGATCAGAGAAATAAGGAAAAATAGACCCTACAGGCTGGAAAGCATAAGGAAATCCCAGAGCAGTGAGAGCTAGAAAAGATGATTCTCTAAATCTGTGAGTTTATACGAGCCTCAGGCTGATGCCTCATCTATACACATGTGGGACAAACCCAAGCCAGCATGACAAAGGCTTTGAGAAGTAAATGAAGATTTGAACCACTGTCCATTACTCAGACTAAACCCTGAGCTACTCGTGTGTGAAACAGACACATACTAGCACAGAAAATGCTTTGAGAACCAAATCAAGATATTAAACTGAGCCAAAGGAGACAAAATAGAACATTTGGGCTTAATCTACTCAAGTTCCCCAACATTCTCCAGAGGATTATCACCAGACCCAGTGTCTATACATATAACATTCCCACTGTCCAAGATAAAATCCAAAATTACTCAGTATGCCAAGAACCAGAAAAGTTGACCAATTCTCAAAGGAAGATACAATAAACAGATGCCATTTTCAAGATGACCCAAGTGTTAGAATTATAAGGCAAAGACTTTAAAACAGCTATTATAACAATGCTCTGTGAATTAAAGAGTAACACAGTTGAAACGAATTAAAATATAAGAGTTCTTAGAGAAATACGTTCTACAAAAAAATGACCAAATGGAAATTTTTAACAGAGTCAGTATCTGAAATAAAATATTTGCTGGATAGTCTCATTAAAATATTGAAGATGAAAGATGAAAACTTCAGTAAATTTGAAGATAAATCAATAGAAAGTATCCAATCTAAAGAAAGGAGAAAATTTTATTAAATATTAACAGATCTATAAAACAGTCAGAAACAAATTTAAAACAGGAATAGTAAGTCCTTACCTATAATAGCTACATTAAATGTAAATGGGCTAAATTCTTTAATCAAAAGACATAAAATAGCTGAATAATTTTTTTTTAAAGGTTCAATGATATGTTGCCAAGAAGAGAATCAGTTAAGCGTTAAGGGTGTACAAAGGCTGAGAGTGAAAAGATAGAAAAAGATATTTCAGCAAATGGTAATCAAAAGAAAGCAGGGATATATATGCGTAACTATGGACAGAGACAATAGTGTGGTGAAAGACTGAGGTGGGGGGTTGGGTGCTGACTAGAAGGAGTCAATGAGGAAAAATGGGGACATCTGTAATACTTTCAACAATAAAGATTTTTTAAAATAGTTGCAGAAAAAAGAAATCAGGGATAGCTACACTTATATCAAACAAAGGAGACTATAAACTAAAAATGGTAAAAAGAGATGGGAGGCCATTATATAATGACAAAGGAGTAAATTCATTAAGAAGCTTTAACAATCATAAATATTTATACACACAACATTGGGACACCTAAATATATAAAGCAAATACAGACAGAACTAAAAAAAAATAAACTGGGATATAATAACAGATGGGAGCTTTAATTAGCTACTATCAACAATAGATAGGTCATCCAGACAAAGCAGCAATAAGGCAACAGGGACTTTGAACACTACAGACCTAAGGGATCCAACCAACATATACAGAACATTTCATCTGATACCAGCAAAATACAAATTCTTCCCAAGTGCACATCCAACATTTTCTAGGATAGATCATATGTTAGTTCACAAAACAAGTTGCAACAAATTTAAGAAGGTAAAAATTATATCAAGTATCTTTTCCAAAGACAATGGTATGAAATCAATAACAGGAGGAAAGCTGGAAAATTTGCAATTACTTGGAAATTAAACAACATACTCCTCAGCATCTGATGGATCAAAGAAGAAATCAAAAGAGAAAACCAAATAAATAAAAATAAGAAATCAGAGAAAAAAAAGCTGCTCCTCATTGGTGTTGGCAAGGCTTTTTGGATATGATACCAAAAGCACAAGCAAAAATAAATAAGCAAGGCTACATCAAACTGAAAAACTTCCACACTGCAAAAGAAATAATCAACAAAATGGAAAGGCAACATACAGAATATAAGAAAATATTTGCAAATAATATATCTGAAAATGGGTTAATATTCAAAATATATAAGAAACTCATACAATTCAATAAAAAAAAGGCAAACACTATGATTTAAAAATGGGAAAAGGACCTGAATAGACGTTTTTCCAAACAATGGCCATCAGGTACATGAAAAGGGTGCTCAGCATCACTAATCATCAGGGAAATACAAATCAAAATCACAAGATATAATTCACAAGATATAAGTAGGTAAGTAGATAGAAAATAGATGATAGGTAGATGATAGATAGATAGATAGATAGATAGATAGATAGATAGATAATAGATAGACAGACAGACAGACAGACAGATAGAATATTACTCAGTCCCAAAAAAGGAAACCTTTCCATTTGCAACAACATGGATGAACCCTGAGGGGATTATGCTAGGTGAAATAAATCAGAGAAAGACAAGCCTGTGTGATCTCGTGTATATGTGGAAGCTAAAAAAAATCATAGAAATAGGAAATTGGTTGGTGGTTGCCAGGGGTTTGGGACAGGAGGTTGGAGGAATGGGTAAAGGTGGTCAAATGAATAAAGATGTGACAAACTTCTACTTGTAAAATGATGAATAAGTTCCTATGGGACACTAGCAAAAGGTCTAACATACATGATATTGGAGTCCCCAAAGGAAAGGAAAAAAACATTAGGGTTGAATATTTGAAGAAGTAACAGCCAAAAATTTGGTAAACTTTAACAAAAGACATATCATATTAAGAAGTTCAACATGATCCTGTTGAAAGACAATTTCTATGGCAGTTCTGCACGTTTTGTATCAGCATTTGTTTTAGACTGTATCTTCGAGCATGTTTGTATAGCAAATAATTGTGGATGACAGAGATAGTATCTCCCTCTTAGGCAGAGGGCAGATTTGTTTTATGACAATTATAAAATGGTCAGTGCCCTTTAAAAGATCAGGGTTTCTTTCCTCAGCTGTGATTCAAACCCCTTGCATTGTAAGCATACTTCTGGGCTGCTCCGTATTGCACCTGGGGACGTGGGAGGCAAGGGGAATCAATATGAATATGAATTTCATGCTGGGTGCACTGACATGAGCAATAAAATCTTTTTGTCTCTTACCCAGAAGTATCATGTCTTCTGTCAGCACCCATAAAACTATGGCAGGCTAACTTGTTAGCTCCCAACTAGGGTCAAAATCTCAGACCCTTCACAGTCTTGACTCCCCCAAACAAGAGAATTTCAAGAAAAATAAATCCTGGACCTAACTTCTGAACATTGCACATACATACAAATCTTGAAAACAGCTTCCGAAAAAAACTGTATAATATCCAGTGGAACAATGACTTCAATGACCATGAGTTTCACATCAGAAGCAATAGAGGCTAGAAGACACGGGAACAGCAACTCTAAACTGCTGCAAAACTGTCTGTCAGTCCACAATTCCATATCCAGAAAACATAATGTCCTTCAAAAATGAAGGAAAAAATACATTCTTCATGAAGGAAATTAATAAAATTCAGCAGCAGCAGACACATTCTATAAAAAGTGATAATGTAGATTTTTCAAATTGAAGGGAAATAACACCAAAGGAAAATATGTCTCCTCCAAAATAAAGGAAGAACAATAAAAATGATCGATATCTGGATAAATCAGATATTTTCCTGTTAAGGTCTGCTGAAAGCAAAATTATTACATTTTGTTCTAAGATTTTCAATGTGTGTAGATTTTGTACCATTGTACACTATGAAAGGGTAAGTATGTATACTGTAATCCCTAAAACAACAACTGAAAGATAATACAAAAATATATAGTCAAAGATTAAATAGACAAATGTACATTGAATACTAAAATGGCATTCAAGTAATTCAAAAGGAAGCAGGAAAAGGGATGGGGGTGATAATAATTGAGGCACAGAAAACAGAGAGGATAGAGGACAAATAACAAAATGGTGGACTTAAATCCAACCATTTCAATCATTATATTAAAAATTAATAATCTATTTTCAAAAAAATGGAAGAGAGAAAATTTTCAACTCATTCTATGAGGCCAGTATTTCACTAATACCACAATCAAAGACGTAGGCATCACCAAAAAAAAGGAAACTACACACTAATACTCTTTATGAATGTAGATGAAAAAATTGGCAACAAAATACTAGCAAACTGAATCCAGAAATGTGTTAAAAAAAATCATTACACATCATGACCAACGGTTGTTTCAATATACAAAAATCAATCAATGTATTATGCCATTGTATAAGGGGATTCACAGATTTCTCCCCACAGGTAGGAGTTTGGAAGACACAATAAATAATCCACACTCTTTTTGCACATCTGAGAATAATATGTGTAAAGACTGCAGCCCTAGCATCTAAGAACTTTGCAGGAAAAAATAGGATGTGAAAATTATAAAAATGAGAAACTGACTACTTACGTCAAAAGCACCCTTCCTTCCCTTAGTGGCTCTGGCTTCTATGACCTGGGACAGAACACATTCTCTCTGGGTAGTCAGCTCCGATATGGACAGGATGAATATAACATGTGGAGCAGAGAGCTAACCTTTCTAAAAGAAAAATATAAGCTTTGCCCTCCACTTTGTATAACCCTCCCCAAAAATAACCAATATCACAATCTTTTCTTCCAAAAGGTGAAAAAAAATGATCATTTGACCACATAAATTGTAAAGCAAAATTTAGTTCTTCCTTTTGTTTGCCATGTATACATGGAAAGTTTTCCATTAAAAAAGAGAACACAACCCTGCTGGCATGGCGCAGTGGTTGAGCGTCGACCTTGATTCCAGTCAAGGGCACATGCCCAGGTTGCGGGCTTGATCCCCAATGTGGGGCATGCAGAGGCAGCCGATCAATGGTTCTCATCATTTATGTTTCTATCTCTCTCTGTGTTTTTATTAAGAGAACATAAAGGATAGACAAGGGACATAATCTCTGGCCCACAATGTACATTGCCTCTCTAAACACATGAGGCTTCTTGTGCTGAGGGTGATAAGCAAGTGGAAGATCCAGCCAACTTCCTCCTAGTCCACTTTCCTGTAGTCAGAGCTTATTTCTGGAATTTCATTCAGCTAGAGCTCCAGACATGATTAAGTCCCACCAAAACTTGCACAACAATTAAAAGGGGGAATTGAGAATGAGGCTGTACTATGTGACTTCTCTAGTTTCTGCTTTTTCAGTGTTATTTTCCAATTGCATTCTCCTTAAGATCATGACTATGTTCTGATTATAGCAGCTTTACAGATCATAGGAGAGACACCAGCTCTCTTAGTAACTTACCTCTGTGGTCATGAGCTCAAAGTCATCCCTGAAATCTTAACTTTCTGTTTCCTCTATTTTCCACCTATTCAGTAATCAATTTCGTAATTCTAACTATTGTAATCAATCCTTTCTCTTAAAGGAGCTGGAGTCGTTTCTGACTGCTATACTCCTGTGGGCCTGACCCAAATGGAACAAGCTGCCAGTCACAAATTACCTTCCAGAGTCCTTTCCATGAGGCATTCTCCTGGGGGTTGATTGACAGGCTGCATCTCAAATCTACTTATTCAGCCTCAACCCTTATCAACAGCCCCAGGAGCTCAGCATTCCTATCTTCAGGGTGGCAAGTTAACTGACTTTCCCATTTATAATTGGCGCTACTTCGGAGCCCCCTAACATTCTTGTCTCTGCCTTCCTAGTTCTGAGCCTCTAAACAGGAATCATCTTTGGTCCTTGTTATCTTACATTACTAGGCCATTTGTCTGAATCACCTTACTGTGCACATCCCAGGGAAATGTTTCTTTCTTCCTGGAAATTGGGCTATATGGAAATTACCATATTATTCAGCTAATTCATCACATTCCTGTTTTCTGTTCATTTAGACAAGAGCACTACCATCTCATACATCTCCAGATACCCTCCCAAAAAAAAATGTTTCTACATAGCTTATCCCCTTTCTGAACTTCAAACAAGAATTCTGTGCAGGTGTCACAGCTTACCGATTTTCTATCTCCAATTCCCTCCTCTTCTGAAAAATTGAAGTCCTCTGTTTGCTTTAAATAGTAATTTTATCAACAAACACAGCCATGCAATTCCTTTAATTTAGGCTATTAGATGCAGTGCACAAGGCTCCCAAGAGGAAAGAAAATACATTTTGCTTCCCCAAAACTCACTTCCAGCACAGGCAATCAAGGCTAAAGTATTTTAAGCCTGCATGCACTTGAAACTACATCCATCAGAGAGTATCAGGCCAACAGTCAGGTCTATAATTTTCCTAGCTCTGCCTATTGACCTGGTAGCATTTGGACTCCTTTCCAAACTACTGGGCTCTTCTATTTTACTAGAGGCCCGAAGCATGAAATTTGTGGAAGGGGCTCAGCCCTCGCAGCCACAGCGGCTGCCTCGGCCCTCGCAGCCCAGGCTTCATCCAGAAGGTCTTCCGGAAGGACGTCCAGAAAGTTGTTCGGCTGTCTGGTCTAATTAGCATATTATGCTTTTATTATTATAGATTCTTTCCAGACACCTCCACCCCCATATATACCCATCAAATGTTTTCACCTCTTTATTGTGCTACTTCACTATAATAGAACCTACTACATTAGTCTGCTTCATGATTTTGATCCCCTGGCCATACAATAACTACCCTCTAGAACAGCGGTTCTCAACCTGTGGGTCACGACCCCTTTGGGGGTCGAATGACTCCTTCACAGGGGTCGCCTAAGACCATCGGAAAACACATATATAATTACATATTGTTTTTGTGATTAATCACTATGCTTTAATTATGTTCAATTTGTAACAATGAAATTGGGGGTCACCACAACATGAGGAACTGTATTAAAGGGTTGCAGCATTAGGAAGGTTGAGAACCACTGCTCTAGGACTTCTCTACCGCATTCCTTTCCTATTCATTCACCTTTTTAAACTTTTATTTTTTATTTTTTTTAATATATTTTATTGGTTTTTTACAGAGAGGAAGGGAGAGGGATAGAGAGTTAGAAACATCGATGAGAGAGAAACATCGATCAGCTGCCTCCTGCACACCCCCCACTGGGGATGTGCCCGCAACCAAGGTACATGCCCTTGACTGGAATCGAACCTGGGACCCTTGAGTCCGCAGGCTGGCGCTCTATTCACTGAGTCAACCCGGTCAGGGCTAAACTTTTATTTTTTTTAATTTATTGGGGGTGACAATGATCGATAAAATCATACAGGTTTCCAGTGTACAACTCTACAACACACCATCTGCATACTGCATACTGCACTCGACACTCAAAGTCAAGTCCTTTTCCACCACCATTTACCCCCCTTTGCTCTCTTCTACCTCCCCTTCCCCCCTTTCCCTCTGGTAATCACCATACTATTGTCTGGGTCTGGTTTTATTTTCTTGTTGTTGAATTCCTTCATCTTCTTCACCCAATGCCCCAGCTCCCCTCCCCTCTGACAGCTGTCAGTTTGTTCTATGTATCTATGAGTCTGTTTCCTAGTGGAGTTTTTTTCATTAAATTCCACATATGAGTGGAATCACATGGTATTTGTCTTTCTCTGACTGGCTTATTTCACTTAGCATAATACTATTCATGTCCACCCATGCTGTCGCAAAAGGTAAGATTTCCTTCTTTTTTATGGCAGAGTAGTATTCCATTATGCAAACAGGTTTCCAGTGTACAACTCTACAACACATCATCTGCATACTGCATCTCAGCTTTTTTATCTACCTGTCTACTGATGGCACTTGGGCTGCTTCCAAATCTTGGCTATTATAAATAACCGCAATGAACATAGAGGTGCATATATTCTTCCGAATTAGTGGAATTGCTGGGTCATATGGCAGTTCCATTTTTAATTTTTTTGAGGAAACTCCATGCTTTTTTCCATGATGGCTGCACCATTCTGCATTCCCACCAACAGCGCACAAGAGTTCCCTTTTCTCCACATTCTCGTCAGCACTTGTTTGTTGATTTATTGATGATAGCCATTTAGACTTGTGTGCGGTGATATCTCATTGTGGTTTTCATTTGCATTTCTCTGATGATTAGTGGCCCTGAGCATCTTTTCATATGTCTATTGGCCTTCTGTATGTCCTCTTTGGAGAAGTAACTATTCAGGTCCTTTGCCCATTTTTGAATTGGGTTGTTTTCTTGGTCTATAGAAAACGCTAAAATTTTGAATAATTTGATTATGGAGAAGTTTCGTTTTCTTCTGAAGTTTTCATATCATTAGAAAATTTGACTTAAAAATGTGAAGATCAATGTTGAGTTTGCCTTTTTATATTTGTTCCAGTATAAATTTTTCACAAAAATGCAGTTTGTGAAAACTACTAGAACTGACAAATGAATTCAGTAAAAGTAGCAGGATACAAGATAAATATCCAGAAACCGGTGGCATTTTTGTACACTATCGGAAAGGGAAACTAGGAAAACAATCCCATTTATAAAATCTCTTCACCTGTAAATATCATGCCCTGCTTTCCTATGAACACTAGAGGGGCGAAGACAAAGGTCTTGAAGTTGAGCAGATCTAGTATCAAGCCCCGATATGAGTTGAGTAGCACTGGGCAATTGATGTAACTGAGCCTTCATTCCCTCATCTAGAAAATGGGATTCATAACACTTACCTGAGAGTGTTGCAAGAGAAAACAAATGAGATGATTTATGTAAAACACCTGGCTCAGCGCCTGGTGAAATTAAAGAGAAAAGGATGAGTCTTTTGAAATGTAATTCTCCAGATGTGGTTTTATAACTCAGTCGATTGCTCATGACTAATAGAGGATTTGTTTAAAGCTCCTAGAGACACTTCCCCAGATGCTATGTGATTCATTTCTGGAAACAGTCTACAACTAATCAAAAATTTTTTTTTAAAAATTTAGGTAGTGTGTGTTAGATTTACTGAAATGTGATGTCATAATTCTACAGGTACCTTTGAACCTTGCTCAGTTCTGCTTGTCTCAATCCTGCCTTTTCTCAGACTTCATCTGCTCTCTCACATAGCATTCCTCTAGCTCATTCCTCCCCAGGTTAATTCAGGACAGCAATTACATCTTCAATGTCTTTGTTTTTGTATTATAAAAACACATTAAAAAAGCATTTCTTTCCAATTCCAAACCCAAATTGCCCAATGCTCTCAATACATTGTTTTCTACAGTGTTATTCTTGGAACAAATCTTGTTTTTATGCTAAACTCTCAAATGAAAGTGACCTACCAAAATCATAAAATAAAAATAAATGTATAACAATCAATTGTCAATTCCATCAGTTTTGGAATTGAAGATGTTTTTCTCCAATTTGGCTCTGTGATTCAGGCTAGGGGTCTAGAACAAGGGGCTGGCAATACCTTCGATTCATGCATAAATCTAAATGCTGTCTGCTTTTATCAATCACTAGGGTTTGAAGCAAGATTCATCATCTTTAATACATGATCAAGCAAATTTATATGTAGAATTTATACAAGATAGCATTCAACTCATTTCATCTCTAAACAAAAGAGGCTTTCTATTTGGTCAGCTATAGATGAAATGTTATTAAAGTGTATGGGTTACATACCAAATTTAATTTTCTTCCACACAAAGAACTGTACTTAACTACTAAAAACACTGTAACAAGCAAATTCAAATGACTTGCTGTATGTAAGTTCACTTAGAATGAGTTTTTTCATAGTAAATATTCTTAAAATGTCTTAAGAATGAACTGCATTTTTGTAAAAAAAAAAACAAAAAAACAAAACTTATACTGTGATAAATATAAAAAGGTAAACTCAACATTGACCTTCACATTTTTAAGTCAAATTTTCTAATGATATGAAAACTTTAGAAGAAAATTAAAATTCTCTATAATCAAACAATTCAAATTTTTTCATTAACATTTTGATGTATTTCCTTCCATTCTTTTTCTCTGTTCACTTTTAGAAATATTGCAATGATGTGACTATTTACTTTTATATCTTGTTTACTATATCTGTTTCTCTATCAATGTGTCATTATAACCTGAATACTCTGCATATCATTAAAAACTCTTTGTAAACATAATTTTAATAATTCCATAATATTATCTTTAAATAATTTATTTAACCATGATTAGGATAGTTTCAATAGTTTTCTCTTTTATAAATATTTTATGCATTCAAATTTATCATTAATTTCTGATTATCCCCTCTGTGTAGAGTCAGAGAACATACAGGGTTGGGCTAAAGTAGGTTTACAGCCCTGGCTGGTATGGCTCAGGTGGTTACATTGGCCTGTTCACCAAATGTTGCTGGTTTGATTCCTGGTCAGGGTACAACCTAGAATTGTACCCTGCATTAACTAGAGGCAACCAGTCAATGTTTCTCTCTCATATTGATGTTTCTTTCTCACCTCCCTCCCTTTCTCTCTCTTTAAAATCAATAAAAACACATTCTTAGGTGAGAATTTTTTTTTTAAGTAGATTTACAGTTGTGAGTACATCTTGGCATCTTACCCAGGTCCTCAGCCCACTAGTTTCCAGATTTAAGGAGGCTCTTGATTTAAGCTATTTATATAAGATGTGGTACATTTATACAATGGAATGCTATACAACTGTATAAAAGAAGGATCTCTTACCCTTTGAAACAGCATGGAGGGACCTGGGGAGTATTATGCTAAATGAAAGAAGCCAGCCAGGGAAATACAAGTATCACATGATCTCACTCATATGTGGAATCTAAAGAACAAAATAAACTGATGAAAAAAATATATCCAGAGACATAGAAGTATGAAACAGATTGTTGAATCTCAGAGGGAAGGCGGGGGTGGGTAGGAGGGTGGGAAGATTAACCAAAGAACTTATATGCATATATGCATAACCCATGGATCAGACAATAGTGGGGTGAAGGCCTGAGGTGGAGAGGAGGGTAAGGGCTAGAGGGGTTAATGGGGGGAAAAGGGGAATATTTGTAATACTTTCAACAATAAACATACATTTTTTAAGTGTATACAGTTGTAAGTACACAAAACACAGTTTATTCTTGTATTCTTTATTAATTATTATATAATTTTCCTTATGAAAAATATAAACTATAAACTTTGCCCCATTCTTGATATTATAGCATGACTAGTGGCCCAGTGCACAAAATTCATGCACGAGGGGGGTTCTCTCAGCCCAGCCTACACCCTCTCGCAATCTGGGACCGCTGGCTCCTAACTGCCCACCTGCCTGCCTGCCTGATTGCCCCTAACTGCCTCTACCTGCCTACCTATTACCCCTAAGCCCTCTGCCTTCTTGCCTGATCTTGCCCCCAACTGCCCTCCCCTGCAGGCCTGATCTCACCCCTAACTATTTTCCCCTGCCGGCCTGATTGCCCTAACTGCCTCTGCCTGCCTGATCGCCCCTAACTGCCCTCCCCTGCCAGCCTGATCTCGCCCCCAACTGCCCTCCCCCGCTGGCCTGGTTGCCCTCAACTGCCCTCCCCTGCCAGCCTGATCTTGCCCCCAACTGCCCTCCCCTGCCGGCCTGATCACCATTCAAGGATTTATTCTGTAAACTTTCTAACTGCCCACCTAATAAAAGCTCTAAATTCACATCATTATTTCAATTTCTGTTCTGCTATAGTGCATTGTGTTTTAATTGACCAACCTGTCTTTCATAATAGAGGGCTCACTCACTTGCTTTAATTCACCAGCCAATAAATACTGGTAGGAACACCTAGACCTGCACCCAGGCCCCTCCTCACCACCACCTTGCCTCATTATTGTCAACTGTAGTCCTTAAAGAGTGAGAAAGATACTAAACTGCAAAACTATATATGTATGCCTGGAAAGGATAGTGGCGAGTTAACACTTAAAGGATTTTAACCACGGCAAAGCATTAGCTGTTGGTTGAATAAAAGGAAATGCTTTACAATTTAACTGGAAGGGAAGGGGTGCTCATTGTTCAGATGCTCTGTATTTCAGGGGTCCTTCTCTATGACCTCCCACAGCATCTTCCTTCCTTTTAGTTTCTCTCCCTGGAGCTAGAAGGCTAGAGAAAATTTTTATAGAAAAAATAATTAAGCTTCCTCACAGAGCAAATCCCCCAAAGTAATTTATCATTTAAAAAAAAAAGTTCTAACCCAACCTTTTTTCTACCCGAAAGTACTAATTTAATTTTACAACAGAACAGCTTTAGGGGTCCCAAGAGCAGGATCAGGAAAGAGAGGAGGGCCTGCCTCTTTGATCTTCTATGCGGCCCCTACTAATACAGGTTTGCTTCATACTGAGAGTGATTTTGTACATTGTGTAGTTTGGTTTTAAATATTTCAAATAATAAACCTTAAGCCACTTAGACTGGGAGAGTCTGTTTTGCTAATAATTGGTTTTAGTTCTCTTTCTTCCTTTAAAGTAAGGAAAGTAGGGGTAATTTTTCAGGGCAGGATTAAATCCCGGGTGTCAAATGGCTGCCATTCGGTACATTTCAAACTCAAGTATTTATAAACTGCAAATGTTTTCTTCACTTCTTTCACTCCTTTCTCTCTTCTCTAGTCTCACCAACATGGTATGGTAACCACGTTCACCCAAAACAGTTGACAGATGAAAATGTTAATTTGAGAGATTGTACTGACTTTACTCTGGAAAATAATTCTTGAAAAGTTACTGATATGTTGTGCCTGGCATTTTGATACCTTTTGCCACAAAGCAGAACTGCATATTCTCAAATCCGTGTAATTCCATTTCAAAGGTTTATTTATTCATCTGACACCTGGTTGTTAAAGGCGAATCACAATTGAACAATGGGCCCACACTCATGCTAGGCTTGGCTGGATACCCCTGCACTTCCACAGCACCTCCTGATGTGGGAATCCTGACATTTCTATTTTGATGCAGCACTGTGAATGCAGACTCACTGACACCATCTGTCCAAATGTAAACTCATTATTTTATGTTGCCAAGTAATTCATGCGACCCATCTCTCTGACTCTCACTCAATCCTTAACCCTTCCCCTGATTACAAGGCATTTTCACGATCAAATTTATCATGAGTTCACTGTTTATGTTTGTAAAAATTCTCATATTTTATTCTTAGAAGAAATCAAACATTGCTCTAAATTTAATCTTTGAGAAGCAGTTTAGCCTCTAAAGCAGTGGTTCTCAACCTGTGGGTCGCGAACAATGAAAATACATCCAGCATATCAGATATTTACATTACGATTCATAACAGTAGCAAAATTACAGTTATGAAGTAGCAACGAAAATAATTTTATGGTTGGGATGTCACCACAACATGAGGAACTGTATTAAAGGGTTGTGGCATCTAGCCATCAAACAATCATTAAAAGGAAGTTTTACATTAACCATGAAGTACATACTTTGTTGAATTGTGAGAGGACTGTATAGAGTTCATTGAGATTTTTCTGGACACTTTGGAATTGAGAATAAGAGAATATATTTTGGAAGCTGCCAAAAGAAAAGGTGTCCACACTCTAGATTTTCAAGTGGAAAACAAAACAAATGGAAAACAAAGCAGAAGAAGCAATTTACCAATTGACCTTGAGAGTGTGGTCTCTGAAACAACACTGCATGTAGAATAATCAAGATCCACATGAATTCTCCGAGATTAATTGAATAGGAATACTTTGCTTAGCATGATAAACTGCCCTTTCTGAGATGAGTAAGTTTGGCAGTAGATTTTCAAGTGGAAAACAAAACAAATGGAAAACAAAGCAGAAGAAGCAATTTACCAATTGACCTTGAGAGTGTGGTCTCTGAAACAACACTGCATGTAGAATAATCAAGATCCACATGAATTCTCCGAGATTAATTGAATAGGAATACTTTGCTTAGCATGATAAACTGCCCTTTCTGAGATGAGTAAGTTTGTACTATAAATTAACACAACTCCCATTTCATATAATTCACCTATGTAGCAGCTTTGAATGGTAGTCAGAAACTCAGGTGTGCATAACATGCTAATTTGTTTGCAACTTTATAATTAAACTTTGTGTCACTCACACGCCCTTATTTTTGCTCAATCTTGCCAAGTCATGGTACCTCAGTCACTTCCCCTCTAGTTATCCAGTTCCCACCCCCCTTTGTGCCAATCGTGTGTCCTCCTTTGGTCCACCAGCCTCTCAGTCATCTCTACATTTGCCTCTGCACACCGTCCATGGATAAACCAACATTATGAAGATACTGAAATGGGAGGGAGAGACAATAATAGAATATGGGGCTAGGAAATCAAGTGGTAAAGGAGAAAAGCAGCCATTTGGAGAGTGGCTGAGTCCGGTGAAAGGCTTAGACTAGAGCAAATTTCACTGACATGTAGCTGAAGCCCCCAGGGCTCCTCCCGGGCCTGACCTGCTCGTGCCTCCTAAGGCCAGTTTGTTGGGTTTTCCCTCCATCTGTGCCCACTCAGCTGAACTCTGAACTATCATTAGTGGGGACAACTTAAATCTCTATTCTTTGCAACCATAAAAATAAAAAGAAGAAAAACTGTTAGGAAATCTACCTTGAAATTAAAAAAAAAAAACAGATCCTTAAAAACATCAAGCCACTTTTCCACAGAACCACCCACTACTGTCCTAATAGAACTGCACAGCCATCAAGACAAATGTGCATACATGTGTGTTTGTGTGCATGTGCATGTGTGTGTGCAGCCCACATTGTATGGAGAAAATTCAAATAACTGACCTACACATAAAACATATTTTATCCCATTCAGACAAAATTCTTCTAATAATGTATCTCTTGAGTGTTTTAAAATCCAATTTGCCATTCTTCAGCCTAATTAAAGCCATTCCATGATAATGAAAAGAAAATAAACATAAAATTTTGCATCTATTTATATCATATTTGTTGTTATCAATCCACCTCAGAAAGACACACACACACACACACACACATCTTAATTTCTAAGGTTATCCTACAATAAGAAAATAATATAAAAATTTTAAATCTTGTAAAACTTGAGCAAAATTGTAATACATGTTTGAAAATACTATAAAAACTTTCAGAAGTACATATATTTAAATTTACTAATTCCTGCTAATAACTAAAAATGAATTTTAAAAGATCTCAATAAAATATGGCATATACCATTAGTGATTTGGATTCTATTTTAATAAAAATGTTAAAATGTTATAACACTGTATAGGATAAGTTCAGTGTTTCCATTAGTTTCTAAAAAATTTTGAAAGTGGCATGTTTCATATTATTATTTTATATATCTTTTCTCTTTCTCCAGTTAAAAGATCATATGGGTAACCAATACTTTAAATACTTTAGACTATGTAACATTGTTAATATTTCAATAACCTTTCCACATTCCATTTGCATATTTTTAAATATTCTGCATTTCCATACTTTTAAGAGTTTATATTTATACTAAGTTGTGAATTAACACCCACTAGATATTAATTATAATGCTCTGCATCATTGTTACTAAAATCTGATTTTTGTCACACAATTTTATTTACAGTACTATAAATTAACACATTCCTTTAGATATTTATAAAGGAATGACTTTTAAATTGAAAGTATTTCTAAAAATGCTGGGAATAAAAGATAAATGCATAATCGGTGAGAAAATAATTAATATTCTTGTATCATCCTTGCCACTTGAATATCTGCTTTAAGCATTTCTACACCTGACACACTAATTTAGCTACATTGCAGCAAAACCAGCATTGCGGTAATAGAATATTGATTGTACAGTGTTCAAAGACAAAGAACTTATGTTGCTGCACTTTTAATACATGCATGATATTGCAGCACAATATCCATGTCGATAATTTTCACAAAATGACCCCCACTGCCACTGTGCTCAGTGGCAATTTAATTATGAAATAGTCAATCTTTTGATTAATCACTTTCTCTTACATTAACCTAAAATATAAGTAACCATGCTAGACTTGGAAGACTCCAGTGTAAAAGCACAGTGAAAATATACTTACCATGTTCATTTAAGTATGTTATTTTCCTATTTTTTATTATCATGATTTGATTTCTCATTATGAATGTTTGAGAAAACTTTCTCATGGAGATTCTAATCTCACAGGGATCAAGTACGAACTCCATATATTCCATTTTCCAGCACATGTAAAAAATTAAGAGTAGTTTTATCAAGGTGGTAAAATACAGTTTTATAAAGAATCCCTTCATGGGCCCATTCTTATGGATACAGTGTTGATGCCCTTTTCAGAAATAATTTAGTCACCCAGAAAAGAATGAAGAGATGTCATTTTGTTTATTTGGAAATACAAACATTAGACCTAATGTGAATTGTAAATAGAAACCGGAAAGTAATTTTGGCATTAAGATCAACAAGTCTTTATTAATATATTGTTTCGAGAGAATTAAGAAGTGAGGGATGAGGAACAGGAAATGGTATCTTTATAAATTTAAGAGTTGAAAAGGTCATCAAAATTTATCTAAACAACCTGCCGCCCAATATGAGTCTCCTTCCCCGCTTCCCTGACAGATGTTTATTCAACATCTGCTTGAATATCTCCAGGACAGCTATTTTATGAACATGTCATTTCCTTTATTAAGACAAAAGCTACTTATTTGTCTTAAGCTGTGTCCTATATTACTGGTGAGAGTCTAAAAGGGTACAAGTTTTCTGAAGTTTATTTTGGCAAAACAAATCACAAAACTCAATGTATTTATTCATTGGCTCTGTGGTTCAAGTTATAGGGCTTTATCCTAAGAAAACAATCAGTTATATATAAGAAATACATAAACATTATACATATATATCCCATATACATAGGAAATTACTTTTAATAAATTTACATATATATGGAATTTTTTACTTAAAAAAGTGAAAATTGGGAAACAAATTAAAGTTCAAGAATGGAGGGTTATTAAAGTAAATTGTGATAAATCCATACAAAGGAATACCAGGCAATCGCCACAAATCATGTTGTACATAAATGTACTCACAATATACTTTAATGATATAATGTATATAAAACATGTAGTAGACTTCCTGACATAAAGGAAACAAAAGATAAATATTAAATTATATATTATTACTTTTTAAAATAGACAATAAAAATATTCAATATACCATTCATTTAAAAATATATATGCAGCCCTGGCCAGTGTGGCTCAGTTGGTTGGGCATCATCCCGTGCACCTGAAAGGTTGCTGGTTCGATTCCCAGTCATGGTGTGCAGGAGGCTGTCAACCGATGTTTTGCACTCACATGGATGTTTCTCTCTCCCTCTCCTTTTCTCTCTATCTAAAAATCAATTTAAAAAAATTTAAATACATATACATATATATGACCTATAAGTAATATATGATAAAATATTATTAAATTTGTATTCAAATGGTGAGATTAGAAGATATAGTTTTGTTTCCCTTGTTTTTCTGTTTACCAAGTTTTTTGCATTGAGTATACATTCCTCTTGCAGTCTAAAAACTAAATGTTATTTTAAATATATGTATTCACTATTTAATGAATACCTACTATATGCCAGATACAAATGAACAAAGCTTACATTTCATTATATAACCACAATGTATACTGATTATGAATGTATGTGTATATTCGGTAAGTACAAATAAATCATAAACAAGAGTATATACCAATTTCATGATGGTTGAAGTTTCTGGAAAGGAGGAGAAGGCAATAAAGTTGTGGAAGATTAAACAAAAATTTAAATTGTGCCCATAAAGTTTAATTTATGTAAAAGAAAAAAAGATATCTAAAGCAAATGATATGGTGCCATTATTTTTCAGTATGGGTGGTAAGTGGGATCATCCTGGATTTGTTTTTTAAAGAATAAAAAACTGCAACCAATCCATGTGTCCATTAACAATAGAATGGATAAATAAATTGTGGTATTTTAAAATACTATAGTGAGATATAATGAACATACAAACACATTTACTCAACTTAAAATTTGCAATTCAATGATTTTTAGTAAATGTCTAAGGTTGTGTAGCTAATCATCATAGTCTAGTTTTAGAACATTTTCATTACCCCAATAAGGTCCTCATGTCCTCTTTACAGTTAATCCCTGTTCTCGCCCTCAGTTCTAAGCAATCATTAATCTACTTTCTTTATAGACTTGCCTAATTGTGGTATTTTCTTACAACAGAAGCAAATTACAGTATATTCTTATAAAGAAAAAATATAGCTACACTCAACAACAATGATGAATCTCACAGATAAAATATTGGGTGTAGGTAGACAAACAAAAAATAGTTTATGCTATATGATTCCATTTGAAAATGTTCAAGTAGTGCAAACACAATTTCACAGTGACAAAAGTCAGAATAATGGTTATCATTAGAGGGGTATTGACTTGGAAGGGAAAGGAGGGAGACTTCTGAAGTGCTGCAAATATTCTATCAGTTGTCTGGTTACATGGGTATATAAGTGAAAATTAAT
This sequence comes from Myotis brandtii, assembly GCF_000412655.1. NCBI lineage: Eukaryota > Metazoa > Chordata > Mammalia > Chiroptera > Vespertilionidae > Myotis > Myotis brandtii. The sequence goes on along the minus strand of NW_005354291.1, from coordinate 1,737,993 downwards.
AAATCAATTCATTTAAATGTCTTTAATTTTATACCCCAAGAAAGATTTTTAAAAATAATACCACACCCATACAAATTTTTTTGTCTTAAACCCTTGCTTACCTCATCATTTCCCCCTCTCCCCTTTCATTTCTGTTTCTCACATCATTGCCAAGTTGAACCTGAAGTTTCTGAGAAATGTTACTAAAACCATTTCAATTATTTAGTTAAAAGACTTAGGAAAAGACAAAGCAAATGTCATAAACTCATCTTTGCTTTCTCTTCTCTACTGGCCTACATTTTCAAAGTGGGATTTATGATAACAGATAACTTATGAGAAGAGGAAATGGGTTTATGAGGACAATAAAACAATAATGAAAACCAGAATAAAACACCCACTGTGGCTGAAAATAGCTATAAAAGCAGTACCACAGCCAAACTGTTATGGCTTTCTTAAAAATGGGAAGGGAAGGGAAAGGGTAGATGGGCTTGCCATCCAAGGGGTTCAATTACATAAACTTGACATGCCTTAAAGTGTAAAATGTGTCAGGTAGAAAGATAACAAGATTAAAATAACTTTCCTTTGGAAAACCACATTTCACACACATCCTACTTAGTGTTTAAATATTACAAAATATCTGATATTCAAAAATCAGCAATGTAATGAAGAGCAACATCTCTGTGGAATCTGTGCCCTAGACAGTGTGCTTCAACATTCCATCAGTTATAGTAACTGCACTACAAGCCCACCTCTAAAAACACGACATAAACTTGGGGCCATGACACCATTTATCCCATGGCCACATTCTCTAGGGAATTCCAAGGGACTGAAATACGTTAATCAACCCCTATCGCAACACCTGTGCATTATAGTGTGTATCACACATAGCTATTGTTCACTTGAGGAAACTGTCAGAAAGCACTGTTTAGTGACTTATCAAAGTTTTCTTAGCATTACTTCAATATCATTCTTTAATAATGTTGCTATTTTCAGAAGAGAGTTATGCAACTAGTCAGTAGCTAATCCAAAAATAATTCTCAGGCCCTTTTACTTGTAAACCAGAGTACCCTCTCATTGCTTCAAAGCTGTGTTCTTTCTCATTCTATACCTGCTTCTAGATTAAAATCAAAATATAAAATCTAGCCATCAGTGTCTACTCAACAATAATAATCTTGAGTATCTGAAAGGTTGTGACATTATTGAGATATTAATCAACTATTCTAAAACTTCCAGGAAATCTCCACCAATGAAGCAAAGAAAAAAAAAAGCCTCTATTATTCTGTGAGCAACAAACCAAACTGGGTTGGGGGTCTCAGACAATTCGCTCATATGATTGCAAAGTCAGACAGAAACTCCCGGATTGGAGAGGGCTCCCTGAGGGCTCCCAGATTGGAGAGGGTGCAGGTCGGGCTGAGGGATCCCACCTGCACTCCTCCCCACTCCCCCCAGTGGACGAATCTTCGTGCATCAGGCCCCTAGTTCTTTAATAATGTTGCTATTTTCAGAAGAGAGTTATGCAACTAGTCAGTAGCTAATCCAAAAATAATTCTCAGGCCCTTTTACTTGTAAACCAGAGTACCCTCTCATTGCTTCAAAGCTGTGTTCTTTCTCATTCTATACCTGCTTCTAGATTAAAATCAAAATATAAAATCTAGCCATCAGTGTCTACTCAACAATAATAATCTTGAGTATCTGAAAGGTTGTGACATTATTGAGATATTAATCAACAATACTTTAGTTGCAAGTGACAAAAAAAAATCAGTAACAAATCAACCTAGCTTTTTTTAAAAAAAAAAAAAAAAAAGAGGAACTAATTTATATATATAAAAGTCTAAGTAATCAAATGACCGGTCACTATGATGCACACTGATCACCAGGGGGCCAATGCAGGAGCTGCCCCCTGGTGGTCAGTGCACTCCCACAGTGGGAGCACCGCTCAGCCAGAAGCCAGGCTCACAGCTGGTTGGGGGTCTCAGACAATTCGCTCATATGATTGCAAAGTCAGACAGAAACTCCCGGATTGGAGAGGGCTCCCTGAGGGCTCCCAGATTGGAGAGGGTGCAGGTCGGGCTGAGGGATCCCACCTGCACTCCTCCCCACTCCCCCCAGTGGACGAATCTTCGTGCATCAGGCCCCTAGTTCTTTAATAATGTTGCTATTTTCAGAAGAGAGTTATGCAACTAGTCAGTAGCTAATCCAAAAATAATTCTCAGGCCCTTTTACTTGTAAACCAGAGTACCCTCTCATTGCTTCAAAGCTGTGTTCTTTCTCATTCTATACCTGCTTCTAGATTAAAATCAAAATATAAAATCTAGCCATCAGTGTCTACTCAACAATAATAATCTTGAGTATCTGAAAGGTTGTGACATTATTGAGATATTAATCAACAATACTTTAGTTGCAAGTGTCAAAAAAAATCAGTAACAATTCAACCTAGCTTTTTTTTAAAAAAAAAAAAAAAGAGGAACTAATTTATATATATAAAAGTCTAAGTAATCAAATGACCGGTCACTATGATGCACACTGATCACCAGGGGGCCAATGCAGGAGCTGCCCCCTGGTGGTCAGTGCACTCCCACAGTGGGAGCACCGCTCAGCCAGAAGCCAGGCTCACAGCTGGTAAGCGCAGCTGCGGCTGTGTGAGCCTCTCCTGCCTCCACAGCAGCACTATTGGCGGCGGCGGCAGGCACAGTGGGGCCAGGATGAGCAGGAGCAGTGCCTGGCCCCAGCTCAGGCTCCTCCCTGGCCACCTGCCGCTTCGTGCACTGCTACATCCCTCAGAGGATGTCAGACTGCAGGGGATCAGGCTGAAACCGGCAGCCTGACATCCCCCAAGGGGCCCCAGATTGTGAGAGGGTGCAGGCCAGGCTGAGGGACCACACTAGTGCACGAATCCATGCACCAGGCATGTAGTTTATTAGAAAAGTATCTAAAAGTTGAGGGTTTAATACTGATTTCAGGCTTACCTAGATTCAGGTCTTCAATCTCATCTCTGTATCTTTGTATGTTGACCTCAAATTTCTTTTACAAAAGAAGCAAAGACCTGACTTCTTGAGATATTAATCAACAATACTTTAGTTGCAAGTGTCAAAAAAAATCAGTAACAATTCAACCTAGCTTTTTTTTAAAAAAAAAAAAAAGAGGAACTAATTTATATATATAAAAGTCTAAGTAATCAAATGACCGGTCACTATGATGCACACTGATCACCAGGGGGCCAATGCAGGAGCTGCCCCCTGGTGGTCAGTGCACTCCCACAGTGGGAGCACCGCTCAGCCAGAAGCCAGGCTCACAGCTGGTAAGCGCAGCTGCGGCTGTGTGAGCCTCTCCTGCCTCCACAGCAGCACTATTGGCGGCGGCGGCAGGCACAGTGGGGCCAGGATGAGCAGGAGCAGTGCCTGGCCCCAGCTCAGGCTCCTCCCTGGCCACCTGCCGCTTCGTGCACTGCTACATCCCTCAGAGGATGTCAGACTGCAGGGGATCAGGCTGAAACCGGCAGCCTGACATCCCCCAAGGGGCCCCAGATTGCGAGAGGGTGCAGGCCAGGCTGAGGGACCACACTAGTGCACGAATCCGTGCACCAGGCATGTAGTTTATTAGATAAGTATCTAAAAGTTGAGGGTTTAGTACTGATTTCAGGCTTACTGAGATTCAGGTCTTCAATCTCATCTCTGTATCTTTGTATGTTGACCTCAAATTTCTTTTACAAAAGAAGCAAAGAACCTGACTTCAAATAAGCTCCAATTTGTATTTTCAATACAGTTTATCATCCCAAAGAAAATAGTACAATAGTAGCTTTCCTCCCCTTCCCCAGCCCCAACCCAAGGGCTGACATCAAATCTTAGGAAAAACTCAACCTAGTTTTGAGTTTTTAGCACATAACTATTATTGAAAAAAAGTCACAAAGACCAAGGGGGAGGAACAAGTACTTGGCCATTCTGGTCACAACCCACCCCTGAGGCAGAAAAGAGGGCACCTCGTGACATAGAGCTCCCTTAGGACTACATGGAGCTGAGGAAAGGATGTTTCAAAAGATCACCCGTGTGCTGGGACTGATGGAGAAGAAATGGCGAGGAAGCCAAAGCAACGGGTGTCCACTATTGTCATCACACTTATGGGCTAATTCAGCAGAGGTTTTCTGGCAAACAGGATGTATATTTCTGGTCTTCTCCAGCACAGCAATGAAAATTTTACTGTTGTCAGCCTTCAAGAAACCTGAAAGTCATTTGAGAGGTTCAAATGTAGGGAAGAAAAAAAGATAACATTTATTGCTTCATAAACTTGGTAATAAAAAGCATACAAATTCCTTTAGGAAAATGTTATTCCCCCATCTATCCTGCATACTTGGCAGTTGACATGACCTATTTTTTTTAATATGGATATTTTGACTTGGCTGAACCAAAATGATTACCAAAAGATATAAAAATACTGGGGTATTTTTGTTGTTGTTGTTGTTTTAGTGATGTGTTAAGTCAAACTAATGCCTCCGAACTTTATCCCATCTGCCAACTCTGCTACCCCTGATGAAGGTGGGCAAGTTGGGTGAAGCTGAAGGATGGGCTGACAGGGTCTGTTCTGCACAATAATTGATGCTCAAAATCATGAGCAAAAATACTAGAAGGAAATTTAGGTAACTATTTCTCTAATTATAAAGTTGGCATGTCAACATATTTTTAAATCCCTAGCTGATTTTCTCTAATTATAAAGTTGGCATGTCAACATATTTTTAAACCCCTAACCGGTTTTGCTCAGTGGATAGAGCGCTGGACTGCAGACCAAAGGGTCCTGGGTTCAATTCTAGACAAGGGCATGTACTTTAGTTGCAGGCTCCTCCCCAGCCCAGGCACAGGTTGAGCCATGTGTAGGAGGCAACCAATCAATGTGCTTCTCTCACATTGATGTTTCTCTCTGTCTTTCCCTCTCTCTTCCACTCTCTCTCTCTCTCTAGTCTCTCTCTCTCTCTCTCTCTCTCTCTCTCTCTCTCTCTCTCCATATATATTTAATATTTAAAATATCTAACCCAAAAATCATAAAGGGAAAATGGCTAGATTTGACTGCCACAGTGAACATAATCACTAACAAAGTTACAAGAAAATGGAAAACTAGTAAAAATATTTGGAACATATATAATGAACAGAGGATTAATATTTTTAATATGAGAGCTTTAAAAATCAATAAGAGAAAGACAAATGCAGCAATAAAAAATAGTAAAGGAATAATGTAAAAGTAATTCCAAAAGAATTAAATGAAAAAATATAGTCCAATGACATGTGAAGAGATGTTTAAATTCATTATTAATAAATGAAATAAAAATTAAACAAATTTGACTCTATATTGCCAAATATTAAAACACTTAATAACAACCACTGCTATTAGATATTTAGATTGGCACAGCCTTTCAGAAAAACCATTTGGCATTATGTATGATTTTAAATTTTAAGTATATATTCCCCTTGACCCAGCACTCCTGCTTCTAAAACCTACAACAAGGGAGAAAAGAGAATCAGGTGAAAGGATTGTTAGTGTATGTATGTGTGCATTTGAGTGTATATGTTTCAGAATAAGTTGTGTAAAAAGATTTGGAGGTCATACTATTTTCAATAATGAACAGTTTAACTCCTAAATGCCTAATAACAAGGAATTAACAAAATAAGCTAAAAATCATTCTTTAAAATGGATTCCCCCCAAAATTGTATATGATGGTGTTGATCTCTATGTGGAGACTTAAAAAGATGTCCTTGTAGTCCAGGTGACTTTGATCTTTTCTTTGCCAGGTTTTATTTTAAATATACATATGACTGTGAGGTCAAGATTTAGACCCCATAATCTCCTTGCCTTTTTCTCACTCCTCTTTTGGGGAGATTCTTTATTTTTTAGCAGATTAATTTGTGTAATTGGTTAATTTGTATAATTTGTCAAAATGTACCTTTGTCAAACAACTATAGCCAAAAGGTTGTGTCAGTATGTCCTCTACTAGTATTTCTTAAAACAATCTTGTTCACTTTTTGCATCTGTTGCCTCATTTCTGCTAGCCAGAAATTTCCTAAACTGTTCCATTATATTAATTGTTATTACATGAAACAAAATAATATATATGGGAAACACTAAGATAAGCAAAATTAGGCAGATTTCATTGCTTCAGACCTTCTCAGAATATTAAATATGCCAACATAATATGTAATATTACAAGATTCTGTCTAAGTAAGTTTCTCACTATATTAATCCTCCAAGGAACAGAGTTAGACAAGTATAGTGGCCTATTCTGATCTTCCTGAACTCCTCACAACTCTATTTACAAATAGATCCCTCCTGTGATACAGTTCACCTCATATTCCGAGCCAGTCATTATTAAATCAAGATCATCAAGAATGGCTATCATCAACAAATCCAATGGTAAGTGCTGGTGAGCATGTGGAGAAAAAGGAACCCTCATGCACTGCTGGTGGGAATGCAGACTGGTGCAGCCACTGTGAATAACACTATGGAGTTTCCTCAAAATATTAAAAATGGAATTCCCATTTGACCCAGTAATCCCACTTCTAGAAATATATCCCAAAAAATCAGAAACACCAATCAGAAAGAATATATGTACCCCTATGTTCACAGCAGCACAATTTATAATAGCTAGTATTTGAAAACAGCCTACTTGCCTATCAGCAGATGAGTGGGTTAAAAACTGTGGCACACCTACACAATGGAATACTATGCTGCCGTAAAAAAGAAAGAACTCTTCCCATTTGCAACAGCATGGATGAACGTGGAGAGCATTATGCTAAATGAAATAAGCCAGTCAGAGAAAGATACATATCACATGACCTCACTCATTTGTGGAATATAATGAACAACATAAACAGTTGAACAAAAATAGATCCAGAGACATAGAAGCGTCGAAGAGACCATCAAACCTCAGAGGGAAGGCAGTGGAGGGTAAGAGGGGAGGGTAAGAGATCAACCAAAGGACTTGTATGCATGCATATAAGCATAACCAGTGGACACAGACAGTAGGGGGGTGAGGGCATGTGCTGGGGGGCGGGCAGGAGCAGGCGGGGAGAGGTCAATGGGGGAAAAAGGAAACATATGTAATACTTTCAACAATAAAGAATTTAAATTTTTTTAAAAAAGGTCATCAACAAGTTGTGCTGAATGGCTGCAGAGGGAACACTTTTTTTTTTCAGTTCTCATCTCACTATATCTGTCCTCAATTTTTGACAAGTTGGACCTCTACATCTTCGAAAAAACCTTCTTCCTTGGTTTTTCTCTGTTGGTCTCAAGACTTTCTCATTTAGTTTCCTTTCCCGTTGCTTTTGCATTGTTGGCTGCCTCTGCTCATTTTGCATCATAAATGTTGATTTTCCCTGGAGATTCTCTCTGGCAACCACTCTTTTGACACCAAACACTCCCTGGGTGATCTCATTCTCGCCTACAATTTCAACAAGCAGCTCTCATAAGCTCATGATTTATAAGTCATGAAGAACCTTTGGCCCGCATCTATCTTCTAGGGTTGATGTTTATGTAAACTGCCCTCTTTAATATCTCTCCCAGGAAGCCCTACAGGCACATCAAACTGGATATATCCAAGACGGAAAAGTATTTTTCTCCTCCCACAAAACATTGTTTCCTACATCAACAAATGATGTCACTCATCCATCCAGCTTCCAGCAGTTTCACTTATTTCTCTCCCTCACACACCAAGCCATTAATAATCAATTTCTGTTGATTTGTCTTAATATCTCCCCAAAGATCTATGTCCCCCCTCATCTGGATGACCATTATGTTAGTGCTCAACACCTTCATTTGTCACCTAAATTATTGCAGAGTTAGCACTCAATAAAATTTTGCTGAATAAATGAATGATTTTCCTTAAGTCTTGTCCCTTCCCATTCATGCTCCTACCTGCACATGGTGATCATTCTAAAACAAACTCTATCATTTCCTCTCACCTTGAAGGGTAACTGCTGCCCCAGAGAATACAAACAAATAGCATTATGCACATCAGTTTATGAGCTGACTACTGCTCACCTCTCTAACCTCATCTATCACCACTCCCCAACTCAAAGTATATCCTCCAGACAGTCAAGTGGCACCTGAACAACATGCAGTTTTTTCAAAGATACCAGAATAACTTTTCTCCTCTTTCCTTTTTCCTTACCAAACCTCATCTAGACCTAATTCTTACTCCACATTCGAGATTCAACTACAATGTCATCTTCTTAGGAAATATTCCAATTTGCAAAAATTGGATTGGATGCCCTTTTTATAGGACTCCACATTACCCTATTCATTTTTTTATTATTACATACATCACACTGATGAGTTTTCCTGATGACTTACTTGACTGTAGTATCTTTAAAGCCAGGATCGATGACTTATGCATCAAGTCGTGCTCAAGAATAGCTCAGGATCTGACACATAATAGGCCATCCAGATTTAAGGTTCCCATCTGTATAACAGAGACATTGTACTACGAACTAAACAGAATTATCAGAGGATCAAATATAGAGTTGCCAAATAAAATACAGGGCATCTAGAAATAAATTTTAGTATGTCTCATGCAATATTTGGAACATATTTACACTCAAAATTATTTATGTGTCTAGAATTCAAATGTAACTGGATATTCTATTTTCCCCCAAATCTGGCAACCCTAATAAAATAAGATTTTATATCTATGAAAGTGCTTTACAATCTATAATAACTTCTACAACCCAACCAGCTCTGAGGTTGAGCATTGATCTGTGAACCAGGAGGTGACAGTTTGATTCCCAATCAGGGCACATACCCAGGGTTGCAGGCTTAATCCCCAGTAGGGGGCAAGTAGGAGGCAGCTAATCAATGATTCTCTCTCATCATTGATGTTTCTTTCTCTCTCTCCCTTTCCCTTCATCTCTGAAACCAATAAAAATATAAAAATAAAAGTTTCTACAAAAATATAAGCAAATATAAGTTTTATCTTTCAAAAATCCATTACAGCTTTGACATGAATGAGAGAAGTTTCCATGTCAAGCTTCTGTGATTTTCATCTGTTTTTGACAAATCTTGCTATGTGAATTTATTTGTTCTTCTTAAAGTAAAAAAATATATATATTCTTTATGAAAACAAAAGTAAGTTCTTGGGGAAATATGTTTGATTTCAGGCAACCAAAATGTATGTTGACCACCTACAATAATCATTACACTAAAGAAGACTGGGAACAAGAGAAGAGAGGGAGGGAGGAAAGGAAAGAGGGACTTAACACTCTGTAGTTTCAAGAGCCAAAACCCTGAGGCGAGGTCTTCTTTCAGCACTACATCTACAAGTACTATCCTACGTTTGGAACTCATTGGTCTTCACTGATTAATCTAAATAGAGTGGTGATACATACATTTTCTAATTACCCACTTGATTTAAGGTGTAAGAAGCATCAATATAAACTAGGACAGTGGTCAGCAAACTGCGGCTCGCGAGCCACATGCAGCTCTTTGGCCCCTTGAGTGTGGCCACGAAGTTTCAATCGCACTGTACGTGCGCGCCCGCACATGGTATTTTGTGGAAGAGCCACACTCAAGGGGCCGCAGTTTGCCGACCACTGAACTAGGAAGTACCTGGCCTGGAGAGAGCTAAGATGCCTAATTTCTCAACTAACTGTTGTGTATCACCAACCTGGGCATCCATTTTCTCATCTTTAAGAAACACAGTATTGCCCTGGCTGGGTAGGAGTGTCATTCTGTACACCAAAAGGTTGCAGGTTCAATCCCCAGTTAGAGTGGGTACAGGAGGCAACTGATCAATGTCTCTCTCTCTCTCTCTCTCTCTCTCTCCCTCCCTCCCTCTCTCCACACACACACACTTCTTCTCTCTCTCTCTCAAATCAATAAAAACATCCTCAGGTGAGGATTTTGAAAACAAAACAAAACACTACCAATTCAAGTGATGTCTAAATTTCAACATAGCTCTAACACTCTGAAATTGTATGAAATAGTCACTGATATATCATGCTATAGGTATTAATAGAAATAAAAGTTTAAATGTCTTATTTGTGAATGAATTCATCAAATGAGACATTATCAAATGAAATTTATAACTTGTTAACCTGTTATAATTATGTAAGTCTAGTCCACCCATAGACAGCAAGGAAGGCGAACCAAGTTTTAGTGGTAGTAGAATCACGTTTGGAGTTTCACTAAAGTTATAGGAGATCCACAGTTGGCCTTGTTTAGCCAGAAGGATAGACACAAAGTTTCATCTCTCCTCCCCCTTTCTCATGCCTCCAGAAGATAAGGGACAGAAGAGACTAATTGGGAACTGATCTTAAATGTCACAAGCGCGGGGACATCAGGAACAGGGACAATTATCAGAATCACTCGACTGCAAGAGATTTAAAAAATTACTCCAGACAGACACAAATCACCCTGATAAACAGATTCCCTTGCAAGTAGCCAAGTTAAAGGACAGATGTTCCTGGTGTGCACACACCAATCCCATAGAGGAGGCTCCCAAACATAACTGACCTTAAGTATGTGAGGGAAGTCAACAGTTTGCTCTGCTCACCCTTCCTATGTGCTTTCCCAACCCTCAGAATGCATGGGCTGTGGGGGAAGAGAGTCCGGAGGAGGGCTTCAAGGGCCCCTGTGGCGAGGCCTGACACCTGGGAATGAGAGGGAGTTAGTCAATAAAGGAGGGACGCATTGGAGCAGCGGTTCTCAACCTGTGGGTCGCGACCCCTTTGGCGGTCGAACAACCTTTTCACAGGGGTCGCCTAAGACCATCCTGCATATCAGATATTTGCATTACCATTCATAACAGTAGCAACATTACAGTTATGAAGTAGCAACGAGAATAATTTTATGGTTGGGTCACAACATGAGGAACTGTATTTAAAGGGCCAGAAGGTTGAGAACCACTGCATTGGAGGAAGAGTTTTATTGTTCGAGAAACTGTTCACCTCCCTTGCATCTCATGGGAACTGCACCCTCCCCTGGTCTGGCATGGGATGCTCCAACAGGGAGCTGCCTTCTTCTTAAACGGCCCTGCATGTGGGGCCATAGTGATTGTCCAGGTGGCAAGTGTTCCAGGATGCGCCAGTCATCCTCCTCCTCCATGATTTTCTAAATTAGAAGGAAATGAATAGAATCCATAGATCTCTGGTGGTGAAGCGAGGAAAATGTCAAGCAATAAGATGTTGGCAGCCACATTCAAGGCCACGTGGAAGAAACGAAGAACAGAAAAATGAATGCTGCCAACACACAGACAAAAGAGATCAGCGGCAGCTGGCTCAGCCTTTGCTCTATTCAGGGCCTGGTTCCACTGCGTCCCTGCCCTGCCCCGCCTCGCTCAATTGATGGGAGCCAGTCGCCCCCCTCCCTTTATTCCCCAGGTTTTTTTACATTGAGTCTTTGCCAAAGTGAAACCACTATTTATAACATTAAAAACTGAGGGAACAACATTTGCAAAGGCAAGGGGCAGTGACATAACTGATACAATGTCTAATTAGCGCCCCCCCGTCTCTGCCTCTCCCTAAAAGACTGGGAAAATATGCCCCATAATAATAATGCAGGCAGAGTATGCTTTTTCTCTAATGATTTATGGCATCATTAATTTGTGAGAGGCCTTTTTATGAGCAGAAGAGAAAAGTCTGAATTACAGCAAGGGAAGCCTTGATAAGTAATGTATCTGGTATTGATTATACGCTCATGGATATTTGATCTGGGGTTTATAATTCAGCTATTCAACATTTCAGGAGGGTGGAGCTTAGATTTTACCACCCAGTAGACAGAATTATGAACTTGTCCCCAGGCCTTTCACAGCCTGTGTCCTGAGAAGAGAAACGTTCTCATGCTGGCTCAGGAATCGCTGCATAGTAAGTCTTCCTCTGGGAGATTCACAGAGCTTATTAACACATAGGAACAGTATCAGTAAATAAATCTGCTTAATTTGTCTAACAGTTAAACAAACAAACTTATTTGCACAAGGAAAGATTTGCTTTGTTCTTCCTCCATTTAACAAACCCCAAAGCAGTTTTCCCTCAACACCAGGAAGCATTTAAAACCACTAAGGGAAGCATACTGTACAGGCATGTACTGAAGATTTTAGGGAGCCTCACCCACTCTGTTGTTATAGACATTCAATGGCAAATTAATTTATTTGTGTCATAGACTCACAGGCAGATTTTCTTTTATTCCTACCTAAGGACATGCTTAGAGAGAATAAGGGGGAGAGAGGGAGGGAGGGAGGAAGAGAGAGAGAAACATCAATGTGAGAGAGAAATATTAAAAAGCTGCCTCCTGAACACACCCAAATCTGGTATCTAGCCCGAACCCAGGTATGTGCCCTGACCGGAAATCGAAACTAACTTAAGGTTAGTGATCAATTGAAAATTTTGTCTCCAGTTTTTACCAGACCATTTTAAGCCCAAGCAGGCAGATGGAATGCATGAGCTGCAGTAGTGTTACCTTCCCTCCTGGACCAGGAGGAAACAAACCATCTCACACAGGGAAGAGGCAATTAGCTCTATTGAGTGAGAGAGCAAGGTGCAAAGCCACCAAAGGCAAATCAGGGGGGGATGAGGGTCCCAAATTTGGTCCCAAAATAAGGGTGAAGCCCTAGCTGGTTTGGGTCAGTGGATAGAGCATCGGCCAGCGGACTGAAGGATCCCGGGGTTGATTCAGGTCAAGGGCACATGCCTGAGTTGTGGGCTCGATCCCCAGTAGGGGGCATGCAGGAGGCAGCTAATCAATGATCCTCTATCATCATGGATGTTTCTATCTCTCTTTCCCTCTCCTTTCCTCTCTGAAACCAATAAAAATATATTTTAAAAAATAAATAAGGGTGAAGACAAGAGCTTGAATACAAAAGATCCAATGACTACTGACTGCTTTAGCATAGGAGGGGGTGAGGGAGAATCGTGGGTAATGACGGGATTTCTGGTGGACTGAAGCAGTGGACTGAAGACCAAATGAGCAACTTCTCATTCCTGTCAGGCCAGAAATTCAGTCTGAGTCAAGAGTCAGAGAAAGGGGACATTCTCTGCTTCCTGCTGGGCCAGCTCCTTTTTCGGATGTCCTCCCACTGTAATATGATTCTAGAACGCCAAGGGCATTTAAATCAGCTCAAGGTGACAGAAACAAGTGCGCATAAGAAACCTACTTATTCACAGATAAGCACATCTACCCAAGTGTGGCGAATCGTTTAGAATCATTTGAAACTAAATGAACTGTCAATACACACTGGACGATTGCTCTAAAGATAAAAATTGTGAAGGTAGTCCTGCCTCACCTAGGCAGAATAAATACAAAATTAAATCCGCCAGAAGGCACTTAATATGCCTTAAAATGACAAGCTGGCTTTGACAATGTGAGGAATGAAAGATTAATTTTCCTCTGAAAAGGGGTTTGTCACATAAAAGCCAGTAGTACTAATCATTAGAAATAATTACAAATGGGTACATAAATAGATTCAAAGAACTGTATAAATAAGAACTTTAAAAATTCATGAGCTGCCACCCTTCACTAAACTGTATATAATTTGGCAATATTTTAATAACTTGACAGCACTATAATACAATCAGGGTTTCTAGAATAAATCACTTCTGGTTTTCACTACTGAAAACATGAGCCAAAGCTTTTTCTGATCCCACTCAGCTTTATTCAAACACCGGAAAGGCTGTATTCAACCATATCCAGAATGTAATGGAATAATTCTAGGATAAATTCTAGAGTAAAGACGTTATCTTTATTATTTTCTAAATAAATCTTATGAATATATTGTAGTCCTTAGTTATTTTATGCTAGCCTCAAGATTTCTTATATTCTCCTGTTTTATCTCCTTTAGCATTATCTTGAATTCCTAGAGAATGAATGACTTAAGTAAAAATGCACTGTTTTGTGGATGCTTTTCTGTGAATTAGGTATGCACATATATTTTGCTCAAATTTCAGATCCCTTCAATTTGCCATTATAAGAATAATAAATTCTTTGTAAAATAATTTCACTTATTTTCCTGCTAATGCAGATTTAGGGATAATCTATTCTTTACCAGCTCTCAATAAGATAAAACACATGACATTAAAGAGTAATTTGGATATTTTACTGACTTTATATTTTGGCAATGTTTCATGCCTCATTTGCCTGAAAGCTCATCAGATTAGTGCAACTCCATGTTTTAATGCAAATAGGTTCACTTATTTTTCCAAGTAAGTTGAGCCCTGCTTATTTTCTGTATTTCCATGCCTGAGTTAATAAATTGCCAAGTTTCCCTCTTCTGTTTGCTCTGTTTTTCTTTCTATACCATTCGTTGGAGGTTCTCTATTTTCAGAGAGAGGGAGGAGATGAGAAGCAAATTATCCCCTGGGGCTTGTGAAATAAAGTTTGCCTTTCTACAATGTGCAAGCTCAATCATTTCTTATGTTTTACTGAGCCTTCAATTTGTGACAAGTGTATGCACTAAAACTAACGTATCAGTGAGGAAGAAACCAGAAAACAGTGATTGGAGGTGGCAAGGACAGCAATGGAGATTACATGCTCTCAGCCAGTGTGATCCCTACAGCTCTGTGGCTGGAAGACTAGTAAGGCTCCACGCCTAGGAAGACTTCACGCCCCAGCATGACCCAGTAGATCTCCAAATTTCCCCTTAGGACCCTTCAGAGGGCGTGTTTTCAAACCCTGAGCTGCATATTGAACTTCTTCCTGGCCATCCAGCTCCATCCTCCTTATAATGAGGCTACACTTGAATCTAACTAAAACACACTTTCTTACAGAGGAATTTTTAGATCAGGATAAATCCAAGTTTCATCTCAATGCGTCCTGGTGTCTGGTCATTGGTCCTGTTCTTCGGCATTTTGGAGGCATTTCAGAGTCACCTTGGTTATGAAGGTTTAAGTGAACATACAGATTACTTATCTCTCCTCCCACCTCCCCACTATGTTTTAATCATTAACATATAAAAGTCAATTGCATACCTTCTTAAGTATCTGAACTACCTTCTCATTTCTTTGCTGAGTCTACAAACCCTTCACCATCTTCCTAGCCTTCGTCTGCCCCAGCTCTTGATGGAGGTCTCACCCTTGCGCTCTCAGCTCAGTGCTCTCACCTCATCCTGACCACAGTAGGAAGTACTGCTTGACCCCTGTAGCCAATAGGTATATGCCACCTCTCCTTGCAGTCCTCTCTGCATTATGTGATTTTCCACATGGTATGTTTTAGCTCCTCAATAAGAAAGCTTGTGCCTTTGATATCTCTGTCCTACCTGTATACTCAACAGTGCCCTCAAAGGAGTATGTGCTCAATAAATTCTTGTTAGTTTGTTCATGTCCCTTATTTTACAGACACCATTTACACAAAACAAGAGCATGAAGCTTTGTACATTTCCTCCCTACTCTATGTTAAATTCATATCCGTCATCCACACTCATATTCTTTTTTCAAATTAGATTTTTTTTCCATGGACATTTCAAGAACCAACCCAATTTCACCACAGTTCTAAAAACTGAACTTTGACTACTATAACTTTACCAGTCCCTAAGGAAAACTTTAAAAAGCTCTTTCCGTTCAAATGTCACAGTATTTTCTATTTTTCCCCATGGGGGTTGGGGGGTGTCTTCATTAAACTTGTGGAAATCTCCAGTCATTTTTATATTTTAGTCATTCTTGGTTTTCCATTGCCATCTTATAGTTATCCTACAAGTTGGAAAACTACAAAATTTCATTCAAAAGTTTATCATCAGTTTAATCCTGCCATGTGCAGTCCACTGTAGTTAATCTTTCTGGGTTCTTTTAGATGATGACCAGCCAAGTATAGCCACAAGATGGGACACAGGAGAGGCACAAAAAACAAAGTTACACTCACAGGCCCGGGTGAGGGGCAGGTCACTGCGTGCCACTCAGAGTCACAGGGGAAGCACCAGGTTCTGGGCAGGTGGCAGAAGACGGGAGCAAGGGGGATGCTTAGGCCAAGACCTTCATTGGTGCTTCTTCAGAAAAGACAAGGCAGGCAGGGTAACTAGCATAGGACGGGTTGGTTTGAATGAGTTCAGTGGACTCTAAGCTACAGGGGTGGTCTCTAGTTGCCTAGTTCCTGGCCCTGGGATGATTAAGACAGAGAAAGATTGCCTCTGGGGTGGAAGGGCAGGTAGAGGAGGGGAGGCTCTAGATGGGTCAACCTACATCATCAAAGGCATGATCCCGCTGAGTCCTTGCTCTCTGAGAACAGGCCAGCCCCAGGAGGGGCAGGCTCTCCCCAGTCCCAAAGATTATTTCTGTTAAGATGTCAAAAGATTGTAATACACAGAATATAAAAAATAAACATCCAGTACATTCAGGAGCACACATCGGCGAAGGAGATGGGCAGCAGCACAGTCTGGTACACAAGGAGCTGGACTCTGGATTCAGATGGCCTGACCCAAATGGCAGCTTACTATCTGTGGGATGTTGGTAAGTTACTTCATCTCTCTGCAAATCACCTTCCTCCAGACAATGAAGCCAAACCCATAGAGTTGTCTGTAGGATTACGTGAGCAGATATATATAAAGCACTTAGTCTAACACCTGTACCACATAGACAGCAATTTTTTAAAAAATGATTGAACTAAGTGTGTTAAAGGGGGAATTGGAATGTATTCAGAAGTTTAAAGGAAGAACTGAGCCAGACAGCAGAGGCAAAAAAAAGTAGCCCCAAACCAAACAACTGTATAGCATCCAGCGGGGAGCCCTCAGTCAAAATTTCCCAAAGAATTACTTTGGCCTCAAAAAAAATTGTCCCTAAAAGAGTACCTTTTAGTAGTTGTTTTTTTTAAAAAAAAAAATGCCTTCATATGCCTACCTACATATGGTACTATGGTAGACAGAGTCTACTATTTTTATGTTGTGGATAAGGAAATTAAATCTCAGTGAGGTTCACATGAATTGTCGCCATCACTAGTAAATGGCCCTCGCAAACCAGAGCTGTCTGAACACTTGTCTTGGGACTCTTTGCACCACACCAAGCAGATTCAAATAAAACACTTTCTTCCCATTTGGATCATTAGTTCCCACATGTGGCCATTGAGCACTGGACATGGGGCTGACAGTGCATGTTGAAGTGAAAATACTCCGCATATCAATAAAATATATTATAAAAATTAACTCCCATGTTTTTTTTATGTTCCACTAGAAATCTTTTAAATGCAGCAAGCATTGAGCTATATGAGTCGCCGTAATCTGAAAGCTATGCTCCCTCCCCACACTTTTGTGCCCAGTGCTCTCCATTGCTGCATTAATACTCAAGTTAATATGACTGAGACATAACTCTCTGAAGCTAATTAATCAGTAGAGCCTTTGTAAGAAGCAATTGTCTCCCACCATATACACTTCAACAAAGCAGATTGGTGTTCCGCTGTACCTACTACAGCTTGGTGGTTATTATAGCCCCAGGGAGTAGCATTTGCTCAATGCTTGAGAGACTAATGCAGGGCTGTTACTAAGATAATTTCTTTCCAGTTAACATAAGCAATATGAGACGATGAATGTTAATTTTTTCCAAATTATCATCATGAAGAAAAGTGTCTGATAAAATTGAGTATTTTACAGAAAGGTTAAGTACTATTAACAAAGTTAATTTCACTTGGTATCTCCATGTCAGTCTTCTTTCTGACTCAAGAACTGATTGCTAGGAGTTCTTTGAAGTTCTGTAGGTAGATATAACAGAAATGAATTATGACATTTTCCCCTGCTAACTTAGCATTGAAATGTTCACAATGTCAAGTAGGAAATTAATAGTTACACTACTTTTTACCACTGAATGTCTGTCAAAGAGAACAAAGCCATGTCAAGCAGAAGCAAAGTACAAAGATGGAAGCATTTGTGACACCATCTCTGGTCTCTACATGGAACAGAAAATCAAAGACAAGTTCAATATGTCTCCCCCCAAAGATATTACACACAAAATACTAGTGTGATAGGCCAAATTAATTTACTGTTCAGCCTGCCTTTATGTATCAAGAAATAAATTTTGTCACATTAAAATGTAGAGAGATTTAAGTCAAATAAGGGTAAAAATATCAGGTTGGAAATCAAATTTCTATAACATAGATTCATCCTTACCTGTATACTATCCACACTCACACTAATGAGAACAAGTCAAGTCCAATTTCTAGCTACATTAATAAAGGAATTCAAAACCTTGATGCTTTAGGTTATCTATTCACATCAGAGTGCCATGGCCCCTCGTAGTTTGGCTAAAAAGTGATTAAGCCAGTTGCCAACTTAAAGTGTTTAACTATAAAAGATTATATTCTCAAGGGTTTTATGAAAATACTAAAGGCCCAGTGCACAAAATTCGTGCACTGGTAGGGTCCCTAACAGCTGCCAGCTGCTGACTGGGGCCTCCCTCCCTTCCCCCAGCTGGCCCTGCCCCCTGGTCGAACTCCCAGACAAACATCCTGTCGAGGGGACAATTTGCATACTACGCTTTTATTATATAGGATAGACAAGTTTGTTCATAAAGTAAGTATTCCCTATGTGATTTGATTTGTGAGCAACCAGAAAGATCTCTTCACTGAAAAATATATCAATGGGTTCTGAAAGTCCCTCCTTAATAAAAGTGATCCATAAAATCCTTATCACTGTCACCAGTATTTTGAGAATAAATCTAATTCACTTACTTATCAGGGTGGTTGTATCAGGGAGCCTCTTTCATGGTCTGGAGTAGAGAAGGGAAGGAGGTAGATAGTAAAATCTACAGGAAGTGGGGTATCATTTCAGAGGGGCTAGAAATAGGCTCAGAAGGTAACTAAAAAAAAAACCAAACTAATCATTCCTCAATAAAAAAGTAAAATTTCCTCAGTAAAAAAGTAATAGTCTTGAAAAGATGGCTAGGGTCCCAGGTTCACCCTGTTTGAATCATATGAAAGACAAATGTATACTTTGCATTGATCATGGGCTTGAACTCCCATATACCATCCCCTTAAATCTCTGATGCTAAATATTTTTTAAGAATACCGAAGAGCTTAGTGTTGTAAAGGAAATTCACCTGGGTAACAATTTCAAGACACCAAGAGTCTCTGCACCCTGCTTTTATCACCAGCTGAAAAGCCAATAAGTCTTAATTGTCTCTGAACAATCTCCAGCTGTGCAACCTTCTTCCATGCAGAATCTTTACAAAAAGAAAGGCCCATAAAGTAGTTTTCTAAGCGCCGTATTTATGCTGAGATTTAAATTTCAATTACAAAGAGAAATTATATCTCCCATTTGATGCAAATGCATTTGAACATGTTATGACTATAAAAGCAAAACCTGCTTAATCCTCTCATAAACTTGGTAATCGTATAAAACTCATATTGTTCCCTATACAGAAAATGTGAATGACAATCAGCATTCTAAACAGGAGCTTAAGTCAGAAACACAACACTTCACGATATTCTCAATGTTTTCTTCTTCCATTTACTCTGCATAACAAGCAGAGTGAAATATGGCCTTGTATTTTAAAAGTGAAAATAGGAGTTTATTATTATTCTACAATTTCTGGATCTCACAGACCTAATGTTCTACACAAAAGGCATTCAGAACTATATTTTATACTTTTTTAAGTTAGCACTCTGATATTTCCTTAAGTCTATCCTTGTTTGCAATATAAATCTAAACATTTTATAAACGATAGCCCTAGCTGGTGTTGCTCAGTGGATAGAGTGTCGGCCTGCAGACTGAAGGGTCCTGGATTCAATTCCTGTCAAGAGCATGTACCTAGGTTGCAGCCTGGATCCCCAGTCCCAGTCGGGGGCATGTGCAGGAGGCAACTAATCCATGTGCCTCTCTCACTGTCTCTCTCTATCTCCCTCCCTTCCACTCCTAAAAATCAATGAAAAAATATCCTCGGTGATGATTAACAAAACTAAAATATCTAAAAACTACAAAACACTTCTTTCAGTGCTTCAAATACTCCAATTGTTATAGAAATCTAATCGCCCCTCAATTCTGCCTCTAATCACAAATCAAACTGGAGCACTTTGGTTGGAAATAATTTGCCACCACCCCTAAGCCCCACCTGTCAATATTCCCTACATAGGCATGTGGAAAGACCACAATTCCAGGGAAGATGGAAAGAATTTGCCTCATGAGGTGGTCGGAGATCCCACTCCCTGGAAAAGGATTTGACAGTCCCTCTGTCCCACATCCATAAACTCAAATCCATTCCTCTGTTAGAGACACATTCCTTCCCTCAGCACTCACTTCCCTTGCCCCCAACCCCAGTATAGGAAGCTCCTCAGCCACATCCATTCCTTCCATCTTCCTGCTTCAATGGTGGACAGAGTTCAGAGGAAGTTTTAGATGTGCAAGAAAGTGAGGGAGGAGCCAAGAAGATTAAGAATAAAGGCAAAAGAGCTTTCTGCCAAACCTCATTTACTTACCACACATTTTCCCAGAAATATTTAGTTTGGTGTAAAAAATTGTAGTATGTATTCCTATTCACATTTTAGGAAAGTCTTCTGAATAAGATACCTGTGGCATATAATACAGCAGGATATTAATAAGCAACCTAAAAATAGTATCTGTTGTACTGCCTTGCTCACTATTTCTAAGGAGAACACAAGCTCTCATTCTTAGAAATCATGGCGTTATCTTTGCCTCAAAATTGGAAGGCATGGGGGGAAAGTTGCCATTCACTGACTATGTTACAAAGAGAATTCTGCACATTGTGCCAAGACATTATGCAGTAGGTGGTATTAACATGGGAAGCTTTTATTGTGAGAAAGTAGAAACCCCATTACCTCCTAAGCTAATAACTGCAACCTGTAATATGAAGTCCTATTTTAGCAGACCTTTGTATATTTTTAAAGAATAAGATCATTTGTCTCTCCTTCTATGAACAGGGCCAAACAATCCTTTGCCAAATGCCTTTTCTTTTTTTGTTCTATTCCTTTAAAAAAAATAAGAGAGAGAAGGCAATAATAATAGTCCTATAAGGTTGAGTCCACATGAATAGACTAAATGCACGAGAATGGAATTTTTTTCACCAGGGAAAGAACCTCCCAGCACTGTTGGCAGAGATTAATATCTGGGAGTACGTAGACCACAGACCATTTGATAAATTTTGTTTCAAACATTGTCCCTATAGAATGATTTCAACAAAACCAGAACAAAATCCATCCTTTTTCATTTGTAGTCCCACCATGTAAATCGGCTTTTGCAGAAATGCACCAGTCTCTCGAGAATGATTAGGGAACTGATGATACAGGGATGTGTCTGACAGTGCTGAGCGCCAGGCAGGAGGAGACCTGCGCTCTGGCCGGGCCACTGCTCAGCCAGGTGAGGGAGAGGATGCAGTGGCTGAACTGAGCTTCAGGCAGGAGCAGGGCACTGATGCTACAGGCTTCGAGCCACACGTGGGTCTCTGTTGTTTTGCCATATTCTTGCTCAGAGAAAACAGTAAAGCCCTCAATCAACATTCATTGACCAGCTCTGCAAACCCTCTCATACCCTTACTGGAGCATTGCGTGTCCTGGGGACGTGTGAAGGGACATTACAGTGATGTGCCCGTACTTCATTCGCTGTGTTCCGAAGGGCATGCATGTTCCTGTGACCGTTCATGGCCACCTCCAGAGTCCCATCACTAAAGAAAGGGGTTACACGGGTCTGCACAGATAGAGCTACTAAGACAATCAATTGAGCACATGCTGTTCAAGCGATTCCCTGTGACAGCACTGAATGAGGAGCCTTTACCTTGAAGCTCCGTGAGAACAAGAGCAGGATGGGCTGAAAGGAATTTCACCCTTGCAATGAAATAAACCACGTACATCTGCAATGGTTAACCCAACTATAAACTCACAAAGCAAAATACAAATAGCACCCACAGAAATGGCACTTTGGACCTACAGTTTAGCTGCCAATCATTTTTCAATAAGATACTGATAAAATCCTAGCTATACAAGGCTAGGATAATGTTTCTGTCCTAGTCATGAACAAGATCTTTATCCCCAAAACTTGTTATGTTTTAATTAACATTAGCATTAAATACCCCCCCAAAAAGCTGTTCTAATTCTAGAGAACACAGCTTTCCCCCAACTCCCTCCACAGCTGCTTGCTTCTAGGCCCAATTTCTGGTTTTTAACAGGTTTCCAACTGGGTTTAGAGCTCTGCCCTGATGCCAATGACTGCCTCTAGTGCTAACAGCATTCCTAATCTCTGACAGTCCTCTTATCCAACATGGAACCTAGTTGCTACCACCCGCTGGCTTGAGTTCCAACCTCAATCTAGACTGACCCTTGGTTCCAAAACATGCCTACCTCATAAATTCCAGTATCCCGGAAACCAAAAACTTCAACCCAATCATGCAGTCAGAATTCTTAGGTATCAATATGAGGTCTTGCCTCCTTGAATGCTGTGAATGCCCTACTATGTCTCTGCTGGCCTAAACCATCCAGCCCTCCTACAAAGTCAGTCCTCGCATCCCTGGTCCTGCCCTTTGCTCGCTCCCTCTCCTTTCCGTCACAGTCCATCTCCTGGTAAAGTCAACATGGGTTATAACAAAGACATTAGGAGAACGTTATTTTCCAAGAGTGAAAAACAGGTTTCAGATTTCAGATGTACAGTATTTCTGATGATGATAATAAGGTCTGGAGCTGACTATCTTTTGCTTGTAGTCAAGGAACTTAAAGGTAAACCTGTAACAAAGCTGTCTGCACAAATGCTGAGCTCCCCCCCCCCTCCGCCCCCTGTCACATTAGAAGTGTGAAAGAAAGGAAGACAGCAATGCTCAAGTGGTCAGTGGGTAGAGAGATGTGGCCTGGAGGTTGGTGGGTAGGGGAGGGAGAATTCTAAGATGGCCCCCTGATCTCTACTCCCTGGTGTCCTATGATGGTGTTACACTACATAGCATAAGGGATATGCAGGTATATTTAAGTGTATTACTCAGTTGACCTTAAAATAGGGTGGTTATCCAGATGAGCCCCCTAAAAAACAAAAAGTTTTCTCCAGCCAGTCACAGAAGAGGAAGTCAGAGAGTAGAAGGACAGGGGGGACTCTGTACATAAAAAGTTCCCTGTTTCTGGCTTGAAGAAGGAGGGAGCCAAAGGAAAAGACCTGAGAGCAGCCTCTAAGCAGTGAGATTAGCCCACTTCCAATAGGCAGCGAGAGAACAGGTTCTCAGTCCTACAACCAAAAGGAAGTGAATTCTATTAACATAAGAGTGAATCTAGAAGCATACCTTTTACCCAGAACCTCCAGAAAAGAGCTCATCCCAGACAAAACTGATTTTTTAAAATATATTTTTATGGATTTCAGAAAGGAAGGAGAGGGAGAGAGGGAGAGAGAAGCATCAATGATGAGAGAGAATCATTGAACAGCTACCTCCTGCACACCCCCCACTGGGGATCAAGCCCACAACCTGGGCATGTGCCCTGACTGGGAATCAAACCATGATCTCCTGATTCATAGGTCCACCCTCAACTACAGAGCCACACCAGCCAAGTGCAGATAATACTGATTTTGGCCTTGTGAGACATTGAGCAGAGAACCCCACCACGTTTACCCAGACTTTGACCTACAGAATTATGTGTTAATAAACGGGCTATTTTAAGCACTAAGTTGGTGGTAATTTGTTATGCAGCGATAGCACAGTAATACAGTGGGTGACAGTGCTGAGGTTTTATAAAAAGTTGACATGAGCAAATGGTATGAGTCTCACAGAGTAGGACATCAAGATATTTAGTAGTACCTACTACTATGATTCTACTATGACATCAGTGATGAAAACCTCTATCCTAGAGGTTACATGCTTTATATGCAGGTGCTACAGGTCTTTACATGGTTGCAATCATCAATATACATTAAAACTGAACATTAATATGAGATACTAAGATGTAGAATGCATTTTTGCCATGTCACAAATTTTTCATCGTTACCAGTTAATTTTTAAGAAATAAAATTAGTTCTATGAAAAGGTTGAGTCTTGGTCTATTTATACTATTATTGACTAACTTTATTTCAAATATAAATTGTGGTAGCTAAGTGTCTAGACATACAGATTCATAAAATTAATGAGTTTTCAGCATTTTATCAGTACTCATATCTTCTCATCAAAGAGATCACTAGCTGTTTCATGAACTATATATTGGTAAAACAATTTTAATTTATCATTTAATGATCTTGTTTCTATAATAAATCTAAATTAATTTAGAGAAAATATCACCTTATAAATTGACTAATTAAATCAATTATAATTTTAATATAAAATTATGATTACAAGTTGTATGTAAAGATCATATTTTATAATTTTTAGTGGAAATGGAAAGGTATTCCTTATAATTGTTGTGATATAAAGAAGCATCTGATGCAATGAACAGAATTTTTATATCGATTTAGTGTTTTAAGTGAACCAAACAAAACCATTATCTCAATGACTTAAAATTTATAGGACTCTTAAATCTCTACAATTAGATGATGTCAAGTTGCCCTTAGAAACAGCCTGACATATGAGTAATAAATAGTCACTTCTGAGTTCACTTGCTATTCGCTTATTCAGGTATTTACATTAAACCCTGTTTTAGAATTCACTACACAATTAGAATTTTGTTATTTCCTGGCTATGAGATTTAGTCCTTCTGAAAAAAATGTGTACTTTAATTTTCTCCTATAGTCATAGATGAAAAGGCGCCTCATGGAGCTTTGTCAACTTGAATACTTGAAAATGCTAAGTGATTGTAATTGAGAATATGACTAACCTACAAGGATAAATGAGGATATGGATATCTTAAAGAATGAAGATAATTTCAGAGCTGCAGCAAAAAAAATAGATAAGGTAATATGGATATGGTAACAAGGAAGGTAAGAAAAATAAAGAAGAAAAAAATACCTGAAGAAAATATAACAAAATATTACCCTTTTGTGCAATAAAGCAAATAAATGAAAGGCATAAAGATTCAAAGGGTATTGTAAAAATGCCATATCCAGATGAAATTATTTTCTTGTAGAAAATCCTATGAAATGTACAAAGCAACTAGAAGTAGTAAGTGAATTTAACTGTCATAGGATACAAGGTCAAAATAAAAAAATTCAGTTGTATTTCTATACACTGGAAACAAATAATTGGATAGTGAAATTTAAATAGCAATTTCATTTACAATAGTATCAGAAACAACATCCACACTGACCAAAAAAATGTTTAAAAATTATTGAAGATCTAAAAAAAAAAGAGCTATAACATGGTATTGGATTGGAAGAATTGATATTAAGGTGTCAATTCTCCCTAAATTAATTCACAGATTCAATGTAATCCTAATCATAATCACAACAGATTCTTATAGACCCTTGCAAGCCAATTCTAAAATTTACCTGGAAACACAATGTGTCTCAATAGTCAAAATAATATTGGGGAAAAAAACACACAAAAATTAGAGGGCTTAGACTAGGTAACCTCAAGACTTCATCAAAAGCTACAGTAATCAAGACAGAGTGGTATTGGCATAAGGACAGACAAGTAGATCAATGTGACAGAATGGAAAATTTGGAAATAGATTACAGTTAAAACATTCTATTGATTTTCAACAAAGACACCAATGCAACTTTAATGGGAAAACAAAATCTCAATAAATGGTTCTATGGCAACTAGATATCCATGAGAAAGAGAAATTAAAAGAACCCTGACCTCCTCTCTAAATCTATATACAAAAATTAATGAATTTGGACTAAAAGTAGAAACTAAAACTTTAAATCTTCTAAAAGAAAACATGAAAGAATATACTTATAAATTGGGATAGGCAAAAAATAAAAAAGGAAATCATAGACTTGGAAAAATATTTACAGTGCATATCTGATGAGGGACTTGTATCCAAAATGTAAAGAACTACAACTCAGGAATAAAAAGACAACCAATAAAACAGATGAAGAAGAAAAAAGAAACAGGAAATTACAAAAGACTTGAATAGACACTTCAAATTAGAAGATATCCATGTGTCCAATAAGTGTTCCACATCTTTAGTCATAGGAGAAATCCAAAATAAAATTACTTGCATGACTAAACAAAAGATTGACAACACCTAATGTCAGGGAGGATATGAATCAACTAGAACTCCTGCACATTGCTGGTGGGAGTGTAAAATGCTACAGTCACTTTGGAAAGTAATTTGGCATTTTCACATACACCTACCCTCTGATTCAGCAATCCCACTCCTAAATAATTACTCTCTCCAAAAAGAGAGAGAGAGAGAGAGAGAGAGAGAGAGAGAGATAAAAACATATTCCAGAAGAAACTTTGTACAAGAATTTTCACAGTAGCCTTAACTAGAAACAATCTAAATGTCACCCATTAGCAGAGAGAATGAACAAATGCAATGAAATAGTATTCATCAATGAAAAGAAACACATTATTGTAATACTAGAGGCCCAGTGCATGAAATTTATGCATTGGTAGGGTCCCTAGCAGCTGCCGGTCAGCCGGGGCCTCCCTCCCTTCCCCTGGCCAGCCCTGCCCCCTGGTCAAACTCCCGGACAACTCCCGGTGGAGGGGACAATTTGCATACTATGCTTTTATTGTGTAGGATGTACCAACACAGATGACTTTAGAAAACATTATGATGAGTGAAAAAAGATTTGTGTACCATGTGATTTAATGTATATGAGGTATGAAAACAGGCTAAACTAATCGGTGGTGAGAAAAAAAATCAGAAAGAACATCAGAAAGGTTACCTCTTGCAGGGGGAGGGGGATGGATAGAAAAGTGGCTTAGGAATCTTTTTGGACTCATGAGACTATTGCATATCTTGTTTGGAGTGGTTGTTAAAAGGGTATAATTGTCAAAATTTCTCATACTGCGCACTGAAGATCTACGCACATTACTGTATATAAATGATAGCTCAACACTCTGCCATGCCAAGAAGAAGACTATAAGATAATGTGACAGAATGTCACCTGTTGTAAATGCTAATTGTTGGATACGTGGCAAAGAATTATTCTCCACATTTTCTTGTACTTACAAAAGCCTCTAAAAATTTTTCAAGTTAAAATGTTTTAAAATATATCTAAGTCAAATAAATACTTCCTGCTCTTAGGAAGCTTGCAAAATAATGCAGAACCAGACAAGTAAATAACTATTTGCAGTTCACAAGGATCATTATGACAGCAAAGACTTTGTTTCTCATCTTTCTGAGGTACCAGTGTATTTGGAATACGAAAGAGTGGATCTGAAATGGGAGACATCCTCAGAGCTCATTGGGGGTGTGACTACTGTGTACAAGAGCACCTGGGCCTTTGTTGTGGGCCATCGAAATATATAGGGAGCAAATAATACTAATAAATATTGAAATTTTATTTCTTTTAACATAGGTGACATTTACATGTTTACAGGATACACTCCCTTTTAATAACCCTGAAACAAGCGAGCTCAGCACCTGGCTACAAAAATAAGGAGTAAAAATAGGCCAAGGCCAGGTGGCACCTGGTGAAAACAGCACTATCTGAAACCACGTCACACATCACACAGGTGATGAGCTTGCTTTTCATTCAGCTCTTCCTGGGCTCCAGAACTGCTCTTCTCCGAGCTCAAAGGTCACACAGCAAATGTCTTTCACTCTAAAAGTGTGTCAACAACTGAGTTCCTACTGCTGAGGGAGAGGAATCCCTAACCACCAAGATTATGCTTGGGTGTGCTTTGGTTGGAGGTATATCCCAGCCTTCATTCAACAACAGATGGAAGTGTTTAGTTGAACTAAAGCCAACTTCACTTCTATTCCTCTGGGTGTTTCAAATGATGTTTCTAGTTGAAACTACACCATCAGAGAACTCAGTACTTGGGCAACACTGCTTTGGTGCCTTTTTGAAATCACCTTTCATGAACTGCGCAGAAACGTATCAGATTGGTTTTAAGGATGGCTTTGAGGAAATCACAAGGTTCCGTGTATGAAGATTTACAGCAGAACCCACGCTGAGGTCCCAGTGTTGGGGACGCTGTGCCGCCTCTAAACAGTGTTTTGATGACACATGAATCCTTCAATAGGATGCAATCTCCTCTTTGCTTTAGCCACTAAAAAAATTAAATTTGCAATTTAGTTCTGCCATTTTCCATAAACTTATTGTATGATTTATTTTTATCTATTTATTTTATCATGACATATTACTGTATTCATTTCTGCCAGCTTCCTGAAATCCTTTTTGGAGAAAATAAGATTATAAATAATTACATTTAGAAATTCATCAGTCATACTAGTATGGCTGTTTTTATTTATTTATATCCATATCTACTACTTCCAAAAAGGATTTGGAATGTCTCCATTAGGTATAGCTAAAAATAAATTGAAACATAGATTGTGCTTACCTCAGTTTCATTTTGCTGCATGGAGATATGACATAGGTATAGACCATTTGGGTGAATACTTACTAAGATACCTAAAGAATGAACTGCAGTAAACTAATAAATTATTCAATGCAGAGAGATAATTTAAAACATAAATTGGGCTTTATTTAATGCATAGAGGTAATTTAAGGAATTGAGGGTTTTTTAAGGATAATTCAGGACAGAAATAGGGATATCTTTTCAGGTATCTCTATGCATGGACAAATGGCATTGGATGTCTGACAAGCCACCTTCCAATATCTTGACAGAGAGAACCCCCCAGACTTTAGTCATGACCCTGGGGGATATGGGAAGAACTCCCAGATTCACAAGATTAAATGTCTACCATCCCAGAAATATAGGAGATTGAAATGGAAATTACAGTTTCAGAAAAATAAAGGTCTATGTCCTGCACACTATAATCTGTATACATATGAAGTCTGATCATATGAAGCAGGATGATATGTTTTTTCTATACACATGCATATGCCTAGTTGTATGGATTATATATGCACAACATTTCTCTGAGCAAAATTGGTAGGAAACACAGAAACCAGTTTGTGTATAAAACCTATATTTTACAAAATAACTTCCTATACACTTTCCTGTGGGATTAAAATTGTCATTATTTCTTGTTTGTTTTCATCAAAAAGGTAAAGTGGTTCATTTTATGTAATACAGTTATTTTTAAGTAAATATTAGGAATATTAATTGGAACATTTAAAGTAATTGATATGGTATATTTCTCCATGTACGTTTCTCCATGTAGAAAAATCTTTAACTTCAAAACATTTTTGATAGTGTTTTCCTTTGCTTTGGGGTGAAAAGTTGTACCCTAAAATGCTTAAATGAATATTATAGTTGATACAGTGGGCCTATGATAATGAAATGATCAAAATATTCTACATACTGTTTGACCTTGGACATTAAAATGTATTGCTTAATATATGGCATGGTTTTGCCATAATGAGCCATTTCCTGTTTACCTTTTATTTTACTGTCACCTCCTTTTCGAGAAATATGACCCACTTTTGAATCTCACACATGGAGTAGATAAATGCTTTATTGTGGAAATTGTATCTAAATGCTTCTTTCTCTCCTGAAATCATGAGTTGCATAAATTACCCTAAACCATTTGCAGGAACTGGTTTTGTGTGTTCTCAAGACCCAGAAGCATATCGCACAACTAGAACTGTCACCTCAATCCATCAGCAAGTCCTTCACCTGATCAAGCCCATGGCTTTGTCCACATGCTTCCTGGAGCTGGGTTTGGATTTCCATCACAGGACTTTCCCATCTTAATTTATGTCACAATTTCCTGTTTACAAAAGCATCTTTTTACTTAGACTGTAAACTCTTTGAGGACAGTAACAGTGTCATGTCATGTCTGTATCCCCCTCAGTAACCAGCATAGCTTTGTGCAGAACTGTCCTAGAACAAGCGTGCACTGAATGAAGACATTGTGCTCTCTGACCTAAAGGGAAAGCCTATATAACCAAGGTCTCATTTACAGCAATTCGTGTAGGTAAACAACCAACAGTTCAGCCAGGACTTGGCACTGTACAGGAGCCGTGAAGAGCATCATCCTACCTGTTCGTGTTTTCCTCTCCGCTGCCTGTCATGCATCTTAATTGACTGCGGTGCCAAGGCTCTGATGGACTGTCCTTGCCATCAGCCTATGGCCATCTGTTTTGCCAGGCTGTGAATGGCAGCAGGTCAAGGGAGCCAGGCATGGAGCCAAAACCAGGAAACCAGGATACAGACAGAACATGAGGGTCACGACAGTAATGGGGTTGGTCAAAAGTCATTAAACAAATAAAAATCAAAAAGACACTGACAGCAGAGGCCAGAGAATGATAAAAGTCCCAACGATGAGCAAATGGAAAAGCAGCAAAAGTCCAAGCTTAGCCCCAAGTGGAAGGTTGTTATGGCCAAATGAGGTTACACACACAGATGGAGAGATAAACGGACAGGATTGAGAAAGGGTACTTGTCATATAATTTTAAGTAACAATCCCATGAACAAACCTATTAGAGCATTTTGAGCCAAACAAGTTTTTTTCTAAGCCTTGTAATATCTTACAAGAAGCACAATTATATTGCATTGTATTATTGTCTAATAAAACATTCACTTATTAAAGTTCAACATTTAAAATAGAGCGCAAATTTGCTAAACTATTTTGGACTTTCTTCTGTTTTGTAACATATCAGGAGCCTCCAAAAATTTAAGGTACCTGACTTTAGTGGTACTTAAGAGAGTCCATTCTATACATTGCTTTGATCATAGTGACAAACCAACATCCAAGCAAATAAGAATTCAACCGGCTCTTTCCTCAGCAAGACCACATCTAGTCTCCTTAGCCTGCTTTCTAAGGCCTTCAAAGACCTGGCTCCAACTTACTTTTCCAACCTGAACTCATACTATTGGTAAAGAATAAAACTATACCTCCCTACTTCCCCTCCCCCACGGCAGAAATAAAGAAGCTTCCTGGAGTTCCATGAGCTCTGAGTAGGTCTGAGCCTTCCCCAGGTCCCCTCACCATTGGCAGGAGTAAGGAGATGGCCTCAGTCCCTTCATATTCCTGGCAAGACCTCCACCCTTTCTTTCCTCCACCGACACACAGCCTTGCCACCACATATGCCTTTGGGGCCAGTCTCACCTGGCCCTGTATCTCTGTGTATATACGACAGAGAAACCAGCTCAGACCCCCAGCTCTGGATTCATCCCCAGAATCATGTCACCCTCTCCCATCACACTGCCTGGCCCTTTCCCAGTGTTTCTCTGTGATATCTGACACAAGATATATTTTTCTTATTATGTGGCTGTCCAACGTCCTCCACTAGAACGCAGGCTCTATGAGGACAGAATGTCTGTCTGTTTGGTTTCCTGCAGCATCCTCTCTGCAGAGAAAAAGGCCTGGAACAAAACAGGCACACACACAAAATACTGCTCTAATGAGTGAGAAAAAAACAATCGGAACAGTCTGCTCTACAGGCTGGAGTCAAACAAACATGACACTGTTCCACCACTCCATTCAAACAGTCCCCGATGCTGCAGCGGGGAGCCCTCCCTCGCTCCTGTCTGCCTCTGCAAATCCTACCTGTCAAGACCCATCGGCAACCCCTCCTCCTCTAAAAGAATTCTCAGCCTGCTCCGACTCAGGTATCTCGTCCGCCTCTGAACTGCCTGCCGTGGTACTTACTTGCTGTCACTTAACCATTAAGCACGCTGCCTGTGCCAGCTCTGCACAGCTATGTGGAACCACAGTCTACCTCTTCTGTGGTTGTTTAACTGATCACTTTTAATTTGCCTTCTAATCTGGATTGTGACGTGATTAGAGCAGAAATCTCAATTTTATCCTTCCTTGTTTGTGCTGCAGGGCCTTCCATGATATAGGAGTTCAGCAAATTATTGTTGAATGAATGATTGAAATAATTTAGTCTTAAAGGCCAGACAAGTATAATTCTCGGTTATCTATTGTAAGGATGGGATTGGAGCTTCTTTTTGTTGTTGTTTACCTTTTAGTAAAAAAATAGAATAATCGTTGTGAAAGTATTTCAGAAAATACTGTAGGTAGGAACAGTAAAACCAGTGTGAATGTGGCCTGGGACAGACTTGGTACTCCAGTGGACTCTGTCTACCCAGCATCTGTTTACTCTCCTTCCTGGCAAGCCCTGACTTTGTTCAGGTGTCCACTCTTCTCTGCATAGTCATGTGCTTTGGGGGAAACTGTACAAACCTCATTCCAATGGACTGAGTCCTGAAAGCTCTAAACTAATGAAGGGGTCCCCCTGTCCTTGCTATAAGTTGCTATAGTCATTTGATGCCATTCTGGGCATTTGATGTCATTCAAACTAATAAATAGTGAGACACAGTCTATTAGGACACTTCTGGGCAAGATTCCTTGACCTTCAGGAAAAACATGAGGGAAAAGACAGCTCCATCTTCTATCTCTGGACATTGTTCTAACTGGTAGAATGCAGCTATCTTGTGAGCAGGTGTGAGGCTAGACTGGGGACAAAAACAACAAAATGGAAGCTTGAGAAGAGAGAAAGAGCCTAGGTCAGTGATGGCGAACCTTTTGAGCTCGGCGTGTTAGCATTTTGAAAAACCCTAACTTAACTCTGGTGCCATGTCACATATAGAAATTTTTTGATATTTGCAACCATAGTAAAACAAAGATTTATATTTTTGATATTTATTTTCTATATTTAAATGCCATTTAACAAAGAAAAATCAACCAAAAAAATGAGTTCACGTGTCAGAGGTTCGCCATCACTGACCTAGGTCTTCAATGATGTGTATCAGCTGAATTAACCACCCTAAAAGCCACTCTTCTTTTGACTTTTTTTAATGAGATAAACATTTCTAGATTTTAAGTGGAGGCAGCTGCTTTCTGTTGCAGCCACAAGCATTCTCTATGATGCCATGTTTTAAATGTTTGCTCAGAATAGGAACAAAGTACTGTAAGTGACTGTTCATAACAGCCTTAATAACAATAGCAATAATAATAGCCAAACCTTGGAAACAGCCCAAATGTCCACTAACTGATACTTGAATAAGGAAATTATAGTATATCCACACAATGGAATATTCCTCAGTAATAAAAAAGGAACAAGCTCCTGATACATCCAACAATATAGATAAATCTCAAAAGCATTATGCCAAGTGAAATAAGCAAGTCACAGAAGGCTACATATTACATAATTCATTTATCTAATATTCTAGAAAAGAGGAAACTAAAGTGTGATGGTTAGTTTTATGTCAGCTTAGTGAAGCCATAGTACCCAGTTTTTTGATCAAATATCTGTCTAGATGTTGCTGTGAAGGTATTTTTTTAAATTGTTGATAAAACATGCATAACAAAATGTATCACCTTAACCACTTTTAAGTGTATATGTATTAAGTAAATTCATATTGTTGTGCAACCAATCTCCAGAACTCTTTACATCTTAAAAAACTGAAACTCTAGCCCTAGCCTGTTTGGCTCAGTGGATAGAGCGTTAGCCCGTGGACTGAAGGGTCCAGGGTTTGATTCTGGTCAAGGGAATGTACCTCAGTTGCAGGCTCTATCCCCCACCGCTGTGCGGGAGGCAACCAATCAATGTCTCTCTCACATTGATGTTTCTCTCTCTGTCTCTCCCCCTGCCATCCACTCTGTCTGATAAGTCAATGGAAAAATAACTTTGGGTGAGGATTAACAAAAACAAAAATTGAAACTCTAAACCCATTAAACAATAACTCCTCATTTTATGCTCCTCCCCGGCCCCTAGCAACCATACTTCTGCTTTCTGTTTATATATTCATTCTTAAAATTGTTGGCCTTTCTCACGTTCATTCAACAGATGTTTATTTAGGACCTACTATGCTCAGGGCACTGTGCCAGATGCTAAGAATAGAAAGTGAGGTTTATATATTCATTCTTAAAATTGTTGGCCTTTCTCATGTTCATTCAACAGATGTTTATTTAGGACCTACTATGTTCAGGGCACTGTGCCAGATGCTAAGAATAGAAAATAAGACACATGGAGTAAAGATCACAGTGTGATTCAATATACTCTTCTTGCCTCCATGGACTGTAGAGGAAGGTGAGTGTGAACTGGCCTACACAGGTCAATAAAAGCTATCTCTCAGGAGGAGATGATGTCTGAATGAAGTCTTTAGGGCAATCATCAAGTGACCCAGTAGCCCACATGGTCCAGAAAAGGAAGAATACCACAGGCAAATATATATACTAGAGGCCCAGTGCATGAAATTTGTGCACTGGAGTAGGGGGTATTCCTTAAGCCCGCCTGCACCCTCTTGCAGTCCGAGACCATAGGGCCTGGGCTCTGCCATTCATCACCACCCACAGGGAGGCCCTGCCTGCCCTGCCCACCTGGCCAGGGCTCTGCAATGGGTCCTCCCAGCCATGGCGGCTTGCTTCAGCCCTCACAGCTGCCCAGAAGCTTTGTCCAGAGGACGTCCAGAAGACATCCGGTCTATCTGGTCTAATTAGCATATTACCTTTTTATTAGTATAGATTATTAGTATAGAAGATACAAACAGACAGAAACAAAAGGACAGGTCACTATGTGTACTAGACCATATACAACTACAGCTTTGCTGAAACCCAGTAAACACTAATACTTGTGGGTGGTGAGAAAGTTCTGTGTGGGAGATGTATTACTATATTGCCAATATCATTAATTAATTATTGTTCTTTGTTTATTTTTCATTATAGGAAGAAAAATAGGATTTCTGCAGTCCTATTAATTCTGAATAAATTCAGTTTGATTTTCCTATTTTTGCTAAGGAATTAATGTTTGTCCAGGTCAGAAAAAAGTCCCTCCCTACTATCTCTGTGTTAGATAAGCTCTATACAGAGTTGAAGTTCAGACCCCACAGGTCCAAGGGAATGCACTTTCAACCTCAGGGAACATCTTATTTGACCAACATGCTAGACCTATATTTCAAATGTTATACATGTCTGCATTAAGCAGGAGGAAGAAATTCTCTTTCAGTTCTCCATATAATCAAAACTAAGAATCCATACAGGATCATTTTTTTCTTACTAAGCGCTGTTTAAAATGCATTATTATATCAAAGAACATAATTTTCTTCTATATTCCGACCACAGCTGAAAAAGTAAAAGTTTCCACTTGTCTACAGCTTTCGAGTATTCAAAGCACTTTTACATATTGCTCATTTGAACCTCAAAACAACCTTGGAATATTATCCCTACTTCTGCAGAGAAGGAAACCAAAGCTGAAAGTAAGCAGCTTACCCAAACTCACGTAAGTATGATGACTGAAATATGCTGCTTAGCAGTTCATTTAGCCACCATCTAAGAGGCCTTCTGAAAAGTCTCATTCAAGACTGGACTAATTGTCGCTTCTTTAGTTTCCCATTGCCCCGTGCCTATCCCTACCGAAGCTCTCATTTACCAGCGCTTCTCAAACTTCAAGGGGCATGAAAATCGCCTGGGAGTCTTGTTAAAACGTCCATCATGATTCCTTGATTTGGGAGTGGGGCTGAGATCCTGTGTTTCTAACAAGATCCTGAGTGATGCTGACCCTTCTGGTCGAAAGCATTCCAGTGGATCATTACAGCCTGTTTTTGTTTGTTTGTTTTTAATTCTCCTGCACTGCAGTGTACGTTCCAATAAGGCCACGAACTGTGCATTTTTAATCATAGCATTCCCAACATTTAACTCATGTCAACAATTAAAATTTAAAAAGTCTCAGTAAATATGAAATAAATGAATGAATAAGTAAATAAATGAATACATAAAATCCATTATTTGCTAGCTTACAATTGTTTCCATTAGGTCATGCTGTATCTCAAAAACATGGCCCAGACTCAATA
Organism: Myotis brandtii; assembly: GCF_000412655.1. Taxonomy (NCBI): domain Eukaryota; kingdom Metazoa; phylum Chordata; class Mammalia; order Chiroptera; family Vespertilionidae; genus Myotis; species Myotis brandtii. Next base: position 1,702,399 of record NW_005354291.1, on the reverse strand, counting down.
TCTCAGTGACTAAACACATTAAAGAGTTTTTCTCTTGCTCACCTAAGGACATGCATGTTCCCACTGCGGGTAGCAGAGGGAAGGTAGGGCGTGCTCTGCTCCGCTCAGTCATTCGGAATCCAAGCTGACAGAGGCTGTGCCCACTGCAGTATGAGACTTTCAAGGTCATCTTCAAAGTCAATATCTAAGTGGCACATGATGCCTGGAAATAATCCATCACTTCTGCCTCTATTTCTAGAGAATCTGAGAAATGTAGTCACTCTCCACCCACAATATGGAGAAGAACAGCCCCTCTATTCACGACTACCCACAGCCCTTTAAAGGCACTCCACACTTCCCAAGATTCTATAGCAAATCATGATTTTTCCTTTTCCTGAAATTCCTTTACCCCAAACAAGCTCCCTCTCTTCAATTCCTACCCATCTTCCGGTGCATATTTCAAAAGATGTTGTTCATGCAGTTTTTTCAGATCTCCCAAACAAATATGTTATCCCCCCTTTTTCAAATCTTTCTAATACTTTTTACTTTTCTAATCATCTCTAACACATTCTATCATGCACCTCAATTAGGGTGTACTTATACCAGTAAGTTCCTAAAGAGCAGGAACTATACCTGAATCATTTTGGTAGCCCTTTCAGCACCTAGTGAAAATCTTATACATAACAGTAATTCAGTAAATAGTGCCATCTGTAAGGTGAACTGAAAGCACATATAATAAATATAAAGAGCTCATCTGGTAACAACCTTGCTTGTGTTTTTCAACAGAGGAGACAGCTATAACTCCAAAAGCGAAAGAAACTAGAACTACCAGTGCTCAAAAGCTGCAAACATAGCTAGAGCCGTGGCGTAAAATGAAATACTTCTGGTTCATATACTTCCACCGAGCAACACTGCATTTTATACACTCCTTCTTTAATGGTACAGATATACAGTTTTTAACATCACATGGAGACTCATAACCTTCAGAATACAGCATGAATCAGCTGCCTGCACTGCAAGGAGACTATAAAATGCCATCAAGAATGTCCTAACTGAAACAGTAAACTTTTAAAGTACAAACAATTCATCTGTTAGCAGCCTGGCATTTGGCTGTCCGGGAAGTAAATACGTGAGAAAGATATCTGTAAAGAGATCCCATTACCTGTGTAAGTCAGACGTTTTCAATCACGGATCTGCAGCCGACGCAGGTAAGAGGTGCGGTGACCCGGCCTTTTCGCAGTGGGCGCTGCATAAGCAATCGCTCCGTCCTAACATGAAGACTTTCTAATCAGCAGCCCTGGAATCTGTAATAACTGGCTTAGGCTGAGCCGAATTTGCCCTCACTCGCCAGCTTACGGGGCCTGGGCTCTTAGATATACAATCTATAAAAGAATGTCCTTAGAAACATAAATCTGAAAACAAATCCATTACCTTACCTTCCGGTGTTTCAAACCCTTGCCCAAGTGGTCTGGTTTGCTCCAGGGAACTCCGCGTCTGAGCTCAAGGGCTCACCCAGAGACGCCGTGTCTGCTTTGGCTTTTCACCTGAAGTCTGGAACCAGCAGCTTCCTGCAGCTCAAACTTTTCGGGGTGCAGGTGGCTGCCTCAGAGGGAGCAGCAGCGAAGGGTGTAGGTAGAGACTCTTCCCAAGAAAAGGGATCCTCTTCATTCCTGACACTTCCCTGTTGCTTCCCAGCTGGTCCCGTTCACAGGGGCAGAGAGAGGCTGGGGAAAGGCAGGTCACGCCACAGGGAGAGGTGGCATCTTTCACGAGCCAGGGGACTTCCATGCCAGGCTTGTCCTGGGAGCTGCAAGCCGAGTCGATCTGCGCATCCGCCTGGCACAACCTTGAAAGTTTATGTGGAGGCATTAACGGGGCGCAGTCACGTTTACCGTCCAGACGTCTCACCAGCACATTACTCTCTCGAGGCGGTGTCCTGGGGAAAAAGCAACAGCTCCCGCGGTGCCACGCAGGACAGAGGTACGTTCTGAGGACAGGGGAGAGGGCGAGGGGCCTCCGACTGCCTGGGTCCAGCTCCCGGGGCCACCAGCCCTCAGGTCCTCTCCGCGGCGACTCCTCTAACACTCCACCCCTCATCCTCCAATCTCCCCAGCCTCAGGGCCTTGATAAATCAGGAGTTGGGATCATGGGGCTCTTATTGGGAAAACGTGTTACTTATTTTGTGATTCATCATCTGAACTTGTTTCCTCGTGCAGGGGCCTACTCTGTTGCTGTGGTATCGCCCCCCCTCCCAACCCCCAGGCAGCCAGATAGTTGCCAAATGAGTGGCCTCCATGCTAATGAAACCCCCGTTGCTGACCATCCACAGCACGTTGTGGAGAAGGGGGTGTGTACAACTGAGAGGCGCTCACAAAGGGTGGAGTTTTGGAGAAGGTCGTCCAGAGAGCATGACCTCTGTTTGACCCCGGAGCTATTGTAGACTCCTCAAACTGCCCCCCCCCTCCCCTGTCCCTGGTATGTACCTCCTGTCCACCGTTCCCACAGTAGGAACCATCCTTAATAACACAGCCTTGAGAAAGTAAGGTGTTGTTGAGGCCAGGTGGCTGGTATATGCCACTGAATCCAGTTCATGCCTCTAAGTAACTTTTTAAGATTCTGGCCCGCAGGTGCAGAGATCTATTTACTCACCTTGGTGCCCAAGGCAAGCCTGGTGTGCAGTTTCCTTGCTTGTTAGAACTGCCACCTGCCAACCTGGAGGTCTGCTTTCTTTGGGTTCTCCTTGCCCTCTGTGTCTGGTGGACCAATTTCAGATTTCACCTGGGAGATGTCGGAGGTTGCAAGCCAACATTTCCACCACCATCACACACCAACTGTAAAGCAGGTGGGTGCAGACGAATAAAGGAGGGGGGTGGAAGTAAGCTTAAGCAACGTTTCTTGCTAGAAAAGAGGGGGAAAAATAGGATCAGACTAAGAACTTTAGAGCTTAAACACTGAAAAAATTATAATGCATTCAGTTACACCCAATATGTGTAAAGGAGAATCAACAAAGTTCTGATTTCTCATGTTGATTATTTTTATCTTTATCACTTAACAGAGAAATATAAAATATGAAACTTTTTCCCAAAGAATTTTAGATTCAATGTTACGGTTCTTCTAAGGCTAGGCTTTCTTACTAAGTAGTCCCTTGTGGGAGGGACCTAGGGGCTTTAGGAAGTGGTCACACCTAATTCCATGGCTGTCATCTCAAAATGTAGGATTTCTGGGAGTTATGATTAAGGCTAGGCTTTCTTACTAAGTAGTCCCTTGTGGGACCTAGGGGCTTTAGGAAGTGGTCACACCTAATTTCATGGCTGTCATCTCAAAATTTAGGATTTCTGGGAGTTATGACAGGTAATCAAGCAAACTGAACTTACTTAAGCCTAATAATTAATTTATCAATTAAACTTACTATAATAGTAATAATTTTCTAGTTTATAAGTTTGTAATTTAGGGTGAACTCTTGAGAGTGACATATTAAGGGTCCGACTTGACCACTTAGGTAGCCACCTCCCTGTGTGTGTGTGACATAGCTAAAACTTACCCCATATTCCTCCTGTACTCCACCCATAGGTGGACGCATGTTACTGATAACCAGCTTGTACTCTGAGTAACACTGTGTGATGACGAATGTTACTGATAGGCACCTGGACTGCCGTGGGCCAGAACAGGCTTAAAAATCGGTCCCCGACTTCAGACATCGATCATCCCCTCTTGATCCACGCTCCACGCTGCCTTGCTCCAAGCCGGACGGCAGAAGAATGGCCAAACCTCTGATCGTGAGACTTCGGTTGCCCTCCTCCCACTGACTCGACCCAACCAGACAGGCCAGCCACCCAAAGACGGATCCTCTGCTGCTGCCCGCAGAGGACGCCACCCTTCCCCGGGGACCCCGTTAAGTCTGAGCCCACGGCACCAGGAACCTTGTGCTGTGTGATTTGCAACTGCATATTTTTTTTGTGTGGCATAATTCCTCCGCAGTCTTAACTATATTAATATAAGGTCAGATGATAATGCCTACCCTAGGTCCTGCTTGCTTAGAATAGTTTCTTCATTAGCAACTACTTAATGTCCGAACACCTGCACGGTTAAGTTTATCTCAAGGGACGCCTTGGATAACCCCCCACATACTCTACTCAGACACTTACATTATTAATTAAAGGGGCATTTAAGGATCTTCTATGTGATCATGTTGAATATTGCAGGGGACACAAAGTTAAGTAAAGCAGTAGTCCTTCCCTTCAAGAGGTTAATTGTCTGGGGAATTTTTGTGGTGGTTTTTGAGTGAGGATGGTAGTAGAAAAAGGTTTACAAAGTACAAAAATAATTATAGGACATGAAGGAATATAAGTTCCAAAAGAAAGAGGAGCACCTGAGGGTTCAGAGGAGGAAGAGAAGATAATTGGTTGAATGGAGTAAGAAAAGAGTTTTTAAATGGGTATGATATGAAAAAAGACTTAAAGACTTGAAGGATTGCCCAGCCGGTGTAGCTCAGTGGTTGAACGTTGTCCCATGAATCAGGAGGTCACAGTTCGATCCCTGATCAGGCACATGCCCAGGTTGCAGGCTCGATCCCCAATAGGGGGCATGCAGGAGACAACCTATTGATGATTCTCCCTCCCTCTCCCTTCCACTCTCTGAAATCAATAAAAACATATTTTTAAAAAATGACTTGAAGAATAGCTAGTGTTTTGTCAAAGGAAACAGGGTGAGGAAAGTTTATGTAAAAGGACAGCATAAACAATAGCATTCATCATCATCATCATGACTGGCATTTACTGAGTACTCACTCAAAGTTAGGCACTGCGCTTGGTCCCTTACCTGGTTTACTCCTGTAATCTTCATTGCAATCGGGAGTCTATTCTTTGCATTTTACAAAAGAGGAAACATAAACTCTTATTAATTGCTCAGGACCATATAGCTCAAAGTAGCCCAATCTGAAACTGAGAGCAGCAGTTCAGGTAACTGCAAGAAATCGAGTTTGAATAGAGCACTTAGTGCATATAAATAAATAAAAGGAACTAAGTCTAACAATGGGGGTCAGAATTCCCCAAGTCTCCAAATGCTGAATTAAGGACTTCATGCTTAGTTGACAGGCAATGGGCAGCCCCTAAAAGGTTTTGACTATGTTTTGACATTGCCCGAGCTAATAGCATTATGAAGACCTACTGGAGGGGAGGCATCTAGAGGGGTTGTAAGACCAAGAAATCATTGTCAATTTTTTAGGTAGGAAGCAAACTTAGAGTGAAGGCATTGATAATGAAATGAGGTAAGAGATATGATAAACATAAGAAGGTCAAATCAATATAATTTGTCAACTAATTGAGCTCTAGAAATCTTGGAGAAAATAGGAAGTGAACAGTGACTTCTAGATTTGGGGTCAGAGGCTGAAGTTATGGTTTCAGAAAAAGAAATAGGTAAGAAAAAATTGTTGAAGGGAAGATAATGCCTATGAAAGCCTCCTCCTCCTGCTGCCCCTCCTACTTCTGCTGCTCTTCCTCCTCCTTCTGTTTCTCATCATCATCATCATCACCATCGCCATCATAGTAGTCTACAAGTGATGACACTTAGTCTATGCCAGACTGCATGTTACACATGTTAACCAAAGTAACATTGAAAGCCAGCTCATTCAATACACACTAACAACATCCTCATTTTGTAAATAAGGAAATGGAGAGACAGATAGGCAAATGACTTGCCCAAGGTCACAACATTAATAAAAATGCAGTGGAGCCTGAATTATACACCCAGGCATTCTGGCTCCAGAGTCCACCTTGAAACTTTTTAATCTGAGTGATGAATGGACATCAAAATGTTATTGTTGGAAAACTTTCTTATCGGTGCTTCTCAACAGTGTACATAAGGGAAATTAGGATTACTAAACAGTCTCATCGTTGCTGGGAGGACCTCTAGCCATGATAGTACAGGCAGAACATCAGTCCTGAAGCCTTCCCGCTTTTCTCCTTTCACCGGTGGCTAGGATTTCATCTGCTTGTACCTTGCAGTGCTCCATTAACTTTTCAGAGGCTGCCTGCTAGGATCTGTCGCCCCAGTCTGTGTAATCCGCATTCTGCCCTTTGTAAGTAATACGGATATTCTCTCCTTTGCAGCAAGATGATCTGACCTTTTGCACTTTTCATCCTTCTGATCTAATACATCTGCCCACTGCATGATGCAGCCCGGGTTTCTTCTCTTCTTTAGCTGGGCAATTTGAAAATATTTACACAGCGTTTTGCATGTGGCGCGGAACTCAGCTCTTGCTGTGGTGCTGGCTACAGAGGAATTGTTTTCATTTTGCTCAATTACAGCCTCCTCCAGCGTCTTGATGTGATATATTTATTTGATTTCCTTGTTTCTCTTTTCCTGGTTCCAAAACAACGGAGTTGAACCACCTGGGATCATGAGGAGGGGCCAATGAAAAAGAAGGCCACACCCATGGAGAAAAGGAAAGGGAGAGGGAGAGGTGGTCCCCTGAGAAGCCCCCAGATGGTATGAGTCAGGCAGTGGCTGCCTGGGCCTTGCCTCTTGACTCCAGGGAATGTCAAATGAGCTGGCAAGGTGGGGAGGACACAACAACAGCATCACACATCCTTCTGGCTCGGTCTCGCCATCGTTCAGGACTTCAGGCCCACAAGCGACATGCAGCTCAACACCAACTAAATGATGCTTTAGGACTTTTCCCCAAAATTTACTATGATAAATTTTTTAAACATACAGAAAAGTTGAAAAATTGTTATATTGATCATAAGTATTCCTACTGGCTAAATTCGATAACTGTTAACATTTTTAACATGTTACTATGTTTGCTTTATCTGTGTGTATCCACATACATAAGTATATATTTATCTGTGTGTATATATTTGTTCTACTGAACCATTTGAAAGTACCTTACCAGTATCATAGCACTTTATTCATAATCACTTCAATTTCCCTCTAATAGAAATTAAGAGTTTTCCTTAAAGAACATACCATTATACCTCAAAAACTCTAGCAGTGACTTATGGATACATTGAATGAGCTAGCGGGATACTAGACCAGCAGATGGGTGGGGAGCCAGTAGACTTTACCTCCTTGACACTTTTGCCCTGAGAGTGGTTAGAGATCACAAGGTTAGTTTGTAAAATTTTCCTGAACCTGCCCCGTAACCACCTAGGGTCTGAAAACCAGATGGTGGATAGGAAAAAAATGTATCTGCTATGTTAGGACAAAGGAACACAGTACATTTGTAAATGTGTGTGTAAGCCATCTTCTGTGGGGGCTCTCTACGTCTGTCACTGTCCATACTCACTTACAACATGTATTAGGCACCTCCGGTATTCCCGGCATTGAGCATAACAGAAGAGAGGCCAGTAAAGAGCCGATGCCAAGTGCCAGTGTTCTCTCCTTCTACATATTTATGTCGCTTAGTCTTCACCAACGACTCTGAAGTACATACCATGTTATCCTAATTCTAAAGATTAGGAAACTGAGACACAAAGAGGTTAAGTCATGTTTTGAAGTCACACTGATAAATATTAATGATTTAGTCCTTGTTCTCATGACACTTACAGCCTGCAGAATAGAAGGGTTTTTCGAACACCTTAAACTCTACTCAATGTAATACTATCTAAAAGCTGGCAAGCATCCAGGTGATCAGAAATTAGCTTGATATACAATTTTAATTTAAGCATTTGCAATCATGTGTCTCTAGCATTCCTGGTGGGTGTCTCATTATTTATCTACACAAGAAATATAATAAGCTTCTTGTCCAAGTAATTTTGACAGCCTTTAGTAGGTTAAACTGGAGCTCTTTTAAAACCTATTAGCAATACTAATATAACTCTGTTCTAAAATTTAAAAATGTGAAGTGTGCTAATTACAAGTGTAAGCAGGTTAACTGACAATTTTGTTTGAAGTGGCATTAAGAAAGCTGAAATATAGTGTATTCCATTAGCAAGACACCAGCATAAACAAAGTTTGTTAAGAATGACTAAGATATAAAACATAACATGTCAGAGAATATTTCACGACTATAAAAAAACTAAAATTAAGTGCAATGACTAGGAACATATGATTCAGAATGTTGCTAATTAAATTGCAATCATATTAAGAGTATTATTTTACCAAGCATGTGTGCAGCATGAAGATTTCCACATTGAGGATGTGATCATTGTTGATATAATGGGTGGGTCCAAGGAGACTACATCTGTCTTTGGACTTTAAAATGCCAGTGGTGCATTTTTAAGATGTACTATAAATATTGCTTTAAAGAAGGTCGTTCTCAAGAAACCACAGTCATGCATGAAGGAAATACGCCTGGAGCGGTAAAATATAGCTTCCCGGAGTTAAAAAGGATCTTGAAGTTTCCTCGGGACTTTGGGTAGAGAACTTAAATCAACAAATAATAACAAACAATCATCTGAGCATCTTCTCTGTGTAAGCATCTACACATGGGGCTTAGATGCCTCCTCATAACATCTTAAAAATGTGTTTCTGTGTGTTGTGTGCTTTTTCTCACTCCTACCACCACTCCCAACACACATACACACACACACACACACACACATGCTAGGATATACTATAAAAAATATATTTTTCCCTATGTTTAATATCTAGAAGAGTGCCCATATTTTTTTTAATTCTCACCTGAGGATATGTTTTTATTGACTGTTAGAGAGGGGGGAAAGAGAGAGAGAGAGAGAGAGAGAGAGAGAGAGAAACCTGGATGTGAGAGAGGAATACCTATTAGTTGCCTCCCATACACACCCTGACCTAGGATGGAACTGGCAACCTAGGTATGTGCTCTGATTGGGAATAGAACCCACAACCTTTTGGTGTAGGGATGAGGCTCCTACCAACTGAGCTACCCGGCCAGTGTAAGAGTGCCCATATTTTGTGGTCAATACATAATTGATAAACAAATAAAACGAAAACATGTAAGACACAGTCTTTGCCCCTATAAGGAGGCAGCATGAGATAAAAAAGAGAGCACTGCATGGGGAGTACAGAGACCTGGTTCTCTCCTTGGCATGGCCAGGACTGGACTTGTCAGCCTCAAGCAGAGGACTTTACATTGCTCAAGTGTAAAGCAGTTCAGCTACCTCTGGTGTTTGTCAGGGTGTGGAACCCCTCCCTGGCCCATGACCAAATCAAGCCCATCCGAATTTCATCAGCTGTATAGCAAATTTCCTAAAATTAAGCATCAACTGGATAGCTCCTAATATGCCTAAAGAAAGTTTGTCAAATCCAATTGTCTCCGTATCCCAGAGTGCACTTGGTCCCAGAGTGGTCCTGACACCCCAACAGCACCTTTCTCCTCTGGCTGCTGTGCCCTGAGTCTGTTACTTGGAGCAAGAGGCCTCTCTCCAGGCCCTAGGTCAGGAGTTGGGGTGCACTGTATAGGGAGTGGATGGTACAAGACAGTGATGGGGGGATGGGCCAGGAAGAGTTGAGAGCGTCCTCGGTGCCTGTGGACAGGGAAAGCAAAGGCTGACAGTTCTGCACACATCTAGAAGTGTGTTCTGAACAGGAGCCTGACTGCAGGCAAGCCACACTCTGAGGCTGGGGTGTGACCTGCAGAAGATGGAATAAGCAGAAGAACATTCTGGTCTTGCCTTTCACTTTTTTCTCCCTCTGCCTACTTCCTCCTCTCTCGCTAATTTTGTCTCCCTCTTTCCATGCATCTCTCCAGATGGAAAACCATATCCTTCTCACCCTTTATCCCTCCCTCATTTTCCCTCAATTTTCCTCTCTCATTCCTTTCATTCTTCCTCAGAAGACCATAATATACATTTTACTTGTTTTTGTGTATTAAATCAAATAGTATGTCATGACAAGAAAAAATATATATATAGCTTTTTATGGTGACAGAGGAAGGCCTTAGGAGTAGGACCTATGTTCTACTTTCATTTTTAAAGAAAAGAAATGGAGTAATTTAAAATTTATACTTTTTCCTCCCTTAAAAAAAAGGCCCAAAGTTTGTTTTAAATTGTTCTTTACACATCCATTGCCCGAGATTATTTTTAGGTCAAAGACTCCCCAAAATAAATAGAATCCACATGAGACTTTTTGAAGTCCTGCTTTCTAAAATGTTTGTCCCCAAGATTTGGCTTATTTCTCCCTTGAATTCAGAGAAAAACTATACAGTTTGAGTCTGTGGAAGAAGTTAGTATGAGTGTGACTTGCAGAAGCTAGCTGCTCTCTAGACCAGGCCAGGAGAGAGACACTCCCCTGCTCTTACACATCACACCGGCCCAAGCAGGGGTATGCTGGGCACGAAATGCACAATGTCTTTAGAAGGTGACAAATTTGCCTATATTAAGGCAAATGCCTCAGTCTCTGGCCTCTTCAATGTCTTAGAGGAAGGATTCAAGACTCACCAAGGAAGGCCTGCACATTGGGCTTGAGGGCAATGAATGGCCTTATGCATGGACTTCCTGGACTGTTTATTTAGCATGGGTATTTCTTAAAAACAAAGACAGGATTAGGGTGCTCGGGATCAGGGTTCCCAGACAAACACTATAACCTCATCCACACTAACATGTCTTTTTATAATAATAGCTCCTTTTATCAAGCCCATACTATGTGGTAATTATTGTATACCCTTATGTAACTCACTCCACTCATTCATCCTCTCAACTACCATTATTTCTACTCTAGAGATAAGAGAAATGAGGCTTGGGAGGACCAGTAATTGACCCCAGTTAGCAAATTGATAAATGTTAGAGATGAGATTTTGACACCAAACCCCATGTCCTCCCTACACACTCTATTTCTCATTTAAAATAATTGACCTTTCCTGCTCCTTCCTAAAATCAAGAGACTCCATGATCTCCATAATGTTACCATTTTCATACATTTCAAACAATATCCTGTTCTTTGTCAGATGTCTTTATTCAAGTTTGTTTTAATCTCCTAGTCTGTGCTCTTTCCAAAAAAAAATTTTTCTCAGTTCATGCTTAAGAACCTTGATTTCCACTATGGTTATTTGTTTTGTATAGCAAGTGCTTTCTCTAGCTAAATCAGGAGCCATACTATTAGTCACTTAAGCATGCAGGGCTGAACACGGGGCACAATCAAAGGTAGCTATGAAAAATGTGCAAAGAGGTCAATTGGATCTGGGAGTTCAGGGAGCGTGAGGAGTAACTGGCATGGATCAACCAGACAGGAGACTGGTGTGTTTTCAGGAATAGGTTTGCCAAGTAGAATGTGGTCAGATTAGGAACGACACTGAAAGCCATGTGCCATGCAGATAGTTTAAACTTGAGGTTTCAGGCAAGAGGAAGCCAATAAAGATAGTTGATTAGCTGTGTGGCAATAAGAAAAGCAACAATTCAGAAAGACCCCCCTCACTGCGGTGCAGGATGAACCACAGCTGGAAGGAGAATGAGCCCAGATGCACCAGCCAAATCCAGCATGAACTAATAAGGGCTCAGACAGGGAGTCCAGGAAGAAACAGCAATGATAGCTCAACACTGAACTAAGCTGAATTATGTTTCATTAAGACAATTATCTGTTTAAATTACCTAGAGAGCTTGAGTGGTGATTTAGTTGCTGATGTGTTTAATAATGAGAAAAAAAAACTAATATATTACACTTAATATTTTTGTCTCAAATCCTTGATTTTTTTCTCTTTAATACACTGGAACCATTGTATTCTTGACAATATCCCAATATGTGTCTTTTTAAAAAATTCTTGGGAGAAAACTCGAGTTTTCATTACGAGTTGATAAACAGGTGCAGCTGGGAAGGGGTAGCTGGCATAGAAGGCCTGGGTTTGGTCCCAGGTCTACCAATTAGAAGCTGTGTGGCTCTAAGCAATTTTCCCACCATTCTGAACTTCAATTTCCTCAACTGTAAAATGAAGAGTACAATACCTTCTAATCTACAAGAATATGATCAAATTGAAATGAAAAAAGTACATGAAAGCACTTCATACATTTTATAGTGCAATGTGAGTGCAGAATTTTATTTTTGTACACTATTATTCATAAATTAAAACTAAAACTTGCACTCCTTCAAAATAAACTTCATTTTAAAGAATCTCTACGGTTGCTTATTTCCTGCAGTTATTGGGGTGCACCCAGCAGCAGAAAATGGCAGGAAGTCATCAGGCAAGCAGATGACATCAGAAATACTGTCAATCAAGAATAAGACCACAGTCCTAGCCAGGTGGCTCAGTTGATTGGAGTTTTGTCCTACAACAAAAGGTTTCAGGTTTGATTCCCAGTCAGAGCACATAGATAAGTTCTGGGTTTGATCCCCAGTCGGGGCATGTACAGAAGTCACATCCATGTTCTCTCTCTCTCCCCTTCTCTCTCTCTCTCTCTCTCTCTCTCTCTCTCTCTCTCTCCAATTAATAAAAAACAAATGTATCCTCGGGTAAGGATTTTAAAAAGAAAAAAAGAAGAAGAATAGGACCCCAGGCAGGTCTGATAAACAACACCCATGATGCTTGACAAACAGAAACACACCAAGACTTGGGAAAAGGACTGGGTATCAGAAACATCAGATATCGGGTGCTGGAATCCGGGGGCTCAGCCCAGGGAGGATTTACCAGGGTGAAGTCAGACCCCAATTTCAGAGAAACTTAGAGACAGAAAAACCAAGGCAGGAGCATAGGCACAAAGACAAAACCAGAGAGAGCTGTGTTACCAGAGATGAGTTACAAGGAAAGAATTTGGCATAAGGAATGAGGTGACAATTTTGTTATGGAACCAGGATTTAAGAGGTGAGCCGTGCAGCCCCAAGAATAATACAACGCTGAGCTGCCTGAGTCACTGGCCTAAGGTTCTGGATATGTCCCCTCTGCTGGTGGGGTTGATGTGCTTTAAAATTTAAGTGCCGGAGGTTATAGTTAAACCTATTAAATTTCATCTTGTTTCTTTTGGCTCATCAGTCCAGCTTGTCAGTATCTTTTTGAATCTTGACAGTGTCATCCAAGTAATTAGTTGTTGCTCCCAGCTTCGTGTCATCTCAGATTTGAAGAGGGGGCTTTTCCTGCTTTGCTGCTGGTTTATTAAAAATTCGATAGAGCCCTGTGGCACATCCCTAAAAACTTCCTCTAGGAGACAGCCAGCTTCAAAGCCAATTAAGAGACCCTCAGTGAGCCCCATTTCTTCACCTTCCAGCAAGAGCATCAAAAGAGGACTGAGGGAAGAAGTAGCACCTCCACCCCCGCACCAGCACACCCAGCAGTGTCCCTCTCCAAAAACTGCCAGGACCCATTTCTTCACCTTCCAGCAAGAGCATCAAAAGAGGATGAGGGAAGAAGTAGCACCTCCACCCCCACACCAGCACACCCAGCAGCGTCCCTCTCCAAAAACTGCCAGGAGAGGGGTCCAGAGAATGGCCAGCTGGAGGTGGGAGGGCCTGTGGCTGCCCCCTGCCATGGCTGGGCCCTGGCTGCCTGGCCAGCCTCAGGGGAAGAACAGTCTGGATTTGGGGCCTCAAGCCGGGCCTGGCCTCTCTGGGGACCTGGAAAGCAACCACAAAGGGAGGGGGTGCCTGCTGCTGCGTGAAACAAAATCTCCTGGGGGCTGATGGGGAAGCAATCATGTCTGGCCAAGGGTGAAGGGAGCCCAGAGAAGGAAAACCAAGAAGGCTCAGAGAGGGGCAGCACTTGCCCAAGGTCACACAGCAAAACCATGGGGCAGCCAAGGGCTGCATTCTGTTGGGTGTGTGAGTGTGCAGGGAGGTGACAGCTGAGGCAGTCCCTGCCCTAGGACAAGCGTGTAGCTATTCCCAACTCAGAGCAAGCAATGCTTATGAGTGAATGAATGAATGAATGAATGATGCACAGCCCTAAGTTTAAAGATGGGAGAACTGAGCCCATTCAGCATGGCTCAGTGGTTGAGCATCAACCTATGAACCAGGAGGTCAGGGTTCGATTCCCAGTCAGGGTACATGCCTGGGTTGCAGGCTCAATCCCCAGTGTGGGGCATGCAGGAGGCAGCTGATCAATGATTCTCTCTCATCACTGATGTTTCTGTCTCTCTCCCCCACTCCCTTTCACTCTTAAATCAGCAAAAATATATTTTAAAAAAAAGAGAGAGAGAGGACTATCAAATGTCTTGCTAAAAGCTCAAAACACTGACAGTCATAGCTCTGCCCTCGAGTTTCCATTCTCTACTCCCCTCTCATGCAGTTAGCTACCTCTGCACACGTGCCACCTCCTCCCACCTCAAAGTCACAGTCAGTCTTTCTGCCAAGGTCTTCTCCCTGCACCTGAGCCAGGAATCCCAGCACCTCGAATCTCCCCTAGGTCTTTTATTGCATTATTTTTTCTCTCCCTTTCTCATCTCGTCCTTTTCACCAGCTTCTTCCTTAGCCTAGCAAGGTGATTCTTGAGCTTTTCATATGCATCAGAATCTCCTGGAAGGATTGTTAAGCCACAGATTGCTGGAGCCGAAGAATTTGCATTTCTAACAAATTCCAGTGGTTCTGACAAGTGGCCCTTGGACCAGTAGCATCAGCCCTTCCTGGGAACTGGTTAGACATGCACATTCTCAGGCCCCACTCCAGACCCACTGAATCAAAAATTGGGGGGCTAGATAGAGTCCAGCAATCTGTGTTTTAATCACACCTCCAGGTGAGTCTCATGCACCCTAAAGTCTGGGAATCATTGGTCAGCTTATTGAATAAAAACAGAGCATTGCAGCCAGGGAAATTTGAGTTTGGATTCCTGCTGTCTCCCTTCCTGTCTGTGTACTGAGGTCACATGGCTTACTATCTCTAAGCCTCAATATTTTAATCTAGAACTGGGAATGATAATACCCATCCCTGTGAATTGTCATGAAGATGAAATGAGATAATGTAAGTAAAGCACTCACTCAACTATTCAATAAATGGAAGCAATATTTGCTTAATCTATTTTAAAATGCCTACGTCTCTATCATTATTTAAAACAATAAAAATCCTTCCCTCTGCCCAGTGTCCCACTCTAACCTTCATAGCCAAGCCCATAAAAATCTCCGTTTTCTGTCTTCATTTTCTTACATCTCATCACTCGTTAGGTTGCCACAATTGGCTTCTGTCCTCAACACTCCACTATACTGCCTTGCTAAGATCATCAGTGATCAAATTCTGAAGGTAGTGGGCTCTGCAGGTCTCATTTTGTTAATTTCTGTCTTGTTTGTGAGATTCTCACTTCCCTTGGTTTTTATATAGCCACCCTTCATGATGCTAAGCCGACCGACCTTCCTGCTAATTCTGTCTTGGTCTCTTTAACTGGCTCCTCCCCCCGCTACTGTTCTCCAAGATTGGGGTTTGTTTCTCCTCACGCGTGACCACAGCTTTGCCTACCACCAATCCACATTCCCAGACAGGAGCTCTCTGGAGCTCCAGACATCGCCACATGACAACCACATTTCCCAACTCAGAAGACCCAGGGCACCTCAAAGTCCACACAACCCAAAGGCATACTCATTGTGCTTCTCAGAGCTGTTTCTCCTTCTCAATTCCCAAATAGACCAGGAGTTCTTGAGGTCAGAGTCATGGTCTGACTATCTCTATTCTCCCATACCTGGCCTCAGAGCCAGTTAAGCACTTAACAATGTGTGTATTTAGTAAATGTATGAATCAGCAAAGTGAATTACGTCATGTTAGCTAGTAACTTTTATAAAAAGAAATTTAAAAACTCTCATAGGAAAAAGGAAATGAATTAGTTTCTAAATACACGCTGTTAGTCAAAGTCATCACTTCTTCTAGATCTTAACTTCAAATTCACCAGTCTTTAGTGCCTGAAATCCATCTTTTCCCTTATTAATAATTGGGATATTTACCCATTCCAGACTTTGGATACCTCTCTTCATAAATCCTACAAAATTACCAAGAGTAATTTCATCATCACAACAGTAAGCACTTCAGTTCTGCTAGAATACAGTTTACCCAGAGTCTTGAATACCTGTAAGCAGTTAAGTGTTTTCTCACTATTATTTATCTGGGGTTTCTGTTCCTTTTTAACTATGTTTGTTCTGTCATTTTCATTTTGAAGATCATTCTTGATAGGAAGACAGAGGTGAAATAAAAGTTGAGTAGTTTTGTTCTCTGGGTCACTTAGCCTTACACCACCCATCCCTACTCCATCAAGCCTTTACCTCCTCCTGATTCTTTAGTTCAAAATATAGTTTCCAATGTCCTTTTCTATCATCTTGAGCATTTTTATCATGACAATGTTTAGACTTGCTGATCATATTACTGAATTTTTATCCACTTTAGGAACATTCATTCTTGGCAATGAGCCCCTCCTCAATCTTTTGTATCCAGGCCAAAAGAGAGCGGTAGGGACCCAGGCTGAGAATAGAGCAGGTGTTCCGTGCCCTGAGGAGGACCGAGTAATACAAGCAGCACAGACAGGTATCAGAAGGACACACATTTTGAGTATCCGGTCTCAGTAACAAAATAAACAAGCCCTGGACTGGCCAGATGTCTCCTGTTGAACCAGGCAGTCAAGTATTTTAGCTTCTTCTCTGTGTAACATGAATATTTCAAATTTGTTGTTATTTTAATTTTAGATTTGCCTTATCTTAATTCCAGATTGCTATTTAATCAGCAGTGGTTTGGAACATTTCAACTTTTAGTTTCCTACAAAGTTAAGTATTTAATGATCTGTAAACAAACACTTGAGAAGATGCTACTTAGAGAGCCTCTAATCCCTCTGTACTTTGTTAAATGAATTCACTCTTGAATTTATCTTCTGATTTTCATGCTGCTACTGTGAAGAAGATTTTGGGGCAGGAGGGAGGGGGGTAAGAGATCAACCGAAGGACTTGTATGCATGCGTATAAGCATAACCAATGGACATAAGACACTGGGGGTAGGGGAGGCCAGGGGATTGTCAAGGGCGGGGGAAAAAAGGAGACATATGTAATAGTCTTTGTAATACTTTAAGCAACAAAACAAAACAAACAAACAAAAACAGGGGCTAGCGATGGAGGAGGTTAAATATTTTGTGCTTTTTCCCCCCAATTCCAAATGGGGTAGTCTTTTTGTGGAGGTTCCTTGGCCATCATAGTGGGGAGGGAGGGTGGAGAAAGGGAAAAAGAAAGCAGGGAGGTGAGAGTACAGGATTAGGAGCACAGCAGGATCTGGACGGAAAAGAATATGCCATGTAAGTGTAGGTTAAAAATCTAAGAAGAGAAACTCCAAGAAGAAATTACGGAGGGGGAGGGGAGAAGGGCAAAAGGAGATCAAAAGCCAGAGAAAACATTCAAAAACAAACAAGGGAAACAGAACAAAGGTGAGTAGGAAAGACAAAACTGCGATAAAAACAACTGCTTGTTCTCTACACTCACTTCAGATTCCAAGAATGGGATCAAAACTCTGCAAGTGGTGATGCTTGGAGCACATCCTTGTGAAATATGCACTCATTCCTGAGACCTCCTGATTTCTTTAGAATTTTTAATTTTATCAATCGTAAGAATAAAAACTATTTCTTACAGGACTGTCAGATTTTCTTTTCTTTTGATAGCCACTCATGCCTCTTGGGTCCCTTCGAAAATCTCAGGTTTGGGGATTATGGGTTTTGAGAAATCTGCTTCTCCCTAGAAGTTAGGGTTCTTCCCCCTGGCTATTATATATAGCATACCAGTCACTTCCACTTCAGCAATTTATCTTCCCTGTTCATCTGAATTAGGTCCAGAGCACCAGTTCCTCTTTTCACTTCTAAGAAATGAAACTGTCAGGATGGCAAGTCAAATACCCTCAGATGTTCTTCTTCCAATGTTTTGCCATCATTGTCTCCTTTGAAAATCTGTCATGATGAGGTTTTAGCTGCAGGCCCCCAACATGTTTCCATCTAATTCCCCACTTGAGATCACAGAAATGGAAACAGATCCCCAGCACTTCCCAGTCGCCTGTGATCACAGAGCCATCCCCGTGCAGGTCACACCATCAAGGAGACCAAGGAGGTATCTTGGCCTCTATAACTGCCATGGCCTGGGCAGTGAAAACAGTTGGTATCTGAAGACCAAGCAATGGGAAAGGCAGAAGTCAAAGGGAGAACAAAACTGGAGGTGGAGAGGTGTGCAAAGACTCCAAATGCCTGGAAGGGAGTATGCAAAATATCAAAGAGGATGTGCTTTCCAAATGGTGGAAGGCAACATTTAAGTGTGGAGCCAAGAGTTCATGAAAAAATATATATATCAAGTGTGACTCAGTGGTTGAGCGTTGACCTATGAACCAGGAGATCACAGTCTGATTCTCAGTCAGGGCACATGCCCAGGTTGCAGGCTCTGTGTGGGGCATGCAGGAAGCAGCTGATCAATGATTCTATGTCATCATTGATGTTTCTATCTCTCTCTCCCTTTCCCTGTCTGAAATCAATAAAAATATATTTAAAATATAAATAAATAAATAAATAAAGCCACTACAAAAATAGCTTGAGCAAGCCAGTAGGGTTTATTTTGATCCTGGTTTGATTTGTCCAGTTGTGCTGTTTTACAGATTCATGAGAGCAGAATCTCACGTTTGTTCACTACTCTGTCCCTGGGGCCTAGCACAGCCACTGGTATATAGTAACAGCTCAAGACATGAGTAGTGAACCAGTCAAATACCACTGTTTTCAACTTTTTAAAAATAAACCAGCATTGGCGTGGCACATGGTGATTAGAACTGATTCCAAGGGCAAACACCAAAGAGTAGATTATCCTCCAGTGCTGAGTCAACCCTCTGGCCAGGGTTTGTGCTCTGTCAGAGTTACATCAATTCATAAACCCCAGGCAGTTTCAATATCACTAAACAACTCCTAATAACAGAGATGAGAGAAAGGGTTCTGGTACTTTTACTGTAGCATGTTTGCCCTAGACATCTTTGCCATAAGCCTTTATGCCACATAACTAACTGGCCATAGGCAATTTTGCCATAAAAAAAAAGATGATTATGACGAAAGAGGGACATTTAAAAGGACATAATTAAACATAAATAATAAATAACAAAGTCAAAAAGACATTTTTAAAAATGTGTGAAGGTTGCCAAAACCGGTTTGGCTCAGTGGATAGAGCGTCCTGTGGGCTGTAGCATGTTTGCCCTAGACATCTTTGCCACAAGCATTTATGCCACATGACTAACTGGCCATAGGCAATTTTGACATTAAAAAAAAAAAGATGATTATGACAAAAGAAAGAGGGACATTTAAAAGGACATAATTAAACATAAAAAATGAATAACAAAATTAAAAAGACATTTTTAAAAATGTGTGAAGGTTCATGGCAACACTGCACAAATAACTGATCTCACACTGTGGATTGTATCAAAGCACTTGCCTCCATTCTATGGGAAATATGGGTTCAACTCTGCACCTTCAAAGATGGCCCCTGGCCTGTCTTTCTCCTCTCAGGGAGTGTGTTTCAAAATAAGAAACCAACTCTTGGGGCAAATCACCCTCATCTGGAAGACATGCTAACGAGTTGAAGACCATCACCGTGTCTACTGCACTCTATAGACCAATAGGAGGGATAGCTAAGATTTATGTATAAAACAAAAATGGAAGTAACTGCGAGTACTTCATCAATGAAGAAATGAAATCAAATTGACGTCTATCTTCAATACATTAAGTGTGCTGAATGCGGTTGATTTGTCAATGGAGAAATGAAACTGACCAAAAAAAAAGAAAAGAAAACCCAACAGTCTACCAGGGATGTTTTTTTACAGCAAAATTGCCTTACAGCAATTAGTTATGTGGTAAAAATGTGGCAAAAATACTTGTGACAGAGTTGTCTATGGCAAAGACACCATGGCAAAAATATCGAACCTACATTTTATATAAGTATAAATCAACTAAAAATTTACTTCTTTGAAAGTTTTTCCCTAAACAAAATTAATCTGAAACCTTAAACGACACTATGAAATATATTTTTACCTTGGCTTAAAATTTTTACTAGTGGGAGCCTTTTGAACGGCAATAATGGGCTTTTAAAAAAATTTTGTGCTACAAAAATGCATAGATTCAATACTTATCAGAACTGTATAATAATTTAAAAGTTCTCCAATTTCAAGCTACAATTCCCATCAGAGTAATGATCTCACTATTATCACTCATGTTGAAGTCTGCCCAATAGGTTAAAAGGATTTCTGGTTCTCTAACACTATAGAGTAAGATGTTTTCATTTGATAATTTTTGCAGCAATAGAGTCCTAGTATCCAATTGTCTGTAACTTTAAAGTGTTGTGACGCTTTGAACCCACTTTTGTAAGAACACAGCACTGTCTGTGCTGGTTTGCCTGCTCCTGACCTCCACCCTCCTCTGTCCCTCAGCGGAGATGGTGGGCACAGAGCAAGCCACCAGGAGGCCTGACAAAGGCTGAGTGTTGCCATGGAAGGACAAGCTTTCCTGAGGCTCCTTCCTGCTGTTGGCTTGCTTTGGGAACGATGATCTGGTGGCCATGTCCCTGCTGTCGAGAAAGCTAAGCACAAGGAAAGGTCATGAAAGGCAAAAAATGGGAGTAGCACCTTGGTTCAGTCTTTCTCACAAATTGTCACTGAGACACACAAGCCATAAAGCTGCATTTCAGTAGGTGACGATAAAAACTAAATGCATGGAAATCACTTTGAAGTGTTCTTTATAGAGTGAAAAAATAGCTTAAAATGGGTCCTGAGTAAATGAATGAGAAAGCTCCTCTCTATAAATCTTTTTGTTTCCAGGGCTCCTCTCTATAAATCTCTTTGTTTCCAGGTACCCACAAAATGCTAGAATTCTACATTTAGCATACTGATGCTCAGGGCCATGAATGGAACAAAGGAGAGAAGAAAAAAGCATTTTATTTTCTCTACAACTCCCTTTCCCTTCGCTTTAACCCTTGGGGCTGTGGCTGGTTATGGGAGTGGGCAGTTGATAAGCTACTGGATGAAGAACAAATAGAAATGAACTTTGATGCTAAGCAAAGGTGAAGGTTAACCATGAGTGCAGAACATATGATCAAAGGGGAGCAATCATCCTAGATAGGGTATGATTCTGACACCAACTCAATGTGGGGGCTTTCCCACACCAGCAAGCAATTCTTGGATACCATCTGTGTGCCCAAAAATTCAACTCGATTCTGATACTATCTACCTGGAGAGCATCAGATCCCATAGAATAAGTATTCGGTCCTACAAGAGCGCCCTCCACTTCAGATGTCAATTGCAAATCCAGGTTGTCGCCTATGCTTCTAACCTACCAGCTATAGATCAGGGGTCCCAACAACCCCTTCCTTGGGTCTGATTAATTTGCTAGAATATTATTCATTGCCTCATAGAACTCAGAGAAACATTTACGTATTACCAGATTACCAGTTTGTTATAAAAGAATATAACTCAGGAACAGCCAAAGGGAAGATGCAGAGGGCGAAATGTGGGGAGAGGGTGCACAGCTCCCACCCCCTCCCTCCGAGAGCCTCCTTCCCCCTGCATCTCCACTGGGGCACCAACCTGGAAGCTCTCTGAACCTCATCCTTTGGGTTTTTCATGGAAACTTCTTTATAAAGACATGGTTGAATAACAGGCCATTGGTGATTGAACTCACTCTCCAGGCCCTCTCGCCTTCCTGAGGGGTTGGGGAGGTATTGAAAGTTCCAACCCTCTAATCTCCTGGTAGGTTCCACTGACAACCAGCCTCCATTCTTAGGTTACCTGGGGGCTTTCCTAAAGTCACTTCATTTACATAACAAAATGCACCGTGATTGCTCTGTACACTTAGGAAATTCCAGGAGTTTTAGGAGCTTTGTTCCAGAAATGGGGTGAAGACCAAATATGTATTTCTTACTACAAATCACAATATCACATATGGACTTGCTGGAGAGTAAGGAGAGCTCTAAAGCGTTGTGACCAAGGCCAGATGGAAAAAATGGGATCTGAAGCTGGAAGTCAATCTGAAAGAATGATGATAATACCAAGAGACTGAGTTCAGGAGACTGAGCCCTAAAAATGTCACCTGACACAGTGCTACAGGAAAAGGGGGTGAGAACCCATGTGCTTTCTGAGGTAGGAGGTTGGGGGGATCCATTAAAGGGCATCATACTTCTCAGGAAATTTTTAAAATCAGACTCCCAGTTCTTTACATGCTGACATCATAATGTGAGCACGTGGAGTGTGTGTGTGTGTGTGTGTGTGTGTGTGTGTCTGTGTCTGTGTGTGTGTGTGTGTGTGTTGAGAAGGATGTTTCTACCTGGTCCCTTAAAGATTCACAATAGCAACTAACAGTCTCCCCAAGTAGGCAAGCCATTGATTCTATTTACCTGAGCATAAAATAAGGCCCAGCCCTGGGCTGAAATAAATGCTGTTCTTCATGTCAGTAATTCATGCTCAGAGAATGTGTTTTGTTCAGCAAGAGCAGAAAAGTGAGCTAAATAAGGGCTCTTTTTCTATAGGGTTTATGACATTTGAAGAATAATGTAGGTTATTGTTAATGTCAAATAAGCATCCTCTAAAAAAAAGAAGAAAGAAAAAATGCTCTAAAGGGACCTGAAATACACATATGTGCCTAACTGATGTGAGTCACAGGGAAGGGATAGTGTGGAAATAAAACAGGAAACAGGAAACAAACAAAACCATTTATAACACATGAAAACGGGCAGGCGAGAAGGCTGGCGTGCACGAGGTGTAGAAAGAGAGTGCATTTGTGCCTGAAGCTTCTGGTGAGTCGTTCAAGAGCACCTCACCCTTGGAGGAAGGTTCCCTTTAATTCTGTCAAGGTTGGTGTCTGCCTGGGTTATGTGCCAAGTAATTGTCCGGTCTCAAGTTCACACTGTTGTGAGGCTATTTTAAAGATGAATGGGAACATAAAACATATTTTGTCCTATTCTCCACTTTAAATGTGTCTCTGGAACAAAACTTGTACTTGAAATGAAATGGAGAAATGTGATTTTTATGAGTTACAGGGGTGTGTTTTTTTTCCCTTCACACCACTGACAGTAGAACAAAAACATTTAGAGAAAGACAGCCCAATGTCATGGGAGTCTCTGGACATTTGTTCTCGCCGTGGAACACAAGGGACATAGGGAACCCCCTCCCTGACTAAAAACAGGACATTATTGAAGCTCTGTCATCACACTCCAATGCTTTTCAGTAGCTGAAAGAATTTTGCATTTCTTCCCGTAGGAACTGTAAACTCAGAAAGAAAGATTCATCAGCAACACACTCTATCAACAAACGATACCCGTTTTCCTTTCTGAAATAGTTACTTTCAAAAATATCTGCTAAGAAAAAGAGAAAGGGAACAAGAGGGTCTTCATTTATGAATTGTTCTTTTTTTTAATTCATACTGTTTATTCGGACTATTTCCAAAACCAGGCAAAGCTTCATAATCTTCCTAACAGAGATACACAATGCCACCAAAGAATTACTGTTTTCCTAAACCTGTGAAAAGCCAAGATTTCATTAGATGCCGAGATAAATCATCGGTATGTGCTCATATGTGCACCCTGGCAATTCCTTTTGAATTTCAAGGTTATAAATAATTCCCAAACGCGAGTTTGTGCTGGTATTTTAATATGGATTCTTTGCACTACTGGGCTGGTGTCATTTCTTTCGATTTAGTCATTATCTCTGACAGGCTGGTGCTAGTCCACTCGGGATACAGATGGGAGCCCAGCCATCATCCCCCCTAAGAGTATCAATTCTGTGTTGAAAGCATACAATTTGATTCATGCAGAAACCACTGTACATGCAGCATGGTGTTTTCATAAAAACTCTTTTATTTACTCTAAACAGTATTGTGCCTCAGCGTTTGGTCATTTTGCAACTGTTTAACCTTCTTAAGTCTTTTCGAGAAATCTTAAAGAACAAAAAGGAAACCCTAAGCTCAAGAATACATTTTTGGTTGTTCTTATAAAAATCAGCTCCTCTATGGATAGCTGACATGAGGCGAAGCTTCAAGGCCGCAGCCTAACGTGCCATAAATACTGTACAGAAGGGGCGGCTTTCAGCCAGGTCTGATCGATCACAGAGCCAAGGAACTCTCTGCCGGCTGCTGTGTTCTTCACAAGTTTTTCTCCTCGTGAGTGTCTGAAAGGACACTGGGCTGCAGTCCCTGGTGGATTTCCTGCTTAAGGCCAGTTAGCAAGGGATTCTCACAATAGAAGCTGGACTCTCTCTCTCTCTCTCTCTCTCTCTCTCTCTCTCTCTCTCTCTCTCTCTCTCTTTCTCTCTCTCTCACACACACACACACACACACACACACACACACACACACACACACACGCACTCAGCCTCACTCCTTCACTCAGGATTCTCGGGACTCAGCCCTGAGCCAGCTCTGCTCCCCAGACTGCCTGATTTCTGGGAGCAAAAAGGAAAACCGCTCAAATGAGCCCAACATCTGCCCCAACCATCAGAAACAAAAAAGCCTGCCTTTCTCTATCCCTTTTGTTGTTGTTGTTGTTGTTAATCCTTACCTGAGGATATTTTTCCACTGATTTTTAGGGAGAGTGGAAGAGAGAGGGAAAGACAGAGAGAAACATTGATGTGAGAGAAACACATCAATTGGTTGCCTCCTGCACAAGCCCCAACCTGGGCCTGGGCCAGGGAGGAGCTTGCAACCAAGGTAGGTACCCTTGACCAGAATCAAACCCAGGGCCCTTTGGTCTGCAGGCCAGCGCTCTATCCACTGAGCCAAACCGGCCAGGGCTCGGTCCCCTTTTAAATAGGATCACAGTGGGCCATGTCCACCCATACTGCTCAAGCCCTCTGACCCCATAGACCAAACCACCTGCATCCTCTTCATACCCATGAGCTCACCCACAAACACACTTGCTCAGAGAGGCTTGGGGGGGGGGGGGGGGGGGGGGGGGGGGGTACCATTCCTTCCTCGTGCCCACAGTCCCTAGTGGACAGAGACAGCAACAAGGATACAAAATGACTTCATCTTCCCAAACCAATCCCAACGCCCTTCAGTCAGTGGTAAGGGCACACGTGTCTGCATGGGGCCTTCCATGCAGGGGCCAGAGCCCTGTGCTTCCCCAGACATATGCCCATCGAGAAAGAATGACCTCAGCTGGACAGTGGGGCTACAGATAACAATCGCAGTACAGTTGAGAACTGCTCTGTGCGGGCTGATTATCCACAGGGTGCCATGCTCTGCCAGGACCAGTGTAGGAGGGGGGCGGTCTCCCCCAGGCCGTTCTTCTAGGATCAGCTGTGTCAACTCCTATAGAAAACTCCTCATTAAAAAGAGCCCAGACCAGAAACTGATACCACACAGGAGAGAAGACTCTGAGAATGTCTGTTTATACACCCATCCTTGGTGGTCTATGGCACAGGTTTGCTTGGATCTGCCCACCATACCTCTTAGGGTGGATTTTGAAAGATGGTCAAATGGTTTGGGTCATTTCCCCACACTTTAACTCTTCAAAATAAAAAAACAAATTCAATATCCTTGTGAAAAATTCTTCAATGTTTTTATAGGCATTACTGTACATTGTTTTAAATTTAAGATCATACTACACATGCTTTTAAGTTTTTTCACTTACATATTTTATTTTTTCATTAAATATTATTTGATAATACTTTTTGTAAATAAATGATTCTTTGATACCTTTGGGGGCATTTATTAATTTAATTAAACATTAAACATTTAGGTGTAATTGGGGACAAATACATCTGTGGCTGTGAATCTGATAAAGCCAACTGAAGTCCAGATCCCAACTTGCACCAAGAGACTTACTTTTCTCTTTTTTATTACCAATGTTTAATATTGATATATAGATTTCTTCATTCTCACTGATGGGTTTCAATGCTTGAAAACTTATGTTTTGGTCTTTATTAAGTCTAGGGGTCATATTGTCTGGCTGAGTGTGAAATAGTATTTATCTCGTTGGTAAAAATACACACATCTTTACTAATCCAGAACTGCAGCCACATTTGTTGTTAGACACTCTATATAACCCTGACGATTATTCAGTTCTAATGTTTAGGCTAAGAGAGCATGAGCAGAGCTTATAATCTTTAGCCTTCCCTCTCTAATCACCTTGTGAAAACGTTTGTCAAGAGAAAAACACAACATGGTATCATTCACACAAGCAGTCATTTGGGCACGAAAAGAAAGATTTTTTTACTGTTATTGTCTTTTAACTCTGCAGACCAGAAGCAACTGTAGGCTAAGCCAATGTCCCCAAGCTGGCAATGCTTACACAGAACCTTCTCATCAGCACCACCATCAGACTTGGGGTCTGTAGAAAGCTTCCTAGCAGCTCAAACCATAATTTAAACTTTAAAAAACATATTATAATGAAATAAAATTCCCTTAGGATGATTTGAAAACAGATTCTCCAGCTAGCGAAAGAAAAATCTCCCTGCCATACATTGATGACATAGTTTTATTGTCATGAACTAACAGCAGCAGTAGACAATTAATTGGTTTAGCTATCTAATGATTGTTAAAGAGAATAGGTTATGATCAATAATTCTGAAAGTAAAAATCATTATTTTTGACAGCTATTCCCTGGTTCAATTCGTTTACATTTAATAATTCCATCTAAGAAATCATTCCTGTGGATACTTAGGACCTTGGCAGTTTCCGTGGGAAGCTCTTTTGCCAAACCAGATGTTTCTTGAGCAAACTACTAAAAACTCTCTATGACTGACAGGCAATTGGCAACTCCTCCTTTGAACATATTCCAGGATATATTATATCTACACATTCTACGTATAGTAGAGAGCTTTGAGACATTGGTAATTCATTTGTTTTTATAAAAGAATGTAGAGGGGCTTTTCTATAAAAAATTAGATGTCCCACCCAAAGATCTTTAGAGCCATCTCGGTGGAGAGTTGAAATGGTCATTCATTCACCCATGAGTTTTCATTTAGATTCCAATGGGAACATCAAAAATGAGCCTGACTGATAATGGAGGAAGATGAGATTTGGAGAGATTTCGAGAGAATGTGACCCCTGATTTGATTCTGAAGGACAAGTAAGGATTAAGAGAAAAATTGGTAGAGAACCAACAGAAGTGTTCACACCCACGCTCTCCCCCACAGAGCAGGAATAGTCCCCTCCTGTGTGGAAACACGGATAGGAAAGGAAAGCTCCTCCCCCAACAAAGGGCAGCACAGTATGAGCAGAACAAGTGGAAAATAATCTAAAACTATGTCAGCTAAGAATTTCCGGAGCGAGAGAAATGTACCTTAAATGTGTCAAAGAGATGCTGTTTGGAAGAAAAAACATAGCACTTCTTTGCATAGCCCAGGCTAGAGAATAGAGCCAAGACATAAAAATAAAAGACAGGGTGGCCAACTGTCCTGGTTTATGGGGGATGAGGGGTATCCCAGAATGCAGAATATTTTCTTAAATCCAGGACATTGCTGGGCAAACAAGAACAGTTGTTCAGCTGGGATGACAGAATCCAGTTTAATTAAAGGAAGACACCTTCTAACAGTCACAGCTGCCCAATGGGAGGTAACAAATTTGCTCTCACTGGAGAGCCTCAAACTCAGCTCAGCAGGAGGCGGTCAATAAAAGGAAGGTGAGAGTTTATAACTTTCCAAGGCAAACCCATCGATGGGATCCAGGACTTTATAAGGTGTATGTGAAATGAGCAGGTAAAGTCCATGAGCCAGCAAGGAAAAGAGTTCATTTACTTTCAGTCGTGCCTCATATTCTCAAAATTCATAGTTTATTCTCATGGTTGACTGCTTGCTTCCAGCTTAAAGCCAGTCAGAAGGACAGTGCTGGTGCCCCACCTGAGGGCCAGCCTTGGGGCCTCAATTAAAAGAGAATAACCAGGATCTGCTCACCGTGAAGGAGGCAAAGCATCCTGCATCCTGGCCTTTTCAGAATCTTACTGGAATATTAGCATTATCAAATTAATTATTGTTTTATTTTTGGCATCTATCTAATAACCTTCTAAGAAACATATTTGTTACATATTTTATATAAGTATGTATATATACATATATATGTACATGCACATATTTGCACAGTTTAAGGAGGAATGAAGAAAAATTTAGCTCTAATTCCAACCTCAGTTCTTTCCTATTCTGTTTTTCCACCCACCCACCCACCCCATGCCTAACACACACACACATTTATATTTTTCTTCTGCTAGAAACTGCATTACTAGTAACATGCTCTCTACAAAGGACTTGATTCTACTTGCCATAGCAGACTATGGTTGAGTTAAACAATGGTTGAGCTGGAAAAGGGAAGTCAGTTCACTCACGCCTCTCAGTTCCCTCTTAAAGTAATTTATTGAGGGCCTGCTTTATTTTGAGAGAGGTGGGGTAGAAAACACCATAAAGGTTATGGTCTGTGTTATCACAAACTTGTGAGATTAGCAAAATGCCCTTGTGACAATTAAATAAGTCCCTAGTTCATGACTAATGATGCCTTCTATACACCTTTAAGCTTGGGGGCCAAGGGCAGTGACGAGTTACAGCTGCAGGGGCCAGAGCCTCTGTTTGGTTTGCAGGAGACTGGACTGGTCCACAGTTATCATCAGAACTTAAGGTTGGAATGACTCTATGTGCCCATTTTCTCAGGAAAGCCGAGTTTACTCATGTTATCCCAGCATAATTAATAGTACCCAAGTTTGGGTGGTAAGTTAAATGATCGCCCAACACGTGGTGCCTATGTTGGGCATGGTCAGCGTGGGGGCTGAAATTGCACAGCCAGTGGCATTTGCCTACCCCTCTGGGTCTTTTTGAGTGTTAGGTTTCTAACATACACCCATACTGAGTTCAGGTCTTTAACAGATATGTATATGGCAATATTTTTATTATCATTAAATCGGGATTTAAAGGAATTTATGAGCACTTAAGGAAAACATGTAATAAAATTAGAATTCAAAATGTTTCCCAACAAGACCTTCGTGGGCCTTGTTTTGTTTTCATGTTTGTTTAATAGGAGAATGGAGAATAACGACTGGCTGGCAGTGGTGATTTTTTAAATTTGGATATTCTTTTTGGCACTGTTGCTAATCTGTCCTGTCAGACTAGACTAGCCGAACCCACCCTAGAAAAACATAAAGGTTGAGATTCTAGTAGGAACATTTATCCTCCTTCTCACTATCAGTAAGCTTCACTGGGTGACCACTATTGTTTAGTAGCTAGATGACGAAAGTCAAGTCTGCAAATAACTGTGACCCAGACACTTAAGATTTCAGAAAACTGGAGACACGATCTAAACGTAGCCAGCTGGCCCCAAACAGAGAACTTTTCCAGACCTATAGAGCAAGTGTAAGATTGAGCCATTCCCAACCTGGCTCAGAGATGCCACCAATCACCACCAACACAGTAACCTGTATTAGTGTTTAAGAAAGAGATTTTAAAACTGAGGATCATATTGAAAAAAAAAAAAGACTAGAAATGTGTAGCCAGAATGGCATGGAGGGGTGGGGAAAACAAGGGGGAGGAGAACAATAGGAAGCGTATACCCAAAATGAGGCTGGTCCTCTGTGGGACTCAGCCCTTTCCAAGAATGAGGGCAGTCTACCAGGAAGTCTCCTTGACCGAGGGACTAGAGAGCTATACTAACATGAGACAGAGTCAGACTGACAAACTTCATCCAGTTAACAAAAGCTTTGTTGTTGGAGGAGAGAGAAGATTCTAAATATAGCATTGTGTCTGTCACTCAAGAAATCCTATTGAGTATCTGTGATGTGCCAGGCACTGTTCTAGGTGGGGGCAGGAGATACACAGCCAACAAATGAACAAATAAATGCACCAGATAAATTCAGATAAGTGCCATGAGGAAAATAAAGCAGAGTGATGTAATGGCTCCATTATTGGGGGCGGGGAGTGGGGGAGGAAGGGAAAGACTATTTCAACTGAAGTCATCAGAGAAGGTCTCTCTAAAAAGATGCCATCTGAATGACAAAGGGAGTGAATCAACTGAGATAAGATAGCATCCATTGCATTTGACCGCACGGAATTCACTGACCCTACAAAAGCAGTTTCATTAGAGAAGTAGTTTAGATGCCAAGTAGGAGTAGGACGATGAGGTGAGGATACAGTAGATGTGGGGTAAGGAAGTGGAGGCAGAGATTGCAGATAATGGTCCACTTGAGAGCTAAGCTTCCTAGAAATTGAACGGATATGAGCACCCGCAGGAGAGTTTCGTCCTGAAACATTGCTGAGAGGGAGAGTCAGACGTGCAGAAAAGAGAAGAAGGAAAGTTCTTACAAAACCAACAGAGAATCAGATCCAGAACACATGTAGAGGTGAGTTTTGGACAAGAAAAGCGACACTTCATCTGTATTAACAGGAAGAGAGGAAAGGAAGAGACTAATGGCAGGGCTGGTTTCATAGGTCTGAGAATGGGAAGTTGAAGGGTTTTCCATCTCATTACATCTATTTTCTTTTTTAAAATACGTTTTTATTGACTTTAGAGAGGGGGGGCGCGGGAGAGAGACAGAAACATTAATGAGGAAGAAACATCAATGGCTGCCTCCTGCATGCCCCTGCACTGGAGATCAAGCCCACAACCCAGGCATGTGCTCTACCCAGGAATCAACCTCTTGGTGCATGGTTCGATACTCAACCACTGGGCCACATTGGCAGGGCCCTCTATTTTCTTAAATGACACAAAATTCAAGGTCATCAGTGAGAGTGAGTGCTAAGGGAAGGTGTACAAGACGGGAGGTGAGGGAAGAAAGTATAAAATAATTATCTTGAGAGTGGTTAAGTTTTCTAGGGAAACACTATTCTGTCGTATGGTGCCAAGTGCCTACTTAAGACACTTACATATGATGATTAATTTCTCTAATGAAAAAAATCAAGCAGCTTGGTTATTGATTTTTCTCCAACCATCCACAACTGTTCAGATGTAGGTACAGAGAAGGTAGATAGCTGGGCTCGACCAGCATTAAAGTTCTCCAGTTGAATGTGAGAGGCAGAGAGGTGAATAAGGGAATTTGGATTCTCTATAAGGACATGATTTGAACCATAAAACCTCAGCTGGGCAAAAAGACAAGTGGAAAACAGTTGATAGATAATGAAATTGTGGTGATAATTTTGGTAATAGTGGGTGTCTCAGGGAGGAGGTACCAAAGTGGCAGAGGGCCGTGGTGACATCGTGAGATATGAGTGAGTGCCTTCAGAGGTAGTGAAGGATGCAGGGTGTGTTGCGCAGTGGGTGGCAGGGGTCATGTGAAGAAAGTAGAGGGCGTTTTAGCAGGGGAGACAAAGGAAACAAGAGTAAGTGGAGAATGACTATGCACTATGGAGAATGACCGAATACACTGTGGAAAAGCCTGGAGAAGTGAAGTGGAATTGGCTTCAAAAGCTGTGAGCCAAGGCTATTATTACTGAATGAAGGGTGGTCAGTAGAATGTCACCTGGCCATGCATAATGATTAAGAATGTGTGCTCTAGCATCAGACTGCCAGGGTTTGATCCTAGCTCTTCCACTTCACACAAGGCACCCTGAGACAACAAAAATAACAGCAAACACTTATATGGTATTTACTGAGCACTTTACATATTTTTATACCTCGCAATGGATATTTTGACACTCATATCCATGTATACAGATGTGAACATGTTTCTTAGCCTCTGTAATGCTAATAATGATATGGTAATGATAGTTTCTATCTTATGGAGTTATTGTGTGTGTTCAGTGAAACAATCTGTGCAAAGTGATTAGCATACTGCCTGGCTTGGTAGAAGTGTTCAATAAATGTTAACTGATATTGTTAGATGGGGAGAAAAAGATTAGCCTCAAAGGAACAGAGCTTTAATAAGAAGGAATAGTGCTCTGAAGGCCACGTTGCAAAGCAAGGACACCCGCCCACTCCTGGCCTTGAAGAACATGGAACATGACACAAACAAACAGATCAAATAAAAATATCCAGCTAGCTGTCAGGCAAGAAAAGGAACAAGAGAAAGGAGTCAGAGAAAAAGGCTACGAATGTTGGAGAGTTTGCTACCCAAGAAAGAGGAATTTTAGAGCAAGGAGCAAGAGTGAAGGTAATGGAGGATGTTTGGCTGGAAGAGAAATGTACAGGGGAGTGTGGGTGGGGCTGGGAGTCCAGTAGAACCTCATCTCACACACACACACACACACACACACACACACACACACACACCCGACAGGCTAACCCTTGAGGAAGCTGTGACTCCTCACTTTGGTCACATGGGTAATGAGAGCAATGCCCATAAAAATGACAGCCATCCAAAGAGGAAAAGCAACTTGGAAAAACAGGAAACAGGCGGCCTATTTTCAAAGAACAGTGTAAATGATAATGTGACCAAGCAAGATTTAGCCTTGAATCCAGCAAACATTTTTTGAGCATTTACTATATGCCAAAGCCTGAGCTAAGTACACACATGTTTATTATCTCATTTAATCCTCACCACCAAAAATCAAACCATTTTAAGATTGTAAAGTTATTAAGTCTTTACAGTCTTAATACAGAGTGGATTACTGGATAGATAAGCTGGAATATTTCAGAATCCTCCACCCTGTTTACCACTGGTGATGTAAAGATTACCTTGAAGGAGACAAGTCAAGCACACCTGCCTATCTTCTTTCCCTCTGCTCCTTCCTTTAGTCTTCCTCTGTGGTTCTCAAAGAATTGCTGTAGAGAACTATACCCTCAAAGCCATGTAAACAATTTTGTATGAATAATTTAAAAGGTTTTCCAGAGTAATTCTGCTTTTGCCTCAAACACTAACTGTATAGCCCAACTTCCAAGTAAGATGTAGGTACCTCTGTTCAAGAATTTATTGGTAGATGGAGAGGTTTGCATTTTGGATTACAACTCATAACACAGGGACAACAGGCAAGATGCATTGTTTCTAGACCCCTCTTCAGTGGTTTCACAGCTGGTTGCCCTAAAATCTCTTTTAAACATTGGGTCACAAGGCAGTGGTACTTAGGCAACTTTCTAAAACAGCATTACATCCAAATAAAGAGAGGATGTCTTTCCAAACTGGCTTACAGAAGATAAATCATGGAAGTGCAGTGAATGGAGGAGAGGAAACAGAGGTGGGAGGATCTGGGAGAGTGAGAATGAGGTTTCTCACTCTTCCATACAGGGTGGGGCGAAATTAAGTTTACACTGTGAACACACAAAACACAGAGTTTATTCTTGTATTATTATGTATTGTGTTGTTTTCTATATGATATACACATGCACACACAATTCTTGATGAAAGGGAATTGATACAAGGCTAAACTCCTGCATGATCAGGTAGGACAAGGTTACAGATGAAAATTCTCAGAAGCAAGAGGAATAGTTGGGTGATGGATTTTAGAAGGATTTGTGCATGTTTTGGTTGCTATTTATATTTTGTTACTGTTTACTTTTGATTTTTTTTTAGATTAAAGCATCATTAATATATCAATTTATCTGTCTTTCAAATTTACTTTGAATTATAAGTTTTTTGCCATTCCACAGAAGTCTAACAATGTCTAAAGAACAGACATATGAGTGAATACAAGTGCAGCACCCAGAAATATGTTTCTAGACCCCTAACAATTAAAGAAGATCAAAATTATTGGTTGATTTATTCACAATTCCAGGTAAGAGAGGCAAAAGTCAAACCCATTGTCTAAGATTAAGTAGACAAAACATGTGGGTGACGGAATTGGCTTACTTTTCAACCATTACATTTCTCAAGGTAGAGACAACATTAAAATGGCAATTGAAGCTCAATTGTGGTTGATAAACTTAGTAAAGAATTTCAGAAAATATATACTAAGAGAGTATGTTCTTCCTTTGGTTTTTAAAACTATTTAGCTACAAAGATGCTTAGTTTGTTCTTTGTTAAGAGCGAACTCATATGACAGTAATATTTGAAAAATATTGAAGATTACAATAAAGCCTGGGAAATACTAATTTTTCTGAAAGAATACCTTAGAAAAAGGTGCATTACAATGAATCAACTTTTATGTACATTATAGCACTGAAAATGCATTAATAAGCAAGATTGCTTCATATGTTGTTATCACTGGATCTTGCATCTTTATATTTAATGGTGTTGACACACATATATTTATTTGAAATATGTGTGGCTAGTAGACACAGCCTTAATTTCTAAAGTATATCTTTGACATAAAATGCTATACTTAGGAAATTCTATTGTCAAAACCTTTCAGAAAGAAAATGAGAAATCATCATCACGATTTATTCTATTTTCTAGATAATGAAATTGAGTGGTTCTCTCAAATTTCAGTGTAAGCTAGAATAGATTCTCAGAGTTATTTGGCTCCAAGAAAACACTTAATTCTCTTTCCATTTTCATCCATTCTTTTTCCATTTATTGAGCACCAACTCTCTATCAGTTACTGTGTTTCCAGATACTGAGAAATCAGAGATAAAGGTCCCCTGACCTCCAGGAGTTTGAAGAGGAAAATAATTTCAATACAAATGAAAAAGTTCTGTGAGCTAAGCACAGGATTTTAAATGAGCTCTCAGGACAGACAACTGAACCACTGAGAAATTTCTTTTGAGGAGCTGATTTCTGAAGGATACATGGTTATGAAAGGGATAGGAAAGATGTACCAAACAGCAGTAATAGGATTTGCAACGATACATAGACAGAAGAATACTTGGCCCCTCCCAAACAGAGGGAGATTTGTTATGATTTGAGTGAAGACAGAAAGAAATAAACGCCAGAGAGTAGTAAGAGACAAGTTTAGAGAGTCAGAACGGGGCCAAATTAAAGACCGTCTTTATTTTTGAAGACATTAAAGATGTTAAACTGAGAATGATATGACCTTATTCATGTGTTTAAGAAAATTACTATATTTTAAGGTGAAAAACGTATTTTATTAGATCAGGGCTGGATTTAGAAAGAGTAGTATGGTGACTATTATTTAAAGATAACAATGGTCAAGTGAACAAGCCAGTGACAAGTGAAGGGAAAGAATTCTGAAGATATTAAAGATATGAAATTGATAAAACTCTGCCACTATTTAGACATGATATGAAGGAAAAAGTTGAAACCTAGACTGTGTACAAAGTTTATCTTGGATAAGGCTATCTGCTGGTCCATTGAACAAGAAAGCACACAGAAGAAAACCAGATTCAGTAGAGATAACAGTTTAACCAAGTTCCTTTGAGGTGCCTGCGACACAGTAAAGGGCAGAGTTCAGAAGAGAAATCTGGGTTGCAATGTGGGCCTGAGGTTCATCAGCATGTAGGTCATAACTCAAGCCAGAAAAGTAAAAAGACCTTTCATAGAAAGTATGTGGATCAAGGAGTGAAAAGGCCTGAGCATGGTCTGCTAGGGAGTACCAAGGCTTAATGAAAGGTAAAGGAAGCAGGAAGTGAAACGATATCCTGAAAACCATGAAAGTTAGTATAATGAAGGGCGAAAATGTTCCATAGACAATATGTACAGTAATACTGAACACTGAGGAGAGATGCTGTAAGAAAAAGATGGGAAAGTGTCGCATTTAGCAACCAGGACCCTGGTGATATGGAAAGAGAAATTTTAATTAAGTGATAGGAGTGAATTACAGTGAATTCAGGTACAAAAAAGAGATGAAGAGGTCTTGGAGACAAGTGTCTTCTGGGGAGAATTTCAGCTATAAATGAATTTAAAAATAACCTAGTAGATAGAGGATGCTGGAGAGTCAGGGAGGGTTGTGGGAGTGTGGTTTTGTGAATGTGTTTGTTTTTCCTTTGTTTGATGGAGACTTCAGTGGGTTTGTATGCTGAGGAGGAAATCTTCAGAGGACAAAGATATAGGAGAAAGGGAGAATCACGTACAAGAGAATCACAACTACACAACGACGAGTGGTATCAACTGAACAGATGGAGATTACATTTCTGACAGTAGAAAAAATAATTCCTCTAAAATGGAGGGAGTAAGTTACATCCTGGTCTAGAGAGTGCTATCTTAGTAGAAGGGAATGGAGAAAGAAATAGGAAGTAGCCCGGCTGGCATGGCTCAGTGATTGAGCATCAACCTATGAACCAGGAAGTCATGGTTAGATTCCAAGTCAGGGCACATGCCCGGGTTGTAGGCTCGATCCCCAGTATGAGGCGTGCAGGAGGCAGCTAAGAAATAATTCTCTCTTATCATTGATGTTTCTATCTCTCTCTCCCTCTCCCTTCTTCTCTGAAATCAATAAAGATATTTAAAAAAAAAAAAAGAAAGAAATAGGAAGCTAAGGAAATTGCCTCCTGATAGACTTCTGTGGTTTAGGAGGTAAAATCACCTGCTGAGGGCTATGGGGAAGCCCATCTGCCTGGGAAAGAATGTTAAAGGTCTGAAATAGCTTACATATTTAAGAATGGGCTCGTTTGCTTATTGGTAAATAGCCTACTAGAAAAACCAATAATTTCACAATTAAAAACTTTTGTCAAAATGAAAGACTTAAAAACTACATTTTTCACTCCCCTAACTTTTTTTCTTAATTTTGTTGTTTTCTGCCAATAAGTGGCACCAGCACTATAAGGATATTCTACACAATCAGCAACATGCTTTCTATCTGGCAAATTGCAACAGCCATAAAAACTATTGTCCCAATACATTTACCTTATGTTTACATATACCATAAATCCTAAATTTTTCCAAGACAGCTGAATTCCTTTCTAATACTAGTGTTGCAAGACAGGCCTAATACTATTTTAAGAGGAAAACTGTGTAAATTTAGTTTTTACATGAAGAAAATACAACGTAACCACAGTATCGCCAAATCCTTAAAGAGGGCTATGTCCTAATAAACTTTCACTTGTAATCTTTTTCTATTATCCTGTCATTTTTTAAAATTCCCCTTTAATTGCATTTTTTATTATCTACAAGGGAAGAGTCAAAATAAATGACACAATGATTTAGACACAGCAGTTGCTTAGCTTGGATTACAGATTGGTGATATATAATTGAGGTAATTGAAATATGCTACATGAGTGAGATTAAAAAACAAAACAAAAAAACCTTCATTTCATGTACGGTAAATAGCTGAATTCCTATGGAGTCACATTTCTAAGCCAAAAGCAATGGCCTAAGTCTGAGCGAGAACATTGGTGAAAGTCTCCCAATCATTCACTGAGAATGTAAATGCAGTGCACTGTAAATTTATATCGCCCACAAGATTGAGCTGGACATTTCCCAAAGTAATAAATTTGCTCAATATATATTTTGTTATAATCTGTTTCATTCCTATAAAGGACAAATAGCTACTGAGAATGACAAAAGACCAGTCAATCAGGTTGGTGCTGGTACAAAATAATTCAGATGTGCCGAGTAAGGCTCGCTGTTAGATATATCATCTGGAATTTGGGGCCACCCTCCAAAGCACTCCTGTAACTGGACTACATCAGGCGTTTCATTTTACAACCGTCAAGGATTAGTCATTGGCAAAAATTCTTAAACATTTAACCCAGAGCCTCTTTCTAGTGTTTATAAGAATTGTACTAAATTGGTGAACAGAAAGCCTACACATATAATCTCCCAATTCTAGCTCAGTGCCTGATAATAGGAAATACATTTGGAATTGTAAAATGGGCAATCTGTTCATGAACTTTACCTATTAAATACTAATTCAGAGTCTCCACAAAATAGTTAATTTTAATTAAAATTCCCTTTTTACTCCCTAGCCTTCATTATTTATAAATGTAAGCTACTTTATTTAATGTCAAAACAATGATTTTAAAAACTTGAAAGCAAAAATGAAAAGGGGATGGGAGTTTGTGTGTTTTCTCTTCCCAACCTTTACATTTAAGAAGATCAAGGCGTTGTGCTTTGGGTTTGTTTTAAAACAGTAACTGTAAAGTGTGCTCCCCTTTGTGTTTCTAAAGCTGTTGGGAAGGCATACCGTTTAAACTTTCTGCCTGGTCACAATGCCATGAAACATTGGGCAAATATTCAGAAAATAGCTGGCCAAGCTAACTCATGTAGTATCAGAACACACAACAGAGGGAAAGTTAACTGGTTTAAAGAAAGACAATTACTATTCAGTTTTGGATTAAAATTAAGTTTAAGATTAGGCTTAAACCTGTTGTCTACTCTAATTCTTTGTTGTTGTTTGTTTTTGTTTTGCTTTTTTAATATATTTTTATTGATTTCAGAGAGAGAGATAGAAATATCAATGATGAGAGAGAATCATTGATTGGCTGCCTCCTGCATGCCCCACACTGGGGATCAAGCCCGAAACCTAGACATGTGCCCTGACGGGGAATCGAACTGTGACCTCCTGGTTCATAGGTCAACACTCAACTACTGAGCCACGCCAGCCAGGCTGCTCTGACTAATTGAGCTAATCGGCCATCATACACTGGTACTTTTTAATTTTTATATGTTTAATTGTGTTAAAAATGTACCATGCTTAAGTGTAGAGTTCAGTAGTGTTAAGTACATTCAAATCGTTGTGCAACAGATCTCTAGAATTTTTTCATCTTATAAAACTGAAACTTGTACCCACTAAACAACAACTCCCCCTTTCTCCCCCCACCCTGAACCCTGTGGCAACCACCAACTACTCTTTCTTTGAATTTGACTAGCAATCTCATGTCAGTGGGATCCTGCATTATCTGTCTTTTTGTGACTGCCTTATTTCACTTAGCATAAAGTCCTTAAGGTTCACCCATGTTGTAACATGTGACAAGACTTTCTTCTTTCTAAGGCTGAAAACATTTGATTGTATGCATATAACACATCTTCTTTATCCATTCATGCCTTGGTGGACATTTAAGTGGCTTCCACCCCTGGGCTATTATAAATACTACCACTATGAACCTGGATACACAAATATCTCTGAGATCTGACTCGAATTTACCTTTTTATAACCAAATAAGTATAACCTACTAACACCTGTTTACAAAATACACAGCATTATGTTTATTCTTTAATAGCCAGACAGATCTTTTGTAGAGAAAAGGCCCAACAAAATTATGAATAACTATGCACACAAGCCATGTAACTGGGCAACAATATCAAAAACCAAAAGAACATCCCAGATGTTCGTGAGGTTGTGTTTGTTTGAATTGTTTAAGGCCCTGGCCCAGTTGTTTGACTCGCTTTAGCAATCAAGGCAATGAGTGCAGTTCCATTTGTTTCTCTGGCCTTTCCTCCGGGCAGAGCAGATGCCCGGATGCCGTTCTGGGAAAGGTTCCGGTGCGGCTGGCATTACAGGGCTGGTTACAGCAGCAGCACTGAGAGGCTGCCCCCTCCCAGAGCTCGGAGGCAGAGGAATCAAGAGGGAAACAGAAAGAGAAGAGGCTCCTGGGAAGTCATTTATACCCTTAGTCTTTAGGACCTGACTTCTGCATATATATTTTCTAATTCTTCTCTAAAGAACTTATCCAATGTCAGGAGAAAGTTTAGGCTAAAAATAGTTTATTTAAAAAATAATAATAAACTCCATCCTGAAAGGTTTTTGTTTTTAGGTATACCAGTTAATAATGCGGATTTTTTTCAATAGATGGAGTTACACATATGTTGATATATATGTGACTTGATAGGTATGTTATTTTGTTGTATTGACAACAAGCTTCAAAACTTATGTTGTCAAATTTTCTGAAGGTGTTAACATCATAGATATTTTTACGCGTAAAAATGTCGAATTTCGTGCCAGAAAAAGAGCGCTTGCGGGAAGTTTTAATCCATTACTTTATTTTGAAGAAAAGTGCTGCTGAAAGTTATCATATACTTCGGGAAGCTTATGGTGAACCTGCTCCATCTCAAGATATTTGTGAACGCTGGTTTCAACGCTTTAAAAGTGATGATTTTGATGTGAAAGACAAAGAACATCCAGGTCAACTGAAAAAGTTTGATAACCAACAATTACAAGCATTATTGGATGAAGATGCGTGTCAAACCCAAAAACAACTTGCAGAAAGAGTAAGCATTGCTCAGCAAACAATTCCCAATCGTTTACAAACAATGGGAAGGATTTTAAAGGAAGGAAATGGGTGCCACATCAACTGAACGAAAGACAAATGGAAAACCGAAAAGTCATCAGTAAAATGTTGCTTCAACTGCATGAAAGAAAGTCTTTTTTGCATTGAACTGTGACTGGCTATGAAAAGTGGATTTATTTTGAGAATCCCAAATGCACAAAATCATGGGTTGATCCAGGTCAACCATCAACATCGACTACAAGGCCAAATTGCTTCAGAAAGAAGACAATGCTCTGCGTTTGGTAGGATCAGGAAGGTGTGGTGTATTATGAGCTTCTAAAACCAGGTGAAACCGTTAATACTGATAGCTACTGACAACAAATAATCAATTTGAACCACGCTTTGATTGTAAAACGACCAGAATGGGCCAGAAGACACAGCAAAGTAATTTTGCTTGAGGATAACACACCATCACACACTTCAAAACCAGTTAAAGACACATTAAAAGATCTTGCCTGGGAAGTATTAACCCACCCGCCGTATTCACCAGACCTTGCTCCTTCAGATTATCACTTATTCCGATTGATGGCACACGCACTTTCTGAGCAGCACTTCAAAACATACGAAGAAGTGGAAAATTGGGTCTCTGAATGGTTTGCCTCAAAACAAGAAAAGTTCTATAGGGACAGTATCCACAAATTACTTTACTTGAAAGATGGGGGAAATGTGTAGCTAGCGATGGACATTACTTTGAATAAAGCACTTTTGATGTTTCTCTTAAAATTCTCGTGTTTTCTTTGATCACAAAACCTGCCATTATTAACCGGTACACCTAGTAAATCTAAACACATACAATGAAGAAAAAACAGCAAGTGTCTAAATCAGGGGTCCTCAAACTTTTTAAACAGGGGCCAGTTCACTGTCCCTCAGACCGTTGGAGGGCCGGACTATAGTTTTAAAAAAAAACTATGAACAAATTCCTATGCACACTGCACGTATCTTATTTTAAAGTAAAAAACAAAACGGGAACAAATACAATATTTGTATTTTCATGTGGCCTGTGGGCCATAGTTTGAGGACCCCTGGTCTAAATAAATAGTATTGCTAATTAAATTCCAAAAACTTTTATTCATATAGTTGAATCAAAGATAACAGCTATACAGGATGGGGCAAAAGTAGGCTTATGGTTGTGAGTACATGAAATACATTGTATTATTATTTATTAATGTCTTATTATTATTTATTAATGTCTTATTTTTCATACAAACAATTGTAAACCTACTTTTGTCCCACCCTATCCTATATAATAAAAGCCTAATATGCTAAGTGTCCGGTCGTCCAGTCATTCATTCAACCAATCAAAGTGTAATATGCTAATAATATGCTAAGGCCGCTCAACCGCTTACTATGACGTGCACTGACCACCAAAAGGCAGATGCTCCAACTGGTAGATTAGTTTGCTGCTGGGGTCCGGCCGATCAGGACTGAGCGAGACAGGCCAAACATGCCCTGGAACCCTCCGTGGTCCCTCCCCTGCTGGCCAACATTCTGTGTCCCTCTCTGGCTCCAATCATGCACCAGTGGGGTCCCTCAGCCTGGCCTGCACCCTCTCACAATCTGGGACCCCTCGGGGGATGTTGGAGAGCCAGTTTCAGCCTGATCCCACTCAACAGAGGAGCTTCCCCCGGTGGTCAGTGCACTCCCACAGGGGGAGCGCCACTCAGCCAGAAGCAAGGCTCACAGCTGGCAAGCGTGCAGTGGTAGTGGTGGGAGCACAAAGGATGACTGCCAGGCCTAAGCCATCAGTTGGACACCCCCCAGGGGCTCCTGGACGGTGAGGGGGCGCAGGCCCGGCTGAGGGATGCGCCCCCACCTCCCGTGCACAAATTTCGTGCACCAGACCTCTAGTATATTATAAATAGCTCTAATTAATAAGTAAAATAGATTCAGTAAAATAAAATTTCAAATAGCATCAAAACATTTGTCCAAGAATAAACATTTCTTCCCAAACTTTCTACCATGAAATTTTTTTATTTTCATAAGAAGGGAAAAAATATAATATTATTTTTAAAATGCACAGAAAATCAGTCAAAACAACGTATTGACCATCAAGTCTCTAAAAATATGGGTTAATAAAACATTCTATATCTACAGATTGAGCTCAATGTGGTCAGAAAGAATGAAACTTCATGCCCAGACCAGACACTGATGCAGTAGATAAGTCAAGGGCTTTCTGGTGTCAGATAGACTTCTTTTTTTAAAAATATATATACTGGGAATTGAGCCCGCAACCCAGGCATGTCTTGACCAGAATCAAACCCGGGACCCTTCAGTCCACAGGCTGACACTCTAGCCACTGAGCCAAACCAGCTATGGCTTTAATATATTTTTATTGATTTGGGAGAGAGAGGGAGAGAGAGAGATAGGAACATCAATGATGAGAGAGAATCATTGATCAGCTGCCTTCTTCACACCCCCTACTGGGAATTGAGCCCGCAACCCAGGCATGTCTTGACCAGAATCAAACCCGGGACCCTTCAGTCCACAGGCTGACACTCTAGCCACTGAGCCAAACCAGCTATGGCTTTAATATATTTTTATTGATTTGGGAGAGAGAGGGAGAGAGAGAGATAGGAACATCAATGATGAGAGAGAATCATTGATCAGCTGCCTAATGCACACCCCCTACTGGGTATGCAGCCTGCAACCCAGGCATGTGCCCTGACCGGGAATCGAACCATGACCTCTTGGTTCATAGGTCAATGATCAACCACTGAGCCATGCCGACCAGGCAGGTAGACTTCTTCATCAATAGAGGGCTGGTTAAAATTGTGTCCTGCACACTGTAATAAAAAGCTGTTTCCTTCTAATGGCTCTATGATGAGTTAGCCTAGATTCAGTATTTAATGCTACAATCTTAGCACAACTGATACTAATTATCTTCAAGTTCATAGGCCCAAAGAAAGATCCACAAGAAGACAACAGTCCCCAGTCCCTCGATCCAGGGCCTTGCTTCCAGAGTCAGGTTCACATCTGTTCATGATGTTGTCTGGGAGGCTGAGGCTGTTTCTAGTCTTGGAATTAGTTTAGAATCAAAACTACCAGTAAATATAGCCCTGACCGGTTTGCTCAGTGGATAGAGCATCAGCCTGTAGACTGAAGGGTCCTGGGTTCAATTTTGGTCAAGGGCATATACCTTGGTTATAGGCTCGATCCCCAGTCAGGGGGCGTGCAGGAGGCAGTTGATCAATGATTCTCTCTCATCAATGTTTCTAACTCTCTATCTCCCTTCCTCTCTGTAAAAATCAATAAAATATATTTTTAAAAAAAACTAAATATATTCACCTACAAGACTATCAGCTAACACAAGCATGTCAAACTCGTGGCCCGCAGGCTGCATGCAACCCACAACAAATTTTGTGGCCCAGCCAATATAACGGTATGTAAGAAATGTTTCAATAAAAATTTCATAACTTAATTTTTACAATATCCTGTTATACATAATTATTAATAACGAACTACAATGTTCGATAATGACTGATTATTATAATCGTGTTGCATTCATTTCCCTTAAGCGCCTTACACACAGGCGCACCATTTCTCTGCACTAATATTGGCAGTGAATATTCTAGCAGCCAATTGCCATGTCATTAGTCTTGGACTGACTTGTTTGGTGTGCACAACAGGAAATATTTCGCTTTCGGAGAACAAGAAAAATAGGTTTATTTGAGTTACGCTTATTAATTTGTGCAGTTATTCAGTGTCTGCTAAGTTAATGTTAAAGAAAAACATTAACTTTTATTAAAATGTTCTATTATTTCATGTTAACGATTACTCATTTATTTCAGTCCTTTGTATTCAGCATGTCTCTATCGAAATAAACCTATGTTTCTATGAAAATTGAAGCTTTTGTTTTTTTGTGGCCCACATAAACATAAACCTTGTTTATTTGGCCCGTGTTAGCCTTTGAGTTTGACATGCTTGAACTAACACTTCTCAAAAATCTACAGGAGGTATGAGGACTCCATCTTTTCTGATTTGTCAGGATGTTGAGGGATTTGGAGGAAACTGAAACTGCTTTCAGAACAATATTACCCCCCTTTAGCAGGTCTAATTAGTTAACAATTATGGGATGCATTGCTCTGACTTAATGGGAGATGAATAAAAATAAAATAAATAAATATGCCAGAATGAATGAAGACCATGAGGATTCTTAAATTAATATTTTAGGCATATTTTCAAATATTTATCTTGGTGATAACACAAAACTGCCTAATATATTTTACATAAAACATTTTAAATTATGGATGCTTCTTTTTTTCCCCTACTTGATAGTACAGCCAGAAATTCTGTTTTAAATCTTTTAGCAAGCAAAGCTGCCCAAGAATATGATATCTTGAATTTCTATACCAGTGGTTCTCTGGCTTTGCAAATTTTGTGAAAGAATTCATTGGGTATTTGCTAAAAGGCTGATTCAGGGGTCTTAGCGTATCTGATATAATAGGAATCTGACTTATTTGCATACACCAGGTGATTCTGAGGCAAACGGTCTGGGAAGCAGGACTGGCTATATAATTTGTGGAGCCCAGTGCAAAATGAAAATGTG
Organism: Myotis brandtii; assembly: GCF_000412655.1. NCBI lineage: Eukaryota > Metazoa > Chordata > Mammalia > Chiroptera > Vespertilionidae > Myotis > Myotis brandtii. The sequence continues at coordinate 1,658,138 of NW_005354291.1, read as the reverse complement.
GGCCTTTTGTTCACAAATAATAATTTCAACATGGTGACAGCATAGTGTTAAACCAAGCATGAGGCCCTTCTAATGGGGGCCCCTAAGTGAATGCATAGGCCACATGCCATGAAGCAGACCCGCTGGGGGTTTAGAAGCACCGCCCCAGTAAAGTGGAAGCCAGGCAGCCCTAGGTGTCTCCAGAAGCCAGAGAACCTACCTCCATTGGGCCAAAAACAGGCACTGATCCAGAAGAAATAGTTCAAAATGGTTTCTATTTCTCAGAAATCCTTGAGGAATGATGCCTGAGGACCTTCTTCTAGAATGGAAGAGCGCCATTTTAATTCCTGTTTTTTGGAAAATTCAAGAAAGAGCCAAATGTCAATAGTCCAATTTGGTGCAAATCTGTTTATTTCCATTTTTCTCTTTGATAGCTCCTCTGCAGTTCTTTCTCATCCATGAGGCCATCGTGAAGTATAAAGAGAGACAGAGGATTTAAAGAACAATATGGTATGAGCCTTTTCTCCAGCTGTACACAGTCCTAGCCATGACCCCCAACACGGCTGAAGTCCTCTAAGCCACATGTGGAAAGGGACAGAGCAGAAAATGACTGCGAACCAGGGTGTCTGTGCTTCCTCAAGACTATCTGTCCTGAGGCTTCTGCCTGGAGGCATTTCCTCCCCATTCAGAACTCAGGCACAGAGTAGCGGCCCTCCCTCCAGGACAAGAGGGGAGTCCTCTTACTGGGCACAGAGGTCAGATTAGAACACAACGGGAGAGTCTGAACTAAAATGGCTGTGTCCCAGGGCCTCAGACTTGCTTTCTGAGCTCAGGAGGCCACAGAAAATGTGTGTACTCAGATTACATAACTCAGAACAAAATGAGCATGAGGGACACCAAGCCCAGCACAGGGATTGCAACACAGAGCCCAGTGCTCTGAACAGAAAGTAGCAGCACTGGCAGTAGAGAATTTACTGAGGCAAGTTGGCAAGTCATTATACTAAACCAATCATGAAGGAAAAACCGTTAGGAAAACTAAAATTCTCTATCAATGGTGAGTAGGTGAGAATCAGAGGAATACAAAGAGGGCCCTGGCCAGAACTCAGAATTGGCCTTTAGTCCTAGGAAGAGAGAGAGAGAGGTTGAGAGAGAGAGAAAGAGAGGTGATAGATAGATTGATTGATGATTGATAGGTGATAGACACACAGACAGGTAGATAGATAGATAGATAGATAGATAGATAGATAGATAGATAGATAGATAGATAGATAGATAGATAGATAGATAAAAATCTGCCTTATCTTGAGGAGATAGTAGTATAAATAAGACATTTTTTGTTGTGCACATTGCAATGAATTCTCAAGTAAATTTTTTGTTTTCTAATGTCCTGAATTTAAAAGAAAAAAAGCCCTCAATAATTATAAGTGAACAAATTAAACCAAATGGACCCTACAGACTGTATCATGCTCTTAGTTCCTAATTGGGGAATTAAGTTTTCCAGGTCACAAGTTGCAAATATATTGCTGTTACACCGTTAATTAACTCAAGCCAGGTATAGTTCTGATTGAAAATTTCCAGATTACTTCACTCTGCAAATTGTGTTAAAATAAAACATCGTGATTTGGGTTTATCAAAGCAAGTCTTTAAAATATTGGCATCAAATAGTAAATGGTTGAAACAGTCTGTATATAATACCAGTCATTGAGACAAAAAGAGTGGGAGTGGTAGATAGAGAGAAAAAAAGCATTAAAGTTACATTGAAATGTGAATAGAAAAGGGAATTAGAATATTTAAAAATCTCATGTTATTTTACTTGAATATAGGCTTCAAAACTCTACCTTACTATATTATTCATTAGAAGCAAGTATTCCATTAGAAACAAGTATTTGGGGTTTCACAAGACCATGGTCAAGTCATGTAATTTTTCTGAACTTCTATCTCCTCATCAATAAAATGGAAATAACCTTTGAAATTATTAAGATTAAAGTAAATAATGTATGAATTATGTTCTTTCAAGTTTCAAGGGAAAGGGATGCCTATTCTGATTGCTTCCGTTTTCACAGCTACAGTACCAGGCAGGCCCCTTGGGTGGAGAAGCAGCTGACTTCCCAACACTGAGCACCCCTGCTCCCTCCTCTAGCAAAATCCCCAAAACATTTCTCCTCAGAGCTGGCCCTTGTTGAATCTCTTCCTTCTCCTCCTTCCTTTCTTGAATCTAGTCTTTTTTTTTTTTTATCCTGAAGAAATTTTATGATCTTTCCAACTTAAATCAGACAAAACTTCTGCTTTCCTCTTTTACACATTATCCCAATTCTGTGCAAAGGCCCAGGAATGACCTAGCCAATGCAACACGGCAGAAAGAAACTGGAGAATTGGAGGAGATGCATCGGTCAATTGTTCTCTCCATCATAGTCATCCTATTTTTTCATGTATAATTGATGACCCTACAACTTTACCTTAGTAGAGGACCTAGAGCAGGGGTAAGGAACATTCGTCTGCCAAGGGCCATTTGGATATTTTTAACATCATTCACGGGCCATACAAAATTATTAACTTAAAAATTACCCTACTGTATTTGGTCATTTAATTAACTCATCCCTAATGCCTTAGCAGAGCCAGACCAAATGATTTCGAGGGCCTTATATGGACACTCCCTACCCTGGCCTAGAGCATGGAACAGGCTTTTGTCCTATGCCTGTACAGGCCCAGGGAACAAAGGTCACCACTGGAAGTTTAGCTAAAAGAATATTCTTGCTCAGCCAGTGTGGTTCAGTGATAGAGCAACGACCCATGAACCAAAAGGTCACTGGTTGGCTTCCTGGTCAGGACACATGCCTGGGTTGCAGGCTGGATCCCCAGTAGGGGGCTTGCAGGAGGCAGCCAATCAATGTTTCTCTCTCATCGATCTTTCTATCTCTCTATTCCTCTCCCCTCCTCTCTCTCTAAATATATATATTTAAAGAATATATTTTTTTAAAGAATCTTTTTCAAATCCTGGCTTGGGAAGCAGGAAGTTTTATTTCCAGTCCAGCTTCAAATTTATGGACCCCAACAAAAATATGGCTCAGAGTTTGTGTTTTGTTGATGTGTTTCAGAAATCTTATTGTGCAAGTAGTTTATTTGAGAAACTGTTCTCTTTCTATTACATTTGTCCTTTCTACAGGGGAAAAGTAGCAGGCCTTGTCTCTTTCGTGTCTTAAACAAGAACAAATAACATAAGTTAGAAAACCTCAAGCTGCCAGTCAAGTCTTTAGCAAGCTTACCAAACAACCAGTTGGCACACTAAAATGTTTACCCAATTTTCAGGGAAGACAAACTAGACAAAGCAAAGCAAATAGGTTTACTAAATGTGTTGTGAAAGATAATGAAAGCATTTGATGTTTATTTATATTTAAAGACGTTATGTCTAAAATTTTCTAATCTAAACTTAAATTCACCAAAACCCTCATTCCACAAATATAACTCTTCTTTTTCTTTTTCTTTTTTCTATGAAGGAGGAAATTCCCAAATTGATCCTGTATTGTATGGACCAAGTTTCCTACTGATAAAAAGACATGCATTAGTATAAGAGAAATAAAAGGTAGACTAAAATGAACACAGTGAGGTATACAGTGAATAAATCTGCATAGCATTCCCCTATCCATTTTTTGTTTTAGATAGGATAAGAAGTAAGTTCATCAGAGGCCTGTGTGTAGGGCTCTCTCCTCTTCCAGTTCATTGTGTTATGGTTTGTTTTCAGAAACTCACAAGACTTGCAGGTCCCCATGACACAAAACACCAGACACCAGACACCATTCCATTCTCCTCATTTTCCTGCTTAAAATTTCTGAGTAAAGGGGAGAGTCACTCTAGGCCGCTTGCCCTCCCAGACTGCCTTTCCCTGTCACAGGAGCTCCACCTGGCAGAAGAGGAGATTGTTAGGGAGTCCCAGCAGCGGGAGCCGACCCCCCATTTCCCCCTGTAACCCTTTTCACTATTTTCTCTCCACTTTAGTTCATGGCAATGCCATCTTTATAATTGCTTTGCCACAAAAATTGGGGTCATTTTTGATGCCTTTCTAATAAAAGTTTTTAAGGCTATGTATTTTCCTCTTTTAATGCTTTGGCTACTTCCCATACATTTTGGAAGGGAGTGCATTTGTAATCATTCAGTTTTATATACTTTCTAATTTTCCTCGGATTTTTTCTTTGCTATATGAGTTATTTAGAAATATGGTGGTGTGTGTGGTTTTTTTTACTTGCTGGGGTACAGAATTTTTTGACAGATAATCTTTTTATTAGAATTTTCTAGCTTCATTTTATTTGTTCATATAACATAGTCTGCAAAATTCCAATCTTTAGAAAATTGATGACACTTTGCTTGGTTATTTTCGTGGTCACTTATGTTTTATAGTACACTAGAGGCTCGGTGCACGAAATTTGTGCACTGGGGGATGAGGGGGGTCCCTCAGCCCAGCCTGTGCCCTCTCACAGTCCGGGAGCCCCACAATCGATCACCTCAAAGAGGTAGGCCCTGCCCACCCAGCCTGGGCTCCTTGATGGATCGCCTCCACAGAGGAAGGCCCCGCCCACCCACCACAGCCCACTGGCCAGTGGCCTGGGCCTCCCTCTGCAGGGCAATCATGGGGCAATGGCCGGGCCCCCAACCAATCGCATCGCACCTGCCTTGGCTGGCCTGGCACCAGTGGGTGTCATAGCGTGGTCGTCCGGAAGGTCATTCGGCTGTCTGGTCTAATTAGCATATTACACTTTTATTATTATAGATTGTATGTCTTGTTTTCATCATTAGAATTAAGCTCCCTGAAGACAACAACTTCGTTTTGTTCACCCATGTGTCTCCAGTGCCTAGAGCAGCGGTGGATGGCATGCAGAAATGGCTTAAAAGGAAACCTGCTTCTGAATAACGGCCAGCATTAATTCCGATAGTCATCATTATCAAACAAATTCTGAAAAAGAAGATCCAGAGGATTCTGGAAAAAATTCAAGAATAATACACAAATTTGGCAATCTTGAATTTGCTATTTCTTTCCTATTAATCTAAATACACTAGTTTTTAATTTCAAAGCTCTAATTAAAGTTCCACCTCAAGGCAATAGAGGATAAAGAACCAAGGACAAAAAGGCTTTTTCTTCTTAATTGTCCTTCATCTTCCCCAAACTCCCACATTTACTGAGCATGCAAAGGCATTAGGAAGGAGGGTGGGAGAGGAGGAGGAAGTGCTAAACTTCCTCAAAGAAGTTAGGCTCTGCCTCCCCACTCCTACTCCCACCATCATAATCCAAGCAGTACAAACAGATTTTAGAGTCCAAGAAATTTGGAAGTGCATAAAGTCTATAGAGCTGGTCCCTCTCTGAATGGTTTGTCCAATTATTTTATCCACTCAACTAACTAGGAATTAGGGGATGACCAGAGCCCGGACTCCTGGACCTGGCCAAAGAACCCAGCAACAAGGCCCTCTGTACATGGCATCTCCCCTCATCTTTTTCATACTCTGGGTCTCCTGCTTGGACAAAGGAATCTTACTCAGAATCATATTGTTAGTCCCTATTTTATACTCAATGTATTTGGCTTACACCATTTTTAGTCATCATTTCCCGTGGCTCATAGAGGTGAATTTGTGCTATATTAAATTCTATCTAATGCAAATAATTTTCATTTTGTATTTTTTTTCACCGACAAAAAAAATCCATACTTATAACCAAAGAAGAAATCATTATAAACTGTTAAATTTGGGGTGGAGCTCTACAAGCAAGAATTATCTCCCAAATTCCTTTTACCACACCATGTTTCATAATTTATATATTTTAGAGTGTTATGAAGAATAACTGCAAGAAATAAAGATACCAAGTTTGCATTGGAATGCAGTTTTTATTTATACTCCAGGAATATTCATGATTACCATAGAAGTTAGTATTTTGACTATTGTAGTCTTTATATATACATTGCCTAAAACCATCCTTTTATAATCCACAATCTAATGATAAAATTATTTTCAAGATTAAAAATAATTTATATAAAGCACTTAACATATAATAAGCATTAAGAAATATTAGATGTTGTCAATTAATAAGTGATGGCATCACATGTACATAGATTTATCTACCTTATGCAGAATATTGTAAAATGATTCTGAAGACACTCCTTCCAGTTTTTACAAACCTAAATTATAAGGAATGAACAGTCAAAACAATATACAATGGAAGACATAGGGTAGAGCAATTTTTTTAGAAACAACAATAATTTTATTATTTCCTCAGTTTATTCTACAGTGAGAGAACAATAAAAACATCTTTCATTCCTCCAACAAGTATATATTGAGCATCTATTATAGGCCAGGTGCTGGAACATAGTGGCAAACAATGCAGGCAGAGTCCCTGTCTCCATTGAGCATACATCTATTATGAAAGAGAAATATTAAGCACATGTACAAATGTGATGAGTATTAAGAAGGAGAAACAAAAGCAAGTAACAGGCCCCTAAACTAAAATTGACCTGGGTTAAGAAAGCCTTCTTTGAAGAAACGACATAACTTCATATTTTATCTACATATATACGATTTCATTCCTTTAGAGATTTTGAAATAATAGGGACTGGAATTTCTAACTGACATAGGTGCATATAATTACTGGGGTCCAACCCCAGCGGGTCCAGGGGTCCCCAAAGGTGTGGACGGAGTCGGCGAAGAAGGAATGACATGGAGACAGCGTTCAGTTGATCAGCAGCCTAGCCAGGATCTCTAGCCACAATCTCTAGCCAAGTTCTAGTCAGGATCTCCAGCCAGGTTCTGTGTCCATGTTCTCTTGCTAGGTTCTCCAGCCAGGTTCAGTCACCAGGTTCTAGTCAGGTTCTCTTGCCATGTTCTATCCAGGTTCTGTCTCTAGGTTCTGTCTCTAGGTTCTTCAGCCAGGTTCTCTTGCTAGGTTCTGTTTTTAGGTTCTGTGTCTAGGTTCTGTCTCTAGGTTCTGTGTCCTGTTGTCTTGTTACATCTGTATTTATACCAGTTGATTCCAATCCTATCAATCTCTATTCCAAAGGTTAGGGCGTTTCTTATCTCCATTCCAGGGAGTAAAGATTATGTAGCTTAAG
>NW_005354291.1:1639130-1650963 GCF_000412655.1 Myotis brandtii | reverse complement strand
AAAATTCCTACCTGGGGAAACAACCTTTCTTGGAGAGGTGACCTTGGTTAAAACACATAGTGCCAAGAAGGGGAGCAAACATATTAAGAACAGTATGCCATATACGCCAGGTCCCTTGAAACATATGCTGTGCAGATGTTTCTTCTATGCAGCAAGGATGGACTGGCTCCCAGCATATAATAATTGTAGTCAACATCATAAGCAATATATTTTTTTAATTAACTTTGGAAACTTCTTAAATTACCCCCAAGTATATGTAGTAATATTTACATGCTATTGACAACATTGAACTTTAATTGCGCCCTTTACTCCTAGAAAACAGCCATAGTTAACAACCACCCCCCACTCCCCACACACACCCTTTGTGCCCAGGAAATGACTCACCCTGAACAACCCTTTCCTATAGGACTTAGATAAGAATTAGGGATGCCTCCCCAGTTCCCCTGGGTGAGACCAGACACAGACCTTCCAAACTCCCACGCTTTGCTACAAAAATCATTAGCTGAACTGCTCAGCCCACTGAGCAATGTGAACCAAATGCTTCTTTTTTTTAATTTTTATTTATTTCAGAGAGAGAAAGGGAGAGGGAGAGAGAGATAGAAACATCAGTTTCTATTAGGATACAGGGGAGAGAGAGAGAGAATCATTGATCAGCTGCCTCCTGGGGATCCAGTCTGCAACCCGGGCATATGCCCTGACTGAAAATCGAATCGTGACCTCCTGGTTCATAGGTCGATGCTCAACCACTGAGCCACGCCAGCCCGGCCCAAATGCTTCTTAACCTCGTTTTGGTTCAGCGTCTCTCCTTGCCCAAGGTTCCTGAACTCGGGCTCCTCCTCAGCTGGAGCCAGCTCACAACCCTCCTCAAACAGGCTGGTCTCAGGGTGAACCCTTCTCCGAACTCCTAGCAGATTGTGCCACTCTCTCATCCCACTTCTCTCCACCTAGTTCTTTCCAGGCTTATTTCTTCCTTTCTGTACAACTAAAAACCAACCTTCCTATCTCACTCTTGAGATGCTTGTCCTTCCCTCGCCTTGCAGAATCCTTTCAAATAAAGTCTCTCCTTACTAAGTCCAAATGAGTGTTATTTTTATTTGACACTAAACATTGGAAACAAACACAACAAGTATAATCCAACTCCTTCTTTTGACTCCAGCATTTGAAGAGTTTAATGTTTTCTCAGTTCAACAGATAAAATATTTATTTGGTAACGGGGCACAAAACTAAGTGCCTTCAAACACTCTAGTCACAAAGCAAGAGGCGGGCACCACCAGAGCCCTGAGGGTAACTGAGACCGAGAGCAGCAGCAAAGATCTGTCTTCCGCCCCAAGCTCAGGCCAAAATACGTGCTCACTGAGTGGAATGGCTGCATAATTTTTTCTTTTCTTTTTTTTTTTTTTTGTCCTGCATACATACAGCTGAATTTAGTAAGTGAAATGCAAATGTCTTTCCCATACTCTAAACCACTACAATAGGAAGGGAGACCAAAGAAAGAAAGTATAATAAATCTCACTATCAGGAGTCCTTAGAGGATGCATCACTCTGAAACATTGAAGATTTGCTCACTTAAAACTCTTTATGGGAATCTTTCTGAATTATATTGCATATTTTATTGCTTTCTTAAACAAAGTACTCTAAATATAACTTAACCTTTTCTTGGATGATGTACAATGATCTTTATTTTAAAATGAAATTCCACTCTAGTGTAGAGCAATGATGACTGTATGATCTACTATGGAGCATAGAACTGTGTATTACTGAGCTTTCAGAGTTCTCTCCCTCCCCCTCCTCATTTCTCTTCTTTGACTACTCTCTCTTTTCTGTTACAAAAGAGTCAAAATTGTGTGGTGTGTGTGTTTTTTTTTGTTTTACCTCATTGTATCTCTGTGACCAGAACTCTTCCTCTTCCAAATGTTGCTTTTTGTATGCTATAGATTCTGGGGGTAGGGATGGGGGTGGAGGAGGAAGGATGACAAAAATGCCCATACTTCTAGGACCAGTTCCAGACCATTCCCCCTGGGGGAGGGCTCCAGGAGCTTTTCTACCTAAGAGAGATTTACCTCTGGGTAAACTGCATAAGCTTTAGCATTGTGATCTTTTTGTTTCCACCTTGGCTGTGCAGAGCTCTCTCTCTTTCCTGACTTTGGGCCATGTCCCAGCTGTCAAAAGGTAAAACATACAGAGAAGAACATCTTAGAAGAGCATGGTGAAGGCTATTTTTTGGAGAATTGGAAGGGGCAGTCTGACAAATCATATGAAACAATTGGATTGGAAAGATCAATTCTCTCTCAGGTAATACACTTTCCAAATCAGCTTTTTTTTTTTGTTAATAGATAGAAGAATCTGGAAGTATGATTTAGTGAAAAAGAACACTGAACTCAGTTCAAGCTAAAGACCTATCATGTATTAGCTGTATGACCTTAAATAAATGATGTATCTATACCAGTGGTTCTCAACCTTCTGGCCCTTTAAATACAGTTCCTCATGTTGTGACCCAACCATAAAATTATTTTCGTTGCTACTTCATAACTGTAATGTTGCTACTGTTATGAATCGTAATGTAGATATCTGATATGCAAGATGGTCTTAGGCGACCCCTGTGAAAGGGTCGTTCAACCCCCAAAGGGTCGCGACCCACAGGTTGAGAACCGCTGTCATAGGTTTTCTGTGAGTCAAGCCTATTCTATTCTCCATGGCAGTTTCCCTAAATTTCCTAATGATACAAAGCAATTAGAACAGTGCTTCTTAAACAGTAACTAACACGAACCATGTTAAAATGCATTGTTAAGTGCAGATTCAGATTCAGAAGGCTGGAAACAGGTTGGAAATGTTGCATTTCTAACGAACTTTCAGGACATGAGATGCAACTGACCCAGAAACAATTTGCTGCTCACCTGAAAATTGGTTTGAACTGCAAAACCCCCAGCCTACCCCAGACCTACAGAATCTGAATCCACATTTAACAAGATGGCCAGGGAGTCACGAAGACCTTAATGTGTAAGAAGCATGTTCATAGCCTTTAGCAGTGATTCTCAAAATTAAAAATGCAAATTCTCAAACCCTACTCCACTCAGACTTGCTGAGGCCTCAGACAAAAATGGAGAACAGGTCTTTGGGAATTGGAAGAAAAGTAATCCTTCTTATAAAGTGGCAAAGAACTGGGCTGAATTGTGTTACATTGTTTTGTGGAAGGTACAACTTTTGAGCAATAAAATTGTACACAAGCAAAGAAGATTTCTACTAAAATGTATTGGGTCCTTTTTATTGCTTTAGTAAAATAATGAGAAATGAGAGATGGATTAAAGAAATTTTTTTTTTAATCCTCACCAGAGGATATTTTTCCATTGATTTTTAGAGAGAGTGGAAGGAAGAGGGAGAGACAGAGAAAAACACTGATGTGAGAAAGACACATCGATTGGTTGCCTCCCGCATGCTCCCAACCAGGGCTGGGAGCTGGCAACTGAGGTATGTGCCCTTGACAGGAATCGAACCCAGGACCCTACATTCCACAGGCGGATGCTCTATCCACTGAGCCAAATCTGCTAGGGCTAAAGAAATAACTTTCAACATAAAAGAACCAGAACTTGGAGATTTGGAATATTCTAAACTGAGAGAGAAAGATCAGAGAAAGAGAGAGAGAGAGAGAGAGAGGGAGAGAGAGAGAGAAAGGACTTGTTCTGAAGAGAATACTAGTGGTGTGGCTGAACAACCATTTGATAAAGAGATGCTGGGTAGGACTCATGGATTTAATCAGCCATTTCAGCAGAAGCCAGGACTGGGGATGGGATTACCTATACCAGCAGAGATACTGCCAGTTTACCCAAAGGGGGCTGAGAAAGTGAGACAGAGGAAAGAAGGCTGTAAGAGTCCTTGCATTCTAGAGGATGGGGCCATAGAGTATTTGGCCTTGAACATGCTTTATCCTTCAAGAAAAGGGAAGAATGACCCCAAAGGTGATTCAGAGATCACCCCTAGTATCAGAAGGCCAGAGGGCGCTGCCTGACAGAGCCGAGAGGATGTGACCCCTGCCTAGGGTCTGGAAGGCGGGGCGTCAAACCAAAGAGGATTATTCCTAAACGGTAACACCTAACAGAATTTGCCCTGTAAGGGTGGGGACTTGATTGGGATTCATCATCCCTTCTTTCCTCTCCCTATGTCTCTCTTTGGAATGAGAATGTCTACCCCACGCCTGTCCCACCATTGTATTTGGATGCACATAATTTGCCTGGTTTCACAGGTTCGGAACTGGAGAGGACTTTTGCCCCAGCGTGAGTCATAGCTCCAGTCTCATCCACATCTGATTTCAATGATATTTAGATGAGACTTCAGACTTTAGACTTTCCAGTTCATGCTGGAATGAGTTAAGACTCTGGGGCTGTTGTGATAGAATAAGTGTTTTGCATGCATTAAGGACATGAGTTCTGGAGGACTGGGGGCAGAATGGATTGTGTTCATACAAATTTATCTGTTGAAGCCCTAACCCCAATGTAACTCCATTTAGAAATAAAGTCTTTAATGTTAAATGAGGTTGCAAGGGCGGGGTGGTCTTATAAAAAGAGGAAGAGATCCACTCCCTGCCCCACTCCCTGCCCATGTACCACAGAAAGGCCATGTGAGGACACAGTAAAAAGTCAGCTGTCTGAAAGCCAGGAGAGCTCTCACCAGGAAACAAATCAGCCAGCATCTTGAACTTGGACTTCCCAGGCGCCAGACCTGTGAGGAATAAATGTCTGTATTTAAAATGCCCAGTTTGTGGTATTTTGTTAGCAGCCTGAGCAGACAGGATCAGACAGCAATCATGAAGAAAGGATCTATGACAGAAGATGTGAAGGATGATAAGGAGTTAACTATGTGAAGGGTAATAAGGGAAGAAGAGCGCTGCAGAGAGAGGGGACAGCATATGCAGAGGCCAGGAGGTAGGAAGCAGTAAAGCAATTTCCCAGGTAACTGAAAGAGAGAGAATTTAACTGGGTAGTGGGGCTGTGTGTAACAGTATTAAATTTTACATTTAGGAAAGAATAGATTAGAGGACGTGGAAAAGTACAGATAGACCAAATAGGTTGTTGTAGTCCAGATAAGATATGATGGAGTCTCGGACTAGGGTGTCAATGTTGATGTTGGTAGAGCTGGAGAGAAGTGGATAGAGTCAAGGGATATTTAGGAAGGGGAAAAAATCAATAAAACTTAGTGATGGATTAGATGTGGGATTGAGAGCGAGGGATTGTCAAGGATGTGCCCTGGGCTTTTGGCTTGTTCAACTCAATAAATAACGGTGCCATTCATTGAGACAGGAGATATTAGAACAGGACCAGGATTATGGAGAAAAGAGCATTAGCATTTAAATTCTGTTTCTATTAGGATACAAATAGCATGTGCAAGTAATATTAATGAACTCTATCTAGTGCATGAAGAGGAGAAATGCTATCAAGAGCTCACCAAGTCGAAGTATGCTGAAACCCGAGGCCTGGAAACCAGGCAGAAGCCACAGCAGGTCTAGACATCCAAGAAGAGGGGGCATAAGGAGTCTTTTGACACAGATCATGGGGCCAGAACACCTCTGATTCTACAAGAATCATGCCACCATATCAAAGATGAATCCTCATCCTATTGTCATTTACATGTTCTAATTTCAAATTTACAGTCCTGGGATGCAGTGTCTAATTGGCTAGGTCTTATGCCCAAACATTGTCTTCCAAGAGCAGGGGAAGACAAGAACTGACACCTTCAATGTCAATGTCAATATCAATGTAGGAGGTGGGGCACTTTTCCTTTCAAAGACAACATTCACTGGGGAATGCACCAAATAGGAATGTAGTTAAATGGTGGACTGAAATGAAATGAAATGAAAAAAAAAAAAAGTAAACCACAGTCCACATCTTTGGCAGATTAACATTCACTTGTATATTTCTTTCCAAAATTATACTTCCCCCCAAATTTTTCCTCCTAACATAGTGCATATATTACTTGTACCACAAAAACTCACTCCTTTTCCAAATGAAAACAATCTCAAATCTCATCAGTTACTCTATGTCCTCAAAAGTCCACAAACTCCAGGTAATGTCCCTTCCTCCTCTAGCTTCATTGTAATATATATTCTATAGCCTAAAGGATAAATTTTAGAGTTGACCACCACTAATAAGCCACATATATTCCACTTTAGTATGGAGTGTAGAGAAGGAATTCTTCATCAGTCCTGTAGTTTTTGGCTAGAGTAATAAAATGACCTTAATGGACTGTGCCTCTATTTCAAACGCAAGGATTCCACGATCAAATTAGTCACTGACACAGTCAGCCTGTTTCATATCCTGCTACCATTCCTCTGGTGGTGGGTGACCTATCTACCTTCTACAACCTTAGGAACTCACTGTTCCTACTGAAATTAGGAAACCCATTTCTATTTCAGTTTCTCCCACAGCCTCCAGAGAACAGTTAGTACACCTCTTTTTGTCATATGCCAGAGCTTCAATCACAATGGATGTCTCAAAACCCAAGTGAATGGAATGACTCCTGGGCCCGCTAGAGGGATACACTTATTGGATGGTCAAATCCAGTCACTCCAATCTCCCAATATTTTCTCCACATTATTCTACATTATTTCTCTACATTATTATTCTAAACATTTCTGACATCTCAAGTTCATTTGTAAGTCTAGTCAAGAGTTAACGAGCCCAGCTTCTTACCATCACCTGGCATCAGGAATCTCAGATGTGAATTTATATCAGTACATTCAGCCTAACCTAGAGTTATGTTTCTCCACATTTGGTCATCGGCTCTAAAATTCTATTCTTCATGTGTTCTCCAAATGACAGCTGATGTAAATGGATAAAGTCCTAAAATCTTCTGATGTCTAAGCCTTCTCCTCCCAGGTTTGACTTTTATAATTGGTGACCTGGGGCTTTCTGGGTCCTGACTCTGGGTACAAGTCTGCAAATAATTCTAGTTCCCCCTAGCAGCATAACCACCTCATTTAAAGGAAGAAGAGTCACATGTTGATTTCATGAACCTTACTCTTCTAATAAATCCCCCCTCCTCTTTTATTTTTGGCTGGAGGAGATGAGTATTGCTTTCTGTTATTTGCAATCAAAAGTATCTTAACTAATAAAAGATACTGGAATGAGGAAGTAGGGTGTTACAGAGAGCCACGAAAAAATTATACAATGGTATTTCCTTAATCTATAATAATAAAAGTGTAATATGCTAATTAGACTGGACAGCCAAACGACCTTCCGCAGAGGTGGTTAGGGGTGATCAGGCAGGCAGGCAGGTGAGCGGTTAGGAGCCAGCAGTCCTGGATTGTGAGAGGGTGCAGGCAGGGCTGAGGGACCCCACCCCCTCTGTGCATGAATTTCGTGCACTGGGCCTCTAGTATTATGTAATGATAATCTGGAAGTTCATAACCAAAGGGTAATTAAGTTATCCTTGGCTAGCTGAGCTCAAGTGCCTAAAAAATCTAAGGGACGATGTTGCCACCCCCAGTGATTCACCCAATTCAGTGACCATGGGTGGAAGTTGGTATATTTGATAGCATTGGAAATCTTAAAGAAAGAAATTATTAAATTCAAATACCTAAATTTTTGGCCTATAGTATGAATTAAAACCTAAGAACTGTCAATGATTAGGCTAACAGACCCTTTAATCTCTAGCAAAACCAAAGCCAAAAAACAGAGTTTTCCTATTTCCAGCATGAATTCTTTCTGGATTGCCACGTTTCAGTGTCAATCTAGCCAGGTCTTACATGAAAATAAGAGTTTATTGTGAAAGAGTGGTACCAAAAGAATTTGGATGAGGGTATAGAAAAGGACCCTTGTCCTCAGAAGCAATCCCTACTTTCCTGACTGATCAGGCTTGGAAAATAGATAAGAACTGAGGTCACCCCACAGGTCTTAGAACCACAGAGGACCATAAACATCCTTTAGGAGCAACAATCTGGCCAGAACACTGAAATACGGCAGCAGAATACCATTATTGCCATCCAACCTTGGAATGAGTGTTGAACACATCTTTGCCTTTCCGTTACTCAAAAGGCAAAGAAGTGATTGGAAAAGCCTTGATCATGTGCTATGAACTGGATGCTTTGATGTCAGGAAGAATGAGGACCAGGCTCTTTTAGATTTAGTAGTAGAAGGTAGGGGAGTCTCCCCCAAGTTGGAAGGGGAATGTTGGAATGAGGAGGGTCTAAGAAGTGAGGCAGATGCCAATTAGAGATATGTTGAGATTAAAATGTTTTGAGACCGACAAAGAAGAAGAAGAACAAGGAGTTGGAGGAGGAAGGAGGAAGAAAGAAAAAGAAAGAAAAAAAGAAGCAGGTAACTGGATATACAGATCGAAAACTCTGAGAGATCTAGACCAGAAATATTAATTTGAAAATACGAAATATATTTTTAATGAGGTGTAATGTTATGGAGAAAGTGAGAGACTTTGAAGTCCAGAGCCCAGGTGGTGAGGTTAGCCTCAGCCAGAGAAGGGAACAGCCCCTCTATTATAACAAGATGGGAGGCTCTGTGCAGAGATATGTAGCTTGTATTTGAAATAGAAAAGATGAAGGCATTCCCAACCGTTGCCTGCTGTTTTCTCTTACAGGAAGAAAGGCATCTGCTGAGCACAAAGGTGCTGGAGTCCGTTCCTGGATCTCTCCACTACTGACCTATCAGACCAGATAATTCTATGTTGCGTGAGACCGTCCTGTGCCTTGTAGGATGTTGAACTGCACACCTGGCCTTTGCCTACTAGATGTCAGCAGCAGTCCCCACCCCCAGCAGGTGTGATCATCAAAACCATCTTCAGACATTGCCAAGTGTCCCCTGGGGGCTGGAGATGCGGGAGGAGATCAAAATTGCCCCTGGTTGAGAATTACTGGGCTGGAGAAAGCAGAAGGGAAGGGAGGACGGAAATTGCTGTGCAGGGTGGGAAAGTAAATTGACCAAACAGACACAGGAGGCTTCCTGGGCAGAGTCAAGGCCCATTTGAGGTAGGATATGAGTCCTGGTGGAATCAATCTGTCACACTGTACTTTTTCTACCAAGATCTGGCTGCCTGAGTGCAGGCACTAAAAAAGTACATGCTTGTGTTCCCCAAAATTGAGGTTTTGCCAGAGAAGTGTGACAAGAAGACACAGGGACAAAGGGCTTAGGATATTGGCAAAACATTTGTTAAAATTATGAACCACAGAATCTACACAGGTTGGAGGTGAAAAAAAAATTTAAAGAAGACTGTTGAGATAACTTTAGGAACTAGAAATGAAGTTTTGGCCAAAACATCTTTGATATACATACACACACACACACACACACACACACACACACACACACACTTTTTTAAAAAACAGTTTACATAATCACTTCTTCATGCACTGAATGACGGAAATGAGATTAAATAGAAAATAAAATGGGTTCCTTTTACTTTATATCCTAATTTCAATACATTGTTTCCATCATGTTCAGTTTGTTTTTTCTTTATGAACTAGGTCTGAAAACTGCTGCAGTTCTACCTTCGCATTTCAGATTTCAAAATCCCTTATTTTGCTACAGGTAATACATAAACAGTGAGGCACTTATGCAACGACAAAGGACTTTGTTTTTACTTACAGATTGTTGGCTAAAGTGTCATGTAAGGCTGTTGTAGGGCAGCGCCCAGAACTAAATCTTTATCTTTTGGAAAGACCAGTAACACTGAAGGGAGAAATTAACAACAAAATCTACTTTGAGAGATGGAAAGAATTAATGAGCCAGTTTCTTCTAACTGTATATAGCATATGAGGGGAAAGACAAAACAAAACAAAAAAACAACCAAACATTTTAAATTAAACCAAAAACTTTCAAACAAAGGGGAAAGCAAACCATAATAAAAACTGAAGAGAAGCTACATCTTTTAGTCAACCAAGCAGGATTGTACAATTTGACTCTAATAGGCATGTAAAAAGAAGAGCCCATGCTAAGAAAAATCCTCTTTGACTAGTTAATATAATTCTCTCTACATGCCAAATGTTTAGGGTTTGAAAAAGAAATTGCTCCTGATTGTTCAGATGCTTTATATTTATGGGTTTTAATTTTTTTGTCTTTATGTGTATTTTTTTAATAACAAGGAAAATATAAAAGTATATTAAATGTGATTATTTCTATGTGGTGGGAATGGTTGGTGTCTTTTTTTTTTAATGTGTCTTTCCCCCAAATTTTTATAAAAACATGTCTCTGCAGTAAAAGAAAAGGTTACCACAGTTTAATGATTTGGCATCAAGTGAAAGTAGAGAAATAGATGGTCAGCATAAACAGAAAACTGTAGTGATTAGAAAGAGGAAATCAATGATAAAACCTCTTTCATTTCCCATTTATTACTATGTTTAAAAATGAGAAAATCGAGAGGTTTAGCAAAAGCATTACCCATCCCCATCTATCTTCAAGGTTAATTTAAAAAGAGATATTAGTTACCCAACAAACTTGTTAATGGTGACACATGGGAGCAGGAAGTAAATCCAGAGATAATGTTTATTTGAACAGTAGAGACAGCCTATTAGTTAATTGAAACGTTTCACAAAGTTACATTTCCTAACTTTCTTCTTAATTTATTCTCCCCTATGAACACCTATAGCAAAAGAAATTAGCTATAGGTTTACTTAAGCAAACTAAAATCATTATAATGGCTACTTACTTTTAAGAATAGAAATTAATTTCTTGATAAGGATACATGTGGGTTTTTATGTTAAGAATGTAAAATGATGGCACTATTAGGCACCGGACAGTTTCATTCCTTGTTGGTTACTGTTCAACAGAGGATATATCATAGTTGTAGAATGCAGGACACCCATTTACTATTTGGGAGAAACTGGAGAATCTAATAATCTCAGTGAATGTTCAGAACTGTTTATAATCTAAGAGCCAGATTAATTATCTCAAACTAAACACATTTCAAGAACAGTTATTTGCAGAAACCCTATATGAGACCTTGCCAGTTCCAGACCATTAAGTCTAATGGGTCACTGATATATGGGTCACTGATTTGGAATTCTTTCCTTCTCTTTCCTATGGTAATTTCAGTGTGTCCGTCTCATTCCCACAGTCCGGCCTATATTAATTATATTAAAAAAAAAAGAATAGACTACTAGTCACACATTCAGTCGCTATTTGTTCAGGTACTATCGCCAACACATATCTGCTTTTGCCTTGGCTCCTAAATGAATCTATATATTGCAAGAGAACGCTCTTCCTGAATTTGAAAAACAAGTTCACTGGACAAAGAATCACAAGTGAGTTCCTATCCATTTACAGAGACCCAGAGCTAAAACAAAGTTCTGCCCAAAAGGACAATAGGAAAGACTGAACATGTAGTGCAAACAGCACATTTATTTTGCAATGAAATTGGGAAGCAAAGTGTTGTCGTGTCATAGTAGAAGATAGTTTGTCCAAAATAGGAATACGAACATGTGGTTTCATTTTATTTTATTTCCAAAAAAAATTCAATTGGGCAGAACAATGTATCAGAATTTTTATTTTTCTGAGCTTGTTTTTTTTCTCTGGAAAAGCATATGCTCTTTTATGGGACAGAGAATGGAGAGAAAAAAATATTTTTAAAGGAAAAATATTTTTTAAAAAATGCATCTAGTGAATTAAAAAACTAAAGAAAAATATTGTATCTCTCTATGGCCATAGTAAGAAAGTGTTCCCTTCAGTTTTCAACTCAGTTGAAATATTATATTCTCCTCAAGTCCTAAAGTTCAAACATTTTAATTTAAATTCTTTACTGATTAGAAAAAAAAGCCATAGAGATAAACCAAGATGGCGGCATAGGTAAACACCTGAAATTGCTGCCTTGCACAACCACTTCAAAAATACAACTAAAA
>NW_005354291.1:1636318-1636938 GCF_000412655.1 Myotis brandtii | reverse complement strand
GATTAAAGTATTACATATGTCTCCTTCCCCCCTCCCATTGACCTCTCCCTGCCACTCCCACCCCCTAGCACATGCCCTCATCCCCCGACTGTCTGTGTCCATTGGTTTTGCTTATATGCATACAAGTCCTTTGGTTGATCTCTTACCCCTTCAAACATTTTAGAGACAGGGTTGTTGTTGGCATTCTCTGCCCAGCCTTTCTGCCCTGAACCCTTGGTTTCCTGATTCTTCAAGTACTGAGTGGTAGTCTCCTTCTTTGCACTTTGAAAATTTGCCATCATTCACGTTTTCTCAAGGCTTTAGGAACTATAAAGTTGGTTAGTTGGTAAACTGTTGGTTCTATTTATATAAAGAGTAGAGAGCCCAAACAGCATGGCTCAGTGGCTGAGCGTTGACCTATGAACCAGGAGGTCACGGTTCAATTCCCAGTCAGGGCACATGCCCAGGAGGCAGGCTCCATCCCCAGTGTAGGGCTTGCAGGAGGCAGCCAATCAATGATTCTCTCTCATCATTGATGTTTCTTTCTCTCTGTCCCTCTCCCTTCCTCTCTGAAATCAATAAAAACATATTTTAAAAAAGTAGAGAAACACTTGAGGACACTTTCCCTCTCACACCTGGGG
>NW_005354291.1:1630932-1636307 GCF_000412655.1 Myotis brandtii | reverse complement strand
CCACCATCACTCCTTCTCCAGGGCACATTATGTAAATAGAGGTCAGAATTTGAAAAGTGAAAACCATATGAAGAACCACATAATGCAAAATTTCTTCCCTGCCACCCTTTTCTGCTTCTTTTTCTTGTAAGGATCCCATAGTCACTGTTATTTTATGATTTCTGACATTAATTCCCTTTTTAAGGGAGGGGAGAAATTGGATTACATTTCTTGAATGCCCATTGTGCCAGAGACATTACGTGTATCATTTCATCTGAGAGCCACAGCAATGTTCCAGATGAAGAATGAGAGATACAGAAGATATGTGACTTACGACCCATGATGACACAGCCAAGGACATGCATGTCCTCTATAATAAATCACTCTTTCAGGAAAACCCTTGCCCAGTCACCTCAGGGAAACCTCTCTCTGGGCTTATTGCTTTCAGTCCCTTTTTTAACCGAATAAAAACGAAACAAAACAAAACAAAAGCACTATAAGGGTAGGACTCGTGATATACTTGAAACCAAAAGAAAGCTATACTTAGGGAGGGAAACCTATACCCAAAAACTTCTGACCTTGAAAGTTAGTTTGGAATCTTTCTGAAACAACCATTATATCTACTCTGCAACCAAATAAGTTAGTTTGTCCTCAGGCTCCGACACTTGAGATAAATAAAACACTTTCTAATTTAATGCTACTTTGATGAGTTGCATTGCGACAGTATTTTCGCCAACATTTTATTCTTCCCTAAGGTCTTAGATCTTGGTAGAGCAGACTAGTAACCCAAAGCACCATTTGCAACTTTATTTCTATGGAGAGAAATGTTCTCAAAGTTCCAAAGAGCCGATGCATAAATACTTTGTGGGATACGCTGTCTTTAGGTTGGGGACTGCCGATATTTATGAAATGAATGTTCAAAACAAAACAGATCTTTCAAGCAGAGACAGAGGGGACTGATTAATTCAGCCTCTCACTCAGCCCCCCTCCTCCCTGCAACACACACACACACACACACACACACACACACACACACACACGTGATTGGAGTTCTAAAACAATAATATGCTACTTAGGCAGTTCCAAAGTAAATCAAGAGGTAGGGGTAGAGAATCAGAGATATGACTGTAACCCCTCATATGACCACAGATATTATTGATAGTCTATTTTAAAATGTTGGTTAATTCTCATCTTAATAAACTTCATATAAAATTCAGAGTTGCCCACTGAAGTATTGAAATGTCAAGATTAATGTTCAAAATAAACTAAAGGGTAGGACTCGTGATATACTTGAAACCAAAAGAAAGCTATACTTAGGGAGGGAAACCTATACCCAAAAACTTCTGACCTTGAAAGTTAGTTTGGAATCTTTCTGAAACAACCATTATATCTACTCTGCAACCAAATAAGTTAGTTTGTCCTCAGGCTCCGACACTTGAGATAAATAAAACACTTTCTAATTTAATGCTACTTTGATGAGTTGCATTGCGACAGTATTTTCGCCAACATTTTATTCTTCCCTAAGGTCTTAGATCTTGGTAGAGCAGACTAGTAACCCGAAGCACCATTTGCAACTTTATTTCTATGGAGAGAAATGTTCTCAAAGTTCCAAAGAGCCGATGCATAAATACTTTGTGGGATACGCTGTCTTTAGGTTGGGGACTGCCGATATTTATGAAATGAATGTTCAAAACAAAACAGATCTTTCAAGCAGAGACAGAGGGGACTGATTAATTCAGCCTCTCACTCAGCCCCCCTCCTCCCTGCAACACACACACACACACACACACACACACACACACACACACGTGATTGGAGTTCTAAAACAATAATATGCTACTTAGGCAGTTCCAAAGTAAATCAAAAGGTAGGGGTAGAGAATCAGAGATATGACTGTAACCCCTCATATGACCACAGATATTATTGATAGTCTATTTTAAAATGTTGGTTAATTCTCATCTTAATAAACTTCATATAAAATTCAGAGTTGCCCACTGAAGTATTGAAATGTCAAGATTAATGTTCAAAATAAACTATTTTTTTGCATGTTTCATTTTGGTGTCTTAAAAATAAAAGCAATAACCTATTCTGACCTGGAATGGAATTTGAAGACAATTAGAAAATCAGCTATAGGAAGACTTTAACAGACATCTAGTTAGAGAATTTCAGTAGTTAATTATTACACATATGTGTTAAATGTTCCTTTTATTAGATTACTTTTTATTTTTAAATTATAAAAGAGTTTGAAAAGGATTCTCCCATAAACTTCCACCTAATACCTTCTAGAAAATCCCTACTAAGAAATAATTTTGCACTTTAATGTTTGAGAACTTATGTTTCTAAAAATATTCACTCACCAGTTTTTATGAAAATATTATCATTTTTCCATCTGTAACCCTGTTTATAATTATTACTATATTTAATTTTATGCATGTTAATGTAAAAGTTAAATATACTCTTGGTTAAATTTAATTTTAAAATCAGAGAAATCTAAGCAGGCAAACAAATTAGGGATTTCTTTATATTTTGGGGGGATATCTCCAACTAAAGTCAGATATTTAAAGGTTACTTGATCCTAAAGATTTTATCTTGAAACTCAAAAACTTACAAATTGTCAAGGAAAGATACAGAGCTAAAAATAATTGGAAAAGGAAAAAGTAAGAATTAAGTTTGCAAGTAAACTTGCCAGAGGTACAAAGGAGTCATACTTCAGGACTGGCTGGCCAAATAAGAAAACACAGCAAGCATTTAAACTGAAAACCACACAAAATTACTAAGGTTGCTAAGTTTAGATTAGACTATTCATAATGAGAAAACACTAACTTCATCACAATCATGTATTCACAAAAATCACGACAGATCTTCAAGGAGATATGGTGGGGGAGACACTAGATTTACAGATAATAGTCAAGTTTTTATTATTTGGAGACCAGAATCAGTCAGCTTTATTTTTGCTTTATCTCAGGACACAAAGCACTATTTTTTAACTGTAGAATGTGAAGTGCTTATGGTATTGAAATCAGGGTAAAATGTGATATTTTGCTTCAAAATACACATTTTTATTTACCGACCTCTCTGTACTCCTCCCTTAATGTGAATACACAGCACTTTGCATGGTTAAAGGGTTTTACATGGTTAATTTAGTTGGTATGTCTCTTCAAATACCCTCTGTGAATTTTTTTAACTTCATGTAGCCCAAATACAAGCACTCCCACATATTTTTCATCCTACTTAACACAGATGGGCATCCTTCAATCCATATGCCATAATCAACCACTAATGCTAACTTCTTGTTTAACAAAGTATTCAAGCCAGGCTATACTCATAATAAGCCTCGGTTTATAAGAAATACAGGTAAAAAGAAAGCAATCTTGGAATAAGCTTCATAAAGGTGAATAGAAATAAGCAGAGCAGTCACTTTAAAATATTTAAACACAACATAGAGAAATCAAATTTAAGGGGTTTTGCCCCATCCCCCTCGCCTTTTCCCCATTGATTTTAGAGAGGGAGGAGGGGGCAGAGAGAGAGAGAAACATCAATGTGAGAGAGACACATCTATGGGCTGCCTCCAGCAGAATACCAGCCTCTGGGTGCATGGGATGATACTCTAATCAACCCAGCCACACTGGCCAGGGCAAATTTAAAGTTTTTAGGGGGAAAAATCATCTTTCAACTATATGTGATGGTTTAAATGTCCAAACTGGTTTGATATTACAATTAGGTTTGTAACCTCTCATTGCCATTTTTAGATGCACCTAAAAGTAGATCTTAGGCATGGAACAGACTGACATATCTTGATGTGGGGGTGGGGGGATGAGGAGAGATAAACCAAAGAACTTACATATTTATATGCGTAGCCCATGGACACAGACGATAGGGTGGTGAAGACCTGGGCGCGGTGGCGAGGGGGGGTCGAAGGGGGTAAAGGGGAAAAAAATAGGAAACATCTGTAATACTGTCAACAAAAACATATATTGAAAATAAAATAATAAAACAAACCAAAAAACCCCCCAAAAAGTAGATCTTATTGCTTTTCTAGAATACTTAGTAATATTTATTATAAATCAAAGTGTCTAAATGTTTTTCTGGCTATAAGAAATAGTTCCAATTTTAAAACAAATAGATAAAATAATAAATCATTCTGGAAGAGATTGATTTTTAGGGTAATTAACCCTACCTGTTATCTATCTATCCATGAGGTAACTCAATTTTAAGGCTGATGTTGAAAACAATACTATTTCACAAGGATTCAAACTTTTCAATCTATCCACAGCTTTGAAAGAAAAATTACCATTCCATCATTTTTAAAAAAATAAATCATTACTTTCTTCAATCCTCCTAAAGTTTGTCACCTTGCTTGGATATGCTGCACTCTTCTGGGCATAGAATTTCATAGCAGTTATCAAAATAATCAAGCCATAAAGTTGGTTTTATCAAACAATAATTTCCTATCAACAGAAACGTTGGATGTATGACTCATTTCACACAAAGCAAATATACAACAAATAATGATGGTTAAAATGAATACTTAAATTAAAAGTGTAAAAATAACTTTTGCATTTACTCTTATATTTTCTCATCGCCTAACCACTGTATTGTGGGCACTTTCCTGAAAGGGGCCAGCTGTTTGCTTTGTTTTAAGACAACAAGCAGAAACAGAGCTCAAATCACGTTCCAGAGAAGGGCGAGGGGTAGGATGAGGCTGCTAAGAACCAGCTTTCAGAAACGGGAAATCAGTCAACTTTTTCCTCTCTGATAACCCTTTATTTGCAGAGCAACGGGGGAATTACGAACACAGTTTGGAAAATAATACTGTCTTGAAAACAATCTCTTTTGGACCAAGTCCTTACTTCCATGGAAGTAGTCAAATCCAAGCCTTAATTTCAACACAATTTCTACACAGTGTTCAAATTTATTACTTGAAGCTCTGGCAACAGAAAACTGTCTTCTTTAAATGGAAAATGTGACAACTTCTATGAGGTAAATGCATTGGAAAGTGGGAGTGGGTGGGAGAGGCACACGCTTTTTTTTTTTTTTTTTTGTAAGGGGGAGAGGATGCATGGGAAGGATCCTAAGCAACCACAACACCCTGAGCTGTAACGATGGTAGACCAGGCTGCTCGAAGGCTCTCGGATCCCAGCTGCTCACCCAGGGACTTTTGGATTCATTGCTACGGGGCATCGGCGGAATCCCTGCCTTGGGTAAAAAGCGGGTATTTGTGGAAAAGACGCGCTTCCATAGGACCCAGTGCCCGCGATTCCCCTGGAGACCCTGCCCTGGCCGGCGGCCCCTCGGGGCGAGCCCCACTGGACTCTGCACGGGTCCGAGATGCGCCCGGGAGGTCCCGCGTCAGCCCAGGAACCGCTTGGACGACTCGGGAACCACCATCACCCCGG
>NW_005354291.1:1546740-1629579 GCF_000412655.1 Myotis brandtii | reverse complement strand
ATCCGCGAAAACCACGAGCGGGCTCTCAGGGAAGCCAAGGAGACGCTGCAGAAGCTGCCCGAGGAGATCCAGAGAGACATCCTGCTGGAGAAGGAGAAGGTGGCCCAGGACCAGCTGCGTGACAAGGCGGCGTACCGGGGGCTGCCCCCGGTGCGTTTCGTGCCGCCCATCGGGACGGTGGACCGGGAGCCGGCCGATGCCGCCATCCGAGAGAAGAGGGCAAAGATCAAAGAGGTGAGTGCACGGTGCTAGAAATTCCTCCCTACCCGCCGTGTTTTGCAGGGAGAAACGACAAACCTTTGAAACTATTCATACTGTAATATTACAGTCTCGGGGGGCATGGATGGAGGTTTACTACCTCCACCAGGTGTGGTGCCAAAGACTCTTTCATTTCCCCTTTTTTCAGTAGCGTAACAGATGTGGCCAGTTACCATCCGAGGTTGGATTCCGTTGCTTCTAACTTGCATGCTCCGGTGAGCGTAGGCCACACGAGGGAGGCATTAAATGCATGGGCAAGTGGTGTGCAAAACCTCTTTTTTCCCATTGGCTGATACTGTTAATTGTCTCTGAGAACGGCGGCATTGAAGGTCCCAAACAGCCCCCAGGAAGACTTGGACGTGGCTTTGAAATGAAGCCAATGTAAACACTAAGCATCAATCACACATGATAAAAAGATTCTAACAGCAAGCCAGCACACCCCAGCGTTCAGGCATGTGGCCCCAGCCTGCCAGGTGGCATCCTGCTGTGTGTGTGTGTGTGTACTTTCAGACTATCAAAGTGAAACTTGAGAACTTGCTACCAATGAGGGGGAGAGGGGGAAGGGCACACTGTGTTTAACTTTTTAAAAAATGAAAAATTGAAAAAGCCAAACCTACTGGCTGTTGCATTTCTGGTGTAGTCAGAAAAAGAAGTATTTCATGTGATGCAACAGGTTTGCCTCTACGGCAGCACAATGATGACAGACTTAATCTAGGACAAACATGGACTTCGATTAAGTCTTTCATAATTTCTTTCTCGTTATTTTCATTTAGAACTTGTAACATGTGGTTAGTTCACGACTGGCTTAAAGCTGAAGGGGACCTTAAAATAATGTTAGACGGTCATTTTAGAGATGAAAGAGCCTGTTTGTTACTGATGGAGTCAGGACTTAAAACCTGGACTTCCTCCGTCACCTGTGTCACCTGTCGCCAGGCATGTGGACATGCCTCTGTCCACAGCTAGTCTCCGGTGTGAAATTACACCAGCCAGGATTTGTACGCGGTCCAAGAGATGTTGGAACCCTATTAAAAAACATTTCATCTCACCTCTTGATTCAGATTGCTGAAATACATTACGAAGGGAAGTCATGTTTTTGTCATTTTAAAGAATTTCAGAGTCTCTGAATATACATTTGGCGTTTTGACATTGGGTAGGTAATCAGGAGCGAAAGCTCCCTGGCCCTCCCATTTTCAGACAGGAAAGAGAATTCTGAGGAGGTGAATTGGTATTCAGCTTGAGTGGCTACAGAATGGAATACGCTCGATTGTCATAGGATTTGTGACTTTACTATGAGACCAGATGAATTTGGCTAAGCTGTGCTGGAGCAAGTTAAAGTGGATTTGAGTCCCTTTTAGTCTCCCTGGGTAGCATGCCTTCATCCCCCCTGTGCAGACAGCTTCCTTCTACAGCCCTTCAGCTTTTCTGCTTGGAGACCCTTCCTCAGGCGTCAAGGCCCCCTAGACTTGCAGGAATGGATTTTCACTCCCTCCCCCTGACAGCTTTGGTCCAGCAGTTTGCCTTCCCCAGGAACATCTATCAGGGCTACAGAACGAGGAAGGCGGAAAAAGCTCTACTTCTCACCAGCCATCTCCCTCCCCTCTTCATCCCCAGCCTCCTTAAAAATATCCCACCAAAACCCATAGGTAAATTCACCCTAAATCTGTATCTGCTTATATTTTCCTTAAGTTTGAAGCAATGTAATTGACATGTCTCGTGCTTCTAATTTCCTGTGAGCTGCCGGTTAGTGGAGTTCATTGTTGTCCAAGGAAATTATTTTAAGTATTAAAGATGTATGGATGTTAAAAAGCTATTGGTACTGACCAATAGTGATTCAAAGTGCATTTAGAGCAGAAGCAGTGGGACAGTAGCAGTCATATTAGCAGCATGCATATCTGGCCCTATTAGGTTCATGCTATCTGGGTCTCTAAATCAAAAGGTCTTAATTAACCATGGAAAGGGAATTTAGGTTGCCTTCCATGTCCGTATGTTAGCACCTAGATGTTTTGAAATTGCCCAGTCTTGCATAAAGTGGTGGAACTAAATGTGTTCTTTATATTCCATGTTGTGAGAATCCAAAAAAAAAAAAAAGCCAGCATAATTAGCTTCAGTATTTAGTCAAAGTCTAAAGGGAAGAAATGGATTATGGTTTTTCATCAGATTAGTTCAGGCAGATGTGTTCCTTTGTAAATAAAAATAACAAAGTAACTCATGTTAGTCTAAAACTGGGCTGTAAATGTGCAGTTTCAGAGAGAAAAGAGTGGTTGCCCATTGTGAAGAGGGCACTGGACTTTTAACTTTACACATTTAGATTCCGTTCCAGGTACCGCTATGGACTCCTTGCCTTGAACCAGTGGATCTTTGCCTTGGTTTTGATCTTGATCGTTCCTATATTTTATTGTTCTCTTTACATACTTAGGTTCTCTATTGCACCTAAATGTACTAATAGTTTTATAGTAAAATTAAAAGATATAGGCAAGTCTAATATTTTAGTCTAATATTGGGGAGTGTAGACTCTAATTTCTGAGCCAAACTTTTATTTGGTTTAAAGACAGCCAATACTATTTTTGTATTGCCAACACAGTTGTGTTACTGGTACTGTGGTAAATTTTTAACAAATTTGTGCCCAGAGAAGACAGTCTGTAATTTCAAATAGGATATTGCCTAGTGCACTCCACAAAAAGGCACTATCTGCTTTCCAGTACTTATGTGATGGATGTTCAATCTTGGTGTAAAAATTGAAATTAAGACACACACACACACACACACACACACACACACACCCATGGTAAGTTTGTAAATAAATTAACTCTGGAATTTCCCTGAAATTTATAAGATATATATAGTATATGTTTTCATGAGTTTGATCTTTTAAAAATTGTACTCAAGTTGCCCTTAGCTTTAAAAGCAGTATTAGAATAATGAAGCACAGAAGTTAGAAAAATTGTCAATTTCTCAAAAAATTAGGATGATTTTTTCGGGGGGAGTCCCCACCAACCCAAATGGGGTGGGGGTTGGGGCTGATTTGCCAGTTGGGGGGTCTATCAGGTAAGGCATCAGGTCCTATCAACAGTGGGTGGGGTTACTATTGGCTTCTAAACAGGCTTTAGTTTTTTTGATTACAGACCTGTTTATGTAATTATAAGTTTAAAAATATTTTTATTTTGATGGCTGATAGCTAAAATACATTTTTATACCTTACACTAGCTTTAGATTGTTTTTGAGTCTATAATTTATGTTAACTATTAACAGTTAACCCTTTTATTAAAGATCAGACATAGAAATAATCTACCTTGGCAGATTAAAACAAAACTTTTATTTTGAAACTTAACTTTCCAATTTACTTGTATGGGTAGTTCTGGTGTGGAGAATGATTTTTGCAAAATAATAAAAGCCACACTTTGAAGACCTGACTCTGAAGGAGCTTATTAAATACCCTTGTGTTGTTATGTTGCCTGCTTTGCTCTCCCTGCTCTGAAACACACACATTGAATATGGCAAATGCAAATTTCCCCACTGATAGGACCATTCCCAGAACAGGTACCTCATGGAGTGTTGCGGGAGGGCTCTCTCTCTAACAGGTAGATGAATAAATTTGGATTTCAACAGTGTAAGCACCGGAGTAGACACTGACTATTGAACATTAATATAGGAAAGCAAGAAAAGATTGTTAATGGATAATCAATTATGTTCAGCGTAATTTTTCTGTAAACTATTGGTAATCTGTCTGAGAGGAGTATTCTGTCTTCCTCTTATCAGGTAACTTAAGATTCATATAAAGGAGCTGTAGTTAGGACTTAGAATCTAGCTAAGGGTGTGAAAAGAGGTAAATGCATTTTTGAGTTCCTGCATCTGCTTTTCTTATGTGAGCTACTAAACGAAACCATCTGGAGAAATGTACCCTAGTACTTCACATGTGTAAAGAATGCCTTTGTATGAGATCTGAATTTGTGGGAATTCAGTGGAGAATCTACATATATTTGTATTAAACTATTTCATAATTTATGGGAGTACAAATTCTTTCTTCGAGTGAGTTTAAAAGATGTGCCTCACAGTCAGAGGGAGGAAATACCCACAGGTCTGTGTGAGTGCTGAGGACCAAGTTCACATGCATACCTCAGAGGTGTCACTGCTTAGGTTCCAGAGCACTCACTGCAGTAAAATGAGATTCGCAATAAAGTGAGTTGTAATCTTTTTGCTGGTGGAGGGTCTTGCTTTCAGTTTGTGAAAAAAAAGCAACATCTGTGAAGTGTAATAAAGCAAAATGCAATAAAATGAGGTATGCCTGTATGTGGGCAGATCAAAACTGCCATGGAGCCTTTTTCTACCCCATAGGCCAGTAGAGAACCTGTGGCCTTTTAAGTTCTTTATAACCTATACAACCATAGAAACGTATGTGTTTGTCAAAAATGAGTTTTGATTGGTCAAAATAGAAGCAGCCATTCTGTGAGCTCCAGGGATACTATGAAATGCCTTTCTCATGAGTAGACAAAAATGATAAAGGAGAAACCAGTGTTTGGTAGCTTAAGGAAGAAATTCTTTCTTTGGGGAGACTTAAGTCTTTACTTTTCTTAGCCTAGTGCCTTGCTTAGTATTAAGTAATTGAACTACCTCTAACCGCCCCCCACCCCAACCCTTCATTCCTAAATCTGTTTAAAGGTCCTTTACACAAACTCTGCAAATAAATTTTTCTGTTACCAACAATATGCCCTAAAAATTATAACTCTGATTTTTAAAAGTAAACATATGCTCTAAAT
This sequence comes from Myotis brandtii, assembly GCF_000412655.1. Lineage (NCBI taxonomy): Eukaryota > Metazoa > Chordata > Mammalia > Chiroptera > Vespertilionidae > Myotis > Myotis brandtii. Next base: position 1,624,567 of record NW_005354291.1, on the reverse strand, counting down.
CATGAAGTATTGTATCTGGATGAGACCTTAGAGGTAGCTCAGCTATTCATCTTACAGTAGAGGCCACTGATACACAAAGATTGTTCTGGAAGTCATGTTGCCAGTTGGTGTAGAATTGAGTTGAGAATGGAAGCCCCAACCTTGTTGAGTGTTGCTCACTATCCTATCATGGATCACATCCTAAATAAAATGCCAAATAAGTGTTCATTATTTGTTGACCCTAATGCAGAGTACAAAGCACATACCAGTACAATGTAATTCTTCAGAATTATCAAATTGACCTCATATTCTTGTTAAGTTATGTTACCTACAGTAATTTTTTTTTTCTAAACCTTACTACTGGCATGATTTAGAAGATTTCATCTTTCTAAAGCTGCCCAAGGAAAGTTTGATAGGCATTTTTCCTATTTATAAATGTCTCTGCAGGAAGCATAGCATATCTAATCATCCAATTGGGCATTCTTTCCAAGGAGAGGTGAGGGAGAAAAATGGGAGGGAGAAAAGCAGATAGGAGAGATAGCCTAGAGAAGTAGGCTATGACAGCATGGGGGCTCTTTTAAACTTTAAATGTATATCCTCTTTTGTTTTTAAATTATTTTTTAATTATAGTGGACATACAATATTGTATTAGTTTCAGGTGTGCAGCACAGTGATTAGACATTTATAAACCTAACAAAGTGGTCACCATGATAAGTCTAGCACCCATCTGTCACCATACATAGTTATTACAATATTATTGACTGTATTCTCTATGCGGTACCTCACATCCCCGTGACTTGTTCTGTAACTTGTAGTTTGTATTTCCCAACTGTCCTCACCTTTTTCTCCCATCTCCTCACCTCTCCTCCCGTCTGCCAACATCTCTGGTTGTTCTCTCTCTGAGTTGTTTCTGTTTTGTTTGTTCCTTTGTTTTTTATCTTCTACAGGTAAGTGAACTCATTCAGTATTTGTCCTCCTCTGACTTATTTCACTTAACATAATAACCTCTAGGCCCATCCATGTTGTCACAGATGGAAAGATTTTGTTCTTTTTATTTTTATAACTGAGTAACATTCCAGTGTGTGTGTACCACATCTTGGTACGTATTCTTTTGACATTGCACTATGTGTAACAGAAGAACTGACCTGAAGGACTACATTTTTAAGAAAGTAGTCAGACATTCAAAATTACACCAATCTATAGATTCTTCATTCCAGGAGCACACAGCTCTCTTCACCCAAGTAGGTCCTGAGATTCTCCGATGCCCTTACCTTTCCCTGCTCCCTCCACTTGTAGCAACATGGTGGTAAGCAGGGCTGGTTCTGAAGTCAGATGCACGCCCTGGGTCTGAATTGGGCCTCTTTCATTTACAAGGTTTGTGACCTTAAATAAGTTTGTTTTTTTTAATCTTTCAGAGCTTCATTTTCTCATTTGTAAAAGGGAGATAATAATAGCACCCATTTTTGTTGGGTCAGAAGGCTTAAATGTGACCCTCCACACAAAACACTTAGAATCTGGTATCAGGCATGTAGTGAGTGCATAATAAATGCTACTTCCTATTATTACTGTTTTAGTTATTGCCTAAAGCTGTTAAGCCAAGATTATGTTGTTTCATATATACTGTTTGATAAATCAGGGATGTGGGTAATTAAGTTTCAGAAAGTTATCAAAAACAACTTCAAATAAGTTTGATGCTTAAAGGGATCACAATGATCTTTCCAGACAGCTCTCCTTTTATTGTGGTGCTGTCAACTCTGATTTTCTCAGATTTCTGCCACATTTCAAAAGGCTTAGGTATCTTTAAAAGCATATACTTCTTCAGCTTGTGTACTTCAAAATATGTGGTAAAGAATTAATTTGTCTCTTCCTCACAGTCTAATGTGCTTGTTACTGAAGTACCATCTTCTGAGAGTAATCACAGTTCCTGAGTTACCTCCTTAAGCATGGAAATGGTTCCCCAAAATAGAGAAAGAGGTTGAGTCAAGTGCATTCTCACCTGTTTTGTCTTTGGAGGAATGTTTTTAAGAAGAGAGAAGAAAATTATTTTAGACTTGGCAAACATTTATATAATTATGATCAATTCTATCATCAGAGCTCAGTCTGTCACTTGATAGTCAAAATTCATATACAGCAGTTGTTCTTTATAACTCAATGATTTGGGGCCTTTTCTGAGAGTTTTGAGTTTAGCTTGACTAGGGTTTCAGGCCCAGGAGGGCCTCAGAGAGCCTGAAGCCCAGTACTCATTTTATAGATGAGAAACAGTGCACTCCATCGGGATAGAGATGGGAACTGCCTCTTAGTGCCCAGGCCTCGCTAAGCCTGTGCTATCTCAACTCTAATGGCTTGACTCCACCTCCTGCTCAGGCCTGAGTGGCAGGCCAGCACCAGAGCTCTCTGAGACCATCCATCCAAGGGGAGATGAGACATCTTTGCTGGGGAAGGTATATCCTGAGAAAGCAATACTGGCTAATTCCTTCGCTCTGAATGCAGCAGCTCTGCCCCTCCCCCACTGAGTCCTGATAAAGACTTCTGAGATCAGTAGGTACTTGAAAGGAAACCTAATGAGATTAAGGTTTAAGAGCATTTAAGGGGCGAAGCCCTCTTTTGTGTCTGGGATACTCTGGCAGTTGCTTTAGGTACTTTAGAACGCAGCAGGCCCGCAGATAATTCAGAACAGAGGTAATAAAATTAAAAGGCGCAGGTAGGTATCCTTCCTAGTGGCTTGACATTTGTAACTAAACTGCCTCCCTCACTTCCTTTTTTCTGTCAGTCCACTGGCTCTTAAGCTTAGCAAAGGCGCAGTCCCTGGTTTTCTGCACTACTTTTTGATCACTCTTATCTACAGCCTTTCATCCAGTGACACTCAGGCCCCATTACATGGACTTTCAGGGGCAGTTTTCCACGTATTGATATGTGGGTCTCCCATTGATTACCCTCCAGTTCTCAGAGTGAGAGGAGGCCTGCAAGTGAGGGGCTGGAAACCTGATGAAGGACACCAAGTTCTGCAAGGAGGAGTTGAAGAGCAGCACTGAAACAGTCTCTGTTTCGACACTGGTGGGGATGCCCGTTTGCCTAGGCCAGTAGTTTATAGGAAAGGGTGTGGCAATAATTGATGTACCCAGGCTGCGAATGACGTCCAGAGACATGAGCTATTGCTGAAATCTCCGTATCTGCCAAATCCTTCTTCACTGATGGCCTTTTCAAAGTCCTGTGTAGAACACTTGATTCCTCTAAGGGACTAGAGAGAGTCAGAACATAGAAGGCCAGGGCTCCTGGCCCACTCTGCCGGTGGCCGTGCCCAGCTTTCCTGAGCTGATGCTTGGGGCATGACTTCTGACCCTAGTTCCTCTTAAATAAGATTATGTGCTGGAACTACTAAAAGGGCGGGCGTTTCCTCGCTGTGTCTGTCTGTCAGGGCATCAGGCAGAAGGACAGACCTGAGGGATGAGTAAGGCAGCGCAGGGGTGTGTGCCCAGTCTCAGAATCTCATTCCCAGAAATGTCACCACCAGGGCCTCCCTTTCGTTGATGTATTGCTTCTTAAAGGCTGCTGTGAGAAGTATATCACTAAAGCGGCCCAGCAAAAATGGTTATACTCTGAGATTTGTGTTAGCAAGGGTGAGAATATGCTTGTAGAAGAAGTAAGCATCTGTCATTGTGTTATTTCATTATAAACTAATGCTTGCTTAGGAAAGAACCTTTTAAAGGTACACAAGAGTAGGAAAAAGAAAAAATAATCCTCTAGTCTGTCACTCAGTCACAAGTAGTGTCAACAGTACACCTATCCCAACATATAGGTTATTTCTTTCTACAGTTGCAGCCACACTACACGTACACACACACACTATATATATATATGTATATACACACACACATATATATATATACACATACATACAGTGGGGCCTTGACTTACGAGTTTAATTCGTTCTGAGACCGAGCTCGTTAAGGAGTTCGTTAAGGAGCTCGTTAACTCAAATTACTCTATCAACTCAATGCAAAAAATCCGCCGAGAGACAGCTGGTATCTCAAAAAACTCGTTAGTCGGGACACTCTTAAGTCAAGGCCCCACTGTATGTTATTTTCATTTTCTTTTAATGTGTCATTGTACGGTAGTATAATACATGAAAAAAGATCCTAGTTTTTTTTAACCATTCCCTTGGTCCTGAACAATTAGATTATTTACAGTTTTCTTGTTTTTATAAAAATTGCTGAGATAAACACCTTTGTCCATTAAGTTTTCGCCTCATTTTTCATTGCCAGCACATCCGTAAGTAGCACTTCCCTTTAAATTCCTAAAAGGGGAAATGAAATGGGTCAAAGGATCATTGTATATTTTGAGGAATTACTTTCCATAAACAATTTATACTTCCTCCTATAATATAATGAATGTAGTCTATTGAATATTACTTTCATAGGTGATAGAACAGTATCTTGTATATTTAATTTGCCTTTGAGCAACATTTTCTCTTGTGTTGGTTGACTAACCACATTTCCTCATTGTGAATTGTAAACTACAAGGAAGTTTTTAAAGGAGCAGGATTGGGAAGAAGGCAGAGCTTGGAGGCTTATTGGGTGGAATATCAGAGAAGGTGGCTCTAACCTGGCTTAAGGGACATGGACTCTCGAAGGAGGCAAAGTCCTGAAAAGCAATAGAGAGCATTTTATTTTCAAAAACTTAGAAGCCCAGCCAGTGTGGCTCAGTGGTTGAGCGTCAACCTATGAGCCAGGAGGTCATGGTTCGATTCCCAGTCAGGGCACATGCCTGGTTGCAGGTTCCATCCCTAGTGTGGGGCATGCAGGAGGCAGCTGAACAATGATTCTCTCTCATTATTGATGTTTCTATCTCTCTCTCTCTCCCTTCCTCTCTGAAAGCAATAAAAATTAATTTAAAAAAACTTACAGAAAATTTTGCTCTTGTCTGGGTTGGGACCTAAGATAAAAAATAGTCTTTATTGATAGGAGCACAGCCTCCTATTTATTGGGATACGCTCAAGATCCTCAATGGCTTCCTGAAACTGAATAGTACCAAACTCTATATATACTATGTTTTTTCCTAGACATATATACCTTTTAACTTGAAGCACTGTATGGTTCTCTTTGGCTATTCGAATCGCCAGCATCACTACTTTTGTGCTTTGGGGCCATTATTAAATAATATAAGGGTTTCTTGGACACAAGCACTGCAATACAGCAACAGTTGATCTAAGAACCCAGAGGACTACTAAGTGACTAACAGTGGGTCCGGGGGTATATACAGCCTAGACACTATGGACAAATGGCCGATTCACACCAGGGTTAGTGCAGGTTAGGCATTTTATTATTTTATCACACTACTCAGAATGGCACACAATTTAAAACTTATGAATTGTTTATTTCAGGAATTTTCCATTTAATATTTTTGAACGGCAGTTGGCCTTGGGTAACTGAAACCACAGATAACGGAGGACTGCTGAAAACATCTATGTCAGCTAAGCTCCCACTGGCTTATCTTCACTGTTAAGTAATAGTTGGGGTTTTGCATCAGATATTTAAGGAAGGTATGGCATCTCTGGAGGGGGGGGGGGGGGGGGGGGGGGGGGGGGGAGAGGATCTTTCTCTTTTTAGAATTCATCAGAATGATTTTCTTTTCTTTTAAGATTATAGTTGAAGATCAAAAGTAGTCCAAATAGAATTTCAGAAGTGACTTACTGATACCAGAAAATTGGCAAGTCTTACAAAGTTAAATTCTTAAAGAGAAAAATTAACCAAAAGGAAATCATTCATAAGAATTCATAGCAGTAACTATACATCTTTATGTGTGAAGGGGCGGCCAATCTTTTGTATGTTAGAAGCCTTCAGTTTTTCAAATAGGGTAAATGTACTTTTCATCTAAGGTATTTATTTGAGAATAAAAGACAGGCATGACTTGTTTATGAAGTTTGGGCTTGTTATTTTTTATTTTACTTTTTGCTAATTCCTCTTAATAACGTGGTTTTAGACCTGCTTTTTTAAGATGGCAAAGAGGTACATATTTCAAAATGCACTTGTAGTCTGACCTTGGTTAGTTCATAAAAGTCTGCCTAGTGCCAGAACTGTTTAAATTTGGCTTTGAGACGACATTAACGTGGTGAATAACAGTTGACATACTACATTATTTTTATAAATTGTGGTTTGAGATAATAGTAATTTTAGAATATTTAGGATGCTGTTCTCTAAGATGTGTTACTTTTGTAGTCAGAGTGGCATATAAAATGGCAAGTACGGGTTTTCAACTCATAGTTAGAAATGCCTCAAACGGTTCATATTGTGTATTCAGTTTTTAGCCCGAGTCAGCAATTTTATATGGCATTCTTAATAAGTTAAGTTTAAAAGGAATTTTATGTAGTTCAAAAGCGTGTTTTATAATTGGCATGTGTTAATATGTTGTGCACATTCACTCCTATTAAGCATTTTGGTTAGTCTTCATTACTTAACCCTCCTAGGGGTTACTTAGCTTAGAGAGTGTGATGAAGAATTCAGTAGCTTAAGAAGAAAAAAAAGTGGGGGTTGGTCAATATGAGGAGCATAAAAAATGAAGATGATTCATTAACTGCTATTGAAAGCTGCTTTAGCAGTTAGGGTGAATAAAAAGTATGATTAATTAAGTGTTCTATCAGTAATAAGATAGAATGGTAGCCTAGCGTGGAAGTGCTTCTGGTTTTTTCTGTCTCCAAGAGTACAGAATCTCCGTGAGGTTGGCTCTTCCTAGCTGTGAATCTGCCCCAGAGCCACCATGCTGAGCAGGAGAAAGAGCTTTCTCCTTATCTATCCACGGTCAGCTAGCCCTGGGCTTTGCCCATAATGTGACCCAGTAAATATTTGTTGAATGAGTGTGTGTTTTAAAGCAAACATATGCAGAGGTTAAGTGTGACAGTTCCCACGTTTATATAATCACATACTGTGGAAGTAGAATCCAACCATCTTTAGAGGCCCTTCCACCATCCTCATGGCCTACAAGCCATTGTCTTCTGAGGGGACACTTGACTTTTGTTTTGTTTCGTTTTTTTCATTTTAAAATGTATTTTTTATTGTTGATAGTATTATAAATATCTCCCCTTTTTTTCCCCTTTTCCCCATCCTCCCAGCCCCTACCCACCCCTCAGGTTTTCACTACCTTATTGCCCGTGTCCATGGGCTATGTGTATAAGTATATAAGTTCTTTGGTTTATGACACTTGACTTTTGATAACAGTCAAAAGTGATTCAGAACTGCATCTAGTGAGTGAATAAAGAATATATCCATGGAGGAAACACCTTTTCCAGTTTTAAAGTTGCTTTCAGAATAATTTATAAAATGAAAAACTGTATTCATTTTCTTACATGACTTGTAAACTGGCTGTGAAGGTGGCTCATAAAATACCCTTTGAGCAGCTGTAATACAGCTGAAATAAATATAGATACTGGTGAGATTCCTCCGAAGGTCCACACCTCCTTGAACGTAAAAGTTCCGTTTCATTTCGGAGTTCGCCTGCTTTATTTTTATACCCAGCGTTTTGTTTTTCAGGTCCAGTAGTCCACCCTTAGCCATGGTTTTGCTTTCTGCGGTTTCAGTTACCTCTGGCCAACCATGGTCTGAAAATATCCAATGGACATTTTCAGAAATAAACAGTTCAGACGTTTTAAATCGTGCGTTCTTCTGAGTAGCGAGATGAAATCTCCGCTGTCCTGTGAATCTTCCCTTTGTCCAGCGTCTCCATGCCGTACGTGCTCCCTGCCGCTTAGTCATGTAACCACCCTGGTTATCAGATCGGCTTTTCCTGTGTGCCGGTGCTTGTGTGCAAGCAACCCTTACCATCAGAAGGTCAATGAAAGCCTAAGGCGATGTCACAATCTCCATGCCATTCACCTGTCACATAGGTATGGTGTCCTCTCACATCCTCACAAGAAGGGTGAGTACAGTACAATAGGGTATTTTGAGAGACCACATTCACTTAACTTTTGTTGCAGAATATTGTTCTATTTTATTATTAGTTGTTGGTAATCTTACTGTGGCTGATTTATAAATTCAACTTTATTATAGTTATGTATGTGTAGGAAAACACATAGTATATATAGGGTTTGGTATTATCTGTGGCTTCAGGCATCCACTGAGGATTTTAGAATGGATCCCTCAGTGGATAAGAGAGCGCTGCTGATTTTAATTTAGGTAAAGTTCTCATTTATTTCTGTCCATTATTATCTAGAAATTGGACTACATTAATAAGAACTGTTTTTATTTTTGTTTTACATTTTAATTTTATATATGATACACCTAATTAAAGGTGTGGGGTTTTTTTCCTATCCTAGTGAAAAAATTTTGAGGGACAATGGTGTTTTCATAAGTAATGCTACACTGAAATGAAAAGTCATAGGTTAGGTGTTATTTTCCACAAGAGAAATTAGAATTTAATAAAAATGTTCTCTATAAGAAGGTATATTTGGAGAAAGAACTTTGTTTCCTAATTTAATATTGTTATCTCCTGAAAAGTGCTATCTCAAATAAATATTTGCATGGTACAAACTATGAATTTTATGAATTTGCAAATGCATTCTGTAGATCACTATTAGATGAACCTTCTTAAAATAACACTTCGCTCCTGTTGCCCAGCTCAGAGATTTTAGTGGTCCTTCATTTACTATGGAGTTAGCTACTCAAAGATTCACCTGGAGGGCATGTTTGCTGACAGATTGCTGGGCTCTGCCCTAAACGTTCTGATTCAGTAGGTCTGGGTGGGTCACATTTTTAACATGCTCTTGGGTGATGCTGACACTGCTGGACGGGTGACTACGTTTGAAAAGCGTTGCTCTGGAATGAAGTTCTAGCTGCTTAGGCTGCCATTCCTAATCTACAGATCTGCCTTGGTTTGCTCCTTGAGTCCTATCTCTCTCTCTGTTTTAAAAATATTTTTTTATTGATTTCAGAGAAGAAGGGAGGAGAGAGAGATAGAAACATCAATGATGAGAGAGAATCATTGATTGGCTGCCTCCTGTATGCCCCACACTGAGGATTGAGCCTGAAACCCCGGCATGTGCCCTGACCGGGAATCGGACTGTGACCTGTTGGTTCACAGGTCTATGTTCAACCTCTGAGCCACGCCAGCCCGGTGAGTCGTATCTCTTACGTTAGAAGGGACTCTGCCTCAACTAACTCGCATAGTCACTGTCTCCAAAACACACCAACTTGACAGCTTTGCCTTGCTTACTTGATTTCTCTCAAATGGAGTGTCTTCTCACTTGCTCAGAATCCATGTCCTTCATGAAGTTTTCTCTCACATTCCCAACCTTTACTGATCTCTCCCTTCTGCAAATTCCCCTGGCATTTATTATTTGTATTTGGCCTGTGTGTGGCTAATTTTATATATTATCTTCCAAGCAGACCCCCTAAGTGTGGAGACACCTTTTCCTTGAAAATATCTCATCGGTTCATGGCCCAGAATGTAAAGTGGAAGGCAATTTGTCTTAAATATAACCAAAATGAGACGCAGTTTAAGCGTGTCACCAAAATTGTAGGCAGATTAGAATTATGGCGGCGGGGGAAACCCTTCTGGGACTCCCTTTCCACATCTGGGAAATGGAGCTAATAATTCCTTTGCAGAGTTGTTGTAAGAATTAAAGGAGAAGATATATGTGACTCTCAGCACAATGCCTGGCATGTAGCATATCCAATAAACAGTATTTATTTCTTAGCAACTAGGGAGGGGTTGATTGAAATGATAGCTTGAACTTTTCTTAAGAAAAGCGGTTGTTCATAAGTAATTGGATTCAAGAAGTCATTTCCAGGAAAGGAAAGGAAGTTTTGGCTGGAGTATTGCCGTGTTAACCAACAGTTTGTATTGCTGCTGCCACCTTCCTTTGTTGTTGCCCAATAAACAGTATTTATTTCTTAGCAACTAGGGAGGGGTTGATTGAAATGATAGCTTGAACTTTTCTTAAGAAAAGCGGTTGTTCATAAGTAATTGGATTCAAGAAGTCATTTCCAGGAAAGGAAAGGAAGTTTTGGCTGGAGTATTGCCGTGTTAACCAACAGTTTGTATTGCTGCTGCCACCTTCCTTTGTTGTTGTTGCGGAAATCCCTGCTTCCTGTGGCAGGAAAGTAAGCATTCTTTTGCCTTGTTTCAGTTGTTATCTCATAGAAGTGATGCTCATCCTTAGGAAAACCAGTGTCCAGTTACATCTGGCTTCCTGGCCTGCTATCACTCAAATACTCAGATTCTTTTATTGATTGACTGATTGATTTGGCATGACGGGGATTGGGGGGTTGCAGGGGGAGAAGGGGGAGAACAGAGAAGAATGAAATCTGGAAAAATACCTTAGGGGCAAAGAAATCTTTGTGAGTGCAAAAGCTGAAATGTTTCATTTAGAGATAGCTACGGGTGTAAATATAGCTCAATAATTAGGCATATGGTGCTTTCATTTAGGAAGTGTCTACACCCTTTGTGATAAGATCCGTTGAATATTAGAGCTGCAGCTTTAACCACGCTGGGAGCAGAGATTCCTAATGCATTTAAAACAAGAATCGAAGAGTGAAATGGAAAACAGAGTTAATAATTTGTCCTTGGTTGGTTTTAATCTGCTCTTTATTAACTGTAGTTTATGCCTGGAGGATTAGATTTGGAAACAGAACACCAACGAATGTTCTTAAAGGTTTCCTTCTTTTTATCGCAACATTATATCCTTAAAGACTTTCTGAAGAACATTTTGACTGAATTTAGTCTTAACATAAGAGATGACACGTTATGATTCAGTCTAAAATATTAGAAAGCCTTTGATCTATGATGTTATCTTGAACTTAAAGTTGTTTCCTGTTAGATTTCAATGTGGGATTTATTTAATAAAAACTTATTAATAGAGGTAAAGATATTCTTTCCTGGCTATCTATATGTTTTCATCTTTTTTTGTTTTTTTCTAGCCCCCCCCCCTTTTTAAGCCCCACCCCATCTATTGTTTTCAATATTAGAATTTTAAATCTGCTTGCTATTGGTAGTAAGGAAAATAAGAAAAGTACAAATGAAAGGATGTTTGTATTTCCCATGCCTTGTGAAATGATTCTAAGATTGATTGAAGACAAATAGACAATTGTAATTTTATAAATAGAAGGAATATATATCTTAGAATAGGATTCTAAGATGAACTAAAGTACAGAGTTTTAAAAAGAGTTGCCCTCAGGGGAGTGGGGAAGGAAGATTCTGTTCTGTTCACCTATTCCTTTCTTAGTCTTCTTTAATGCAGTGCCATTAGAATATGCCTGGAAGTTGTATATTTGATTCTGTGGTTGTAGTTCTCCACCCACCTGTGATCTAGAGAATTACACTCTAGATTTTCATAAGGTAAAGCCACAAGAATTTAGTAATCTCGGTTTTTGGGGACTAGGAAAAAGTTTGATAAACTATACTACCAGGTCTGAGTGAACTTAGTATAGATTCCTCATTAGGAAAACTACTCTGGATGTTTGTATTCTTGAGAAGTCAAAGTTTTGACCTAAACCCTCTACTTTAACTTTGATGTGGTAAGTGAGGTTTAGGATTTTATAATCATACTAGAGGCCTGCTAATTAGCATATTACACTTTTATTATTATAGCTATGCCAGAGGTAATCAAGTATTTGGCTTAAGTTAGCAATATTTTTCTGCCATACTTTTTTACCCATTCCTGTTCATCGTCTTCCATCCGCTTGTGTTTTCTCTCAGAGAGGTGATGCTATGGACACAAAGGGAGAGAGACGAGCAACAGAAGTGGGATTATATATATTACTCATGTCAGATTACTTGGTGATCAAGAGGTGACTGGTTAGTAGGGACTGAGCAGCCCTCTTGCTTCCAGGAACCTTGAAAGGTGAATTCTAGACGTTGGCACTGACAGATCACCTTTTCCCTGACCGCTGGGCACTGGCTGCTGCGCTCCAGAATTCCTGAGAGAGAAGGCTGTCTAGTTGCGTGATTGGTTACTATATTTGCAGGCCTTTGGTTCTCAGTGGGATTGCTCAAAAGCTATCTCAGGAAGGAAATGCCTTTGATAGATCTGAAATCTCATTCATCACCATAGTGTCCCCAAGGTTTTCCAAAACATGGGAGATTTCACAGATAGCACTTTCAGGGGCTGATCTGAAGGTGCTAAACCAAACTGACGGGGAGGGAAGGTTGTTCCTCCACCTCTCCGTGAGATCACTGCCCCTGTTCTTCACCCTGGAGTATCCTGTTTTCACAACCCCAGAGGCACAGACAGTTGATGGGCACGAAAGCGTGTCCGTATATATAATGCACCCAGGGTTTTCCATCTTTATATAACAAGACCTTAAGTTAAATATTTCTTTTTTAAACGGAATTTTTGCCTTAAGAATGTTTTTTAATCCTCATCTGAGGATATTTTTTCATTGATTGTTAGAGAGTTGAAGGGAGAGGGAGAGACAGAGAGAGAGAAACATCGATGTGAGAGAGACACATCGATTGATTGCCTCCTGCATGTTCCTGACCAGTGGATCGAGCCTGTAATTGAGGTTCATGACCTTGACAGGGAATCAAACCCAGAACCCTTCAGTTCTCGGGCCAAGGCTCTATCCACTGAGCCAACCTGACTCAAGATTTTTATTCCTTAATTGACTCAAACCTCAGCTATTCGTTTGCAGGTTTATTTGGTTTATGATAACAACAATAACAACGCCTGATAATTTTTTTTCTTTAGACTTAAAATAGAGGTGGTCAGTTAAGACCACACATTTAATAAAAAATACAGCTTCTTAGTTATGCTCCTCCCAATAGAATGTATGCTATTCTTGTTCGGAGAATGGTCTCCTTAAGATTGATCTAAGTATAATTAAAGCAACCAAGAACTAGATGTTTGCACTTTCATCTTTGCACAGATTTTTTTCTCCTTTACAGTTTTAATTCTAGAGGGATGAAAGTGTGAAAATAATTACAGCATACCATTTGCTGCGTGTTTAACTTCTTGTCAGGCACTATGCTAACAACTTTATATACATAATCTCATTTCATTTTCAGAACAACACTATGAATTCAGTGTTGTTTTCCCCATTCGCTTGAGGCCAGGAGGGTCAAGCAAATTGCCGAAGGGTACAGAGCTTCTGGGGCTTCACCTGGGCTTTGACCTTGGACACACCTCTTCCTCCCCCTGCACCCACTCCCGGTGGGCACCCCTGAGCCCCCACCAGCCCCCTGCCTTGCCCTCCTGAGGCTCTTACCCACCTTACTTACTAGTAAAGAATGGGATTCCGGTCTAAGAGTTACTCCTTTGCCTGAGAAATAGGAGGGAAACAGGCTTGAGTGTGGACACTATTTCCATCTCAGCTTGTGACAAACAACATACTGGATGTTCTTAAAACTTAACTGAAAGTAAACCCATGATCAGTTTCTTTGGAAAAGCTTCTCTTAAGAGTAATATTGTGTTCAACAGTAAGTTCATTTTTATCATTGTGTGTTAATAAATGTGTATACATCTTAATGATATGTATAGACAAAATATATACATGATTATGTGTGTGCATATAATTGTCTAAAATAATGCTTTATGCATTAATGAAAGTAATTGGGGGTAGTTCTGGAAAGTTGTTTAAATCAAAATGAAGAGAAAGAAAAGAGTCTCTAAAAGAAACTCTAAACGTGCTTCCTTTCCTCCCCCTAGTCTTTGGGCCAATATAACTCCTAAATTTTAGAGGAAATAATCTTGCAGTTATTTCATTTTTAAGTGAGACATTTCATAAAGGATGACCATAGTAACATAAATGAAATGTGAATTTTAAATTCGTAATGAGGTATATTACCAAAAGAGATTCTGTGAGTCAAAGTAATACACTGTTACTGACGAGACACTCATGTTTTTTACGGAAGTGACAACCAAAGCATATTGAACTGGTCCCAAGCTATTACTCTTTCTAAAGTATATGCAAATGGGAAATACATTAATCATTCATATTCAGATGTTTAAAAACATAATCTTTGTATTATTTTCCTTTAGTAAATCAAATTAAGAAACATTTCCAATAGTCCTTCCAGAAATATTTAGGGGCCCCACCCAGTGGCACTGGAGGGATTAACAGTAACAGCTGCCAATCTGAATCCTAAGAGACAAGGAGTGAAAAGCCAGTGGGAAGTCATATGGTTTTTGTCCTTTTCTATCTGACTTATTTCACATATACCCTCAAGATCCACCTATATTGTTGCAAAATGTGGAATATAAAACAAAAAGGTAAAGAACACAAAGCAAAACAAACTCACAGATACAGACAACAGAATGGTGGTTACCAGAGGGAAAAGGGGGTGGAGTGAGCAAAACCGGTAAAGGGAGTCAAATATATGGTAACAAAATGGAACTAGACTTTTGGTGGTGAGCACGCAATAGAGCAGTGGTTCTCAACCTTGGCTGCACATTAGAATCACCTGGGAATCTTTTTAAAATCCTGATTTCTGGGCCTCATCCTCCGGAAATTCTGTTTCTTTGTTATGGGGTGGGGCCACAACATTAGTAACAAAGAAACAGAATTTCCGGAGGATGAGGCCCAGAAATCAGGATTTTAAAAAGATTCCCAGGTGATTCTAATGTGCAGCCAAGGTTGAGAACCACTGATCTAGAGTCATAGGAACATTTTTTTTTAAGTCAGTGTGATGATTGCTTTAGTAGGGGAAGTGCAGGGTGTGGTGGAAGAGCGCGATAGGGATTGTTAGCTCAGATTTGGGGGTTTAGGAACACTTTGAAAAAGTAGTAAAGTATTAGAGGAACCTGAAGAGGCCAGAAGGGTCAAGCAGATTGCCCAGGGGTTCAGTAGGAGTGGGAGTTAGCCAGTTGAAGGGCAGGATGAAGAAGGGTGCAGAAATAAATGGCCTGTGTGAGGCTCTGGGGAGAAGCTAAAGAACCAAACCAGGGAAGTGCGGGTAAGAAGAGTGCTAAGAAATGGGCCAGAGGAGTAAAGCAGAGAATAATCTTACAAGGTATTTAGACTTTATCTTGAGATCACTAGGAGTCAGGTATCAAATTTGCATTTTTTGGATAAGACTTGAGTCAGGGACGCCTGTTAAAAGACTCTGCAGTAATTCAGGTGAGAAGTGATGATGACCTAAATGCAGAAAGGAATCATGGGGATTAAGAAAGATCCTTGAAATATTTAAAAAATAACATTTACAGGCCAGGCAGCATCTGTGGTCACAGTTTGATTCCTGGTCAGGGCATATGCCCGGGCTGCCGGCTCAATCCCCAGTGTGGGGTGTGCAGGAGGCAGTCGATCAATGATTCTCTCTCTCCCTCTCCCTCTCTGAAACCGATAAAAATATATTAAAAAAATAACATTCACAGAACCTTGTGAGCACTTACATGGAATGAGAAGGAGGAAATGGACTCAAAGACAGTGCTTAGGTTCTTGGCTTGTGCAAGGGGTTGGTGAAGGTGGGTACCCAGGTGAAAGAGAGGAGTGGAAAGGTATGATGGATTTTGTTGGAGGTATTTTGCTCCAGATGAGAAAAATGCCCAAGAGGAGAGGCTTTCTTGTAGGCAGTTGGAAATACACATGAAGCACTGCAAAGAGAGGCCTCAACTGAAGACACCAGTCTGAAGACCATCAAGCCATGGAAGTAAACCAGCTCCCTCAGAGATAATGTCCTATTAAAAGAGTCAGGGCCTAGAGCCCGAGGAGCATCAGCGATTAAGGGATGTGCAGAGTAATAGACAACAGACAGGGACCCATCATGAGCACGGCGAGTTAATTCGCAGAGGCAGCACCCAGGAGCATTTTGGGATATTTAATATTTTAAGGAGTGAGTCTCAGCACTGTCAAATGCTGCTGAAAGGCAAGAGAAGGAATGAGAACTGGCCTTTGGATTGGTAACAAGCAGGTAGAAAGTGCCCCCGACTGGGGCAGGTTTAGTGGCCTCTGGTGGAAACCACATTGCAGTGGAGGTCAGGAGGTACAGAGACAGCTCTTTGCAGAAGGCCACAGTGGATGCGACTGGCGAGAGGGAGTGGTAGCTGCAAGGTGACGGGGCCACAGGAAGATTGAGTAGAGAAACTGGCGGCCTGCTGGACACTGCTGAGCACACAGTGCGGGCTGGCAGCCATGGATTGTGACGGTTCCACCTGCTCATTTGTTTGATTTTTTCTTTAGCAGGATTCAGCCACTCAGACAAGTAAATTGACCTAGTCTTGGTTTTTTTCCAAGTTTGGAACAGAGAGAAGACACATGGTCCCAAGTGCTACTTTTGAGAATGTGATACAAGGATCATTGGTTTTTTTGAGAATGCAAATCCACTCAATGTAAGCTAAAGGAATTGGGGAGGAATACTTCCTATAAAGATAAGAGGGGCGTGTCTCATAGATCTAAGTCAGGAAGTACAGAAAGACCTCACAGTGCCTGGAAGGCACCTTGAACCAGGACTGCTGTTTCTCCAGTTTCTTATTCTGAGCTTTGGTCTATAGACACACCTGCTCTATTCTCTCCTCTGCAAACAAACACCTTACAAATCAGCCCTCTAGTTTACATGGCTAATGAGTTTAACTACTAATAGAGGCTCTTTTAAAAAGCATCTCAGAGACTCAATTCCAAATTCCCAGAATGGAGAATCTGACCCAGCTGTAGTTAGGTGTCTAATTAGCAATGGCCAAGGGAAGGAGTATTGATTTTTAGTACCAGTGTAGCTATGGCACAGTGCCTCCTGAGCATTGGAGAGGAGAGGGTTGCCTGGCTGCACAGCGGTCCCCCACTATCTCTGCTGCACCAGCTGCATTTATATTATTGTAAGTTTCTGTGTGGGGTTCTGGTATGTAGTCACTATAGGAAGTTCTGCCCTCTTGAAATTACAGTTCACCAGCATTAGCATTTTCATATGGTTCCATTAACTGTGATACAAACGCATCTGCAAAATATCAGTTCAAGAACCAAACACACCTGCCCTGAGATGTTCACTATTTAACAACCAACCGTATTGCTGCTGCTTCACAGTGGGATGAAGTCCAAACACTTTTACTTCCATAGTGATCAATTACACACCAACACACATAAAATTTGGTTTCAAATTTGCAAAAGAAGCAGGTCTTAACATTCATCTTTTGAAAATCCTACCTGTCCATCAGGACTCAAAATCTCATCAATTGCACAAATTCTTACTTGTTTCTGTCCTTCTTCAGTGGAAAAACATTTGCCTCTCTGAACTTTCATGTCTTGCTTTGTTTAATCCTCAATAATATATTTATTACATTTTTACTGTTAAAGGTGGCACATTCAAAGGCAACGAGAAGAAAGAGCTTGTGGCTTTGTCACTTAGGAACAGCCGGACCCTGTGTAAGGACACATGCCTTTCTCATCTGGAGAAGGGATGATAATGCCTACCTTTCAGTGGCTGATAGGAGCCATCGAGTGAATGGATGCAAAACTATTTACGTCCCCTCTGATGCACATATTAATTATTTAGGAAAATAGTCTGGGGGTTGAAAGGCCAGTTTCTAAACCCCATCTGCCACTTGGTAATTCCCAGCATGGCCGTGGCTGAGTGTCTGTAGTGCTTCCTTGTCTCAGGAATATTGTGAGCTGAGTTAATTTCCTGTCGCTGTTGTGACAAATTATCATGAAAACAGCAGCATAGAACAAGTTAAAGTCCCCAGTTCTGTAGGTCAGATCTAAGTGGGCTTGTTTGGTTTCCTTGTACCGAGTCTCATAAAACCAAAATCAAGGTGTCAGCAGGCTTGGCTTCTTACCTGGAGGTTCTGGAGGAGAATCCACTTAGAGGTCCATTCAGGTTGCTGGCAAAATAGAGTTCCTTGCAACTGAAGGGCTGCGGTCCGGTCTCCTTCCTGGCTGTCAGCCAGGAGCCTCTCCACTCGCAGGCTGCCTACACTGCCGTTCGAACCACCCTGCTTTTTCACACCGGCAACCCCTCAGGCAGCAACCCCACAGGCAGCACTGCGCAGCTGCACCCCTGGTCTCCCTTCTGCCTCCAGATAAACTGCAGTCTCTGCTTTGAAGAGCCCAGGTGACTAGATTGGGGCCACCTGGATAGTCTAGGCATACGTCTGTATTTTAAGGTCACCTTCATTATCTTCATGCAACTTTCCTGACATTCTCATTACATCTGCAAACTCTCTTTTTGCCATGGAAGTGAACATATTCTCAGGTCCAGGGATTGGGGAGTGGACAGCTTTGGTGGGGGTGGGGAGGGTGGGGCGAGGAATACTTAACACCTGTGGATACGACGGGTGTGATGCAGTGTGTGAAGCCAGGTGCAGCCCCTGGCATCCAAGAGCTACTCAATAGACATTGAGAATTGTGAGGCCTGTCTGTGGTTTGTGTGCACAGCCAAACTGTTTCCCAGGAGGTATTTTGTGCCGCAGATGACTAGTAGGGGTAACTCACCCCAAAAGAAGACAGATTTTATGGTAATTTGTTCTTTGTATAAGCAACTATAATTACTATATGCAGGCAAATAGGAAAGAGAAACCAAAAATGTACTAACATGTTGAAAGTATCTCTATATATAAAAGGCTAATATGCTGTGTCTGACCGTCAGACCAGTCGCCATGACACACACTGGCCACCAGGGGGAGACGCTCAACACAGGAGCTGCCATGACACACACAGAGAAATGGCACCTAGGACCTGGTGCCCACAAAGCAACACTCAGCTTCCCCCAAGTGGGACACAGGCCCTGCCACCACCCTGAAGCGACAGCCCAACAAATCGCAGCCGACACTGCCAAGACCCCGTGGTGCAAAATGCAGCCCATAGCCCAGCCTAGCCCAGAAACGGTCACTGTGGGCCCTGGTTAATGACGTCACGTAGCAACACCCAGCTTCCTCTCCCTAGTGACGACTAGTCTCCTTGCAGTTTCTTCAGCCCAGGAACACGACTTGCTTTATAGCCAGGTGCAAACATTTCGCACTTTAACCAAATGTCTGTGAAGCGTTTTCCCGTGCCTCATCTCATTTGATCCTCACAGAAGTCCTGAAGTAGGTAGATAGGAGACTTGGTGGAATCCTATTTTCTTTGCATTAGCTGGAAAACAGAGATTTATAAAGTTTAGAAACTTGATCCGACTGAAAAGAAGTAAGAAATGGTGGACCTTGAAAATGACTTTAGGTTTTCTCACTGCACAGAATATAGTCAAACACTGCTACAGTTAAATATTTCACCCTTTCTCCCTGCGTCGTGATCTACAATAATAATCTGCTTTGTGTTGGTATTTACTGCTGTGCTGCTGACAATTACCTGAAAGAGAAGTTGGTGTGCTTCACTGGGCTGGAAAAAGTTTAGCTACATCAGAAAGCAGGTCTAATTAAGCAAGTTTATTCTATATCTATAAAAGGCTAAGTTGACTCGCACATGTGCAATACATATAAAGCTATTGTGCCAATCACATGCATGTGTTTTGATCTGTCATTGTCAATTGTGAATTTGGTTGACACTTCTATTATAAAGAAAGGGCGAATAGTGATATTAAAATATTTTTTCTAATTAATTTCCTTTCAGTGTGCATGAGTCTGTGCATGGGGCCACTAGTAGATAAATAAGAATAGTCTATTCTTTATTCTTAAAGCTTTTGTTGAGGCCTTACTAAATGCCCTAGAAAAAAAGTATCTTATTTTAATCTCATTATTGTTCCTATTTTGCAAATGAATAATCTGAACTCAGTAGAGGTATATGTAAGGTGCCCAATGCACAGGACTACTAAAAATCTCGAGTGAAAACCAACTTTGATTTGTGCTTATTCTCCCCATCTCATAGCAGGTGTAGTGTTTAAGTTAGGAGCCCAAACTCTGGAGCCATACCTTTGGGTTTGGCTTTCCTGAGCCACTTATGTCTCCAGTGGGCAAGTTACTTAACCTCTCCATACCACAGTCTCCTCGTCTGTAAAATGGGGTTAAAATAAGCCTTACTCCTTAGAGTTGTTATTGAGATTCAAATTGATTGTGTCCAGTACACAGTGCTATGCAAGTGTTAGTGTTACTGTTCTAATAAAACAGTTTCTTTTAACCCTTGGTTCTTAACTGGTTATTGTGCCCCCAAAGGGACATTTGGCAATGCCTGGAGACATTGGCTGTCACATCCCAGGGTGGATGCCGCAGGCATCTAACGGGCAAAGGCCAGGGATTCTGCTAAATATCTTGCAGGCCAGCACCCTACAGCAAAGAATTATCCACCCAGAATGCCAGTAGTGCTGAGGCTGAGAAACACTTTTCAACCAATGGCTTTTAATGGTTTTAGTAACTACATTTGCAAATAAGATATTTATGTTTCCTTTCCTTAGTCACTAAGGAATGATTAAATCAGTGGTTCTCAACCTTCTGGCCCTTTAAATACAGTTCCTCATGTTGTGACCCAACCATAAAATTATTTTCGTTGCTACTTCATAACTGTCATGTTGCTACTGTTATGAATCGTAATGTAAATGCCTGATATGCAGGATGGTCTTAGGCGACCCCTGTGAAAGGGTCGTTAGACCGCCAAAGGGGTCGTGACCCACAGGTTGAGAACCGCTGCCTTAGTGCCTCTTTCTTTTTATTTGCTGCAAAAAGCTTTATTGTTTCATTTGGTCCAATGCATGGGAGAGGGCTTCAGGGTGACTAAAAGAATGGCTAGTAGTGTGGGGGAGAGGCTCAGGCAAAAGCCAGACCCCAGGAGGATGCAGAGGGGCCCCTAAAAGGCCTCTGGTCTTCAAAGGCTGCTAGTGGTGCTTGAGGGTGAGCCTTTCCAAGAGATACTCTCCCAGCCCAGCCTGGGGGGCAGCTTGTTGTGGAGATGAGTCAGGTGTCGCCCATCTTCTTGATGAGTTTCACCTCCTCTCCGGGAAGTGGTTCTGCAGGAAGTCCCAGAGCTGAGGGTCTGCGCGGGTGGAACCCAGGGCCGGCAGCTCCACAAGGGCCTGGTTCAGGGTCCTCTCCAAGGCCAGGGCGGCTCCCATGGCGCCCTGAGTTTTGCCCACTCACCTTGGGGAGGCTTCAGCAAGTCCTGGAGAGAATGCGGCCACTGCGCTGGTTTTGCATCCTTAAGATGCTCAGTGCCCTCGGCTTCTTCTCCACCAACTTGCGGAATCAGTGGCCCATGCTCTCGAGAGCCACATCATCACGGTGGAATAGAAGCCCAGAGAGAGGTAGGTGTGGGAGGTCCACAGAGGCAGGCTGGCCAGGCCTCCCCCTCGATGGAATAATTCTGACGAATTTGGGAGCTCATGGTTGTTTGGCTAAAAGGAGTTGAGGAAAAACCGGTGTGTTTGCTCGTCTCGGAGGTGGTTTTAAGGTGGTGACTGGATAAGATGCAGGAGAGTGGCCGGAGGCTGGAAGAAGGGGTGTCCCTGGGTCTGTTCAATCCAAACACGGTTGATGCAAGAGACAGATCCGGGACCGCCGAGGGCGCTGCCTACTTAGTGTCTTTTAACAGTGAGGATATTCATGCCTGATAGCCATGGGGCTCTGAGTTGTACAATCAAATGAAAAGAAAAAACATTTTCCGTTGTTAAAAAAGAAAAACTTTTACTCTGTATTTTTTTATATCTAAGAGATTTCACAAATATATGCTTAACCACTAGAATACACAATTAGGTGTTGAAAATACTCTAATTTTTGTGTGGAAAATGAATGGAATTTCTAAGAATGCTTAATCCAGTGAGCATTCTTCTGAAGATCATAGGAAAGAAATTACTTGACGTTGGGAACTAGCTGTTACTGCCCGTATTGAGACACTGTAATGGTCACGATAGTTCCCCATTACAGGCACCTATTTAGGATTTACCTACATTGCAGTGTATGGCTTGGAAAGGCCTGCAAAGTTTTTACCCGTGTCATTTTTATTTCTGATGTTATATAAGGTGGGTGTGTTGGCTGTCTTCCCTCCTTCCCATCCCGTTCTGATCCATAGCTCATGATTTACAAGATTCTTAACTACTCCTTTCTCCCTGCCACGCACCCCGTCACCTCCACCGCAGTTTGAATTGTCTTCCTCGCCATCCGAGGCTATCTTGATCCATTCTCGGTTTTTAGAATATGATCCTTCGATGATTTGGTCAGTTAGTCATCAGCACCTGCATTACCACTGGGCACAGAGGCAGCTTAGATGGACGTTCCGGGAGGGAAAGGAAAGAATCAGGGAGCATCCCCACACCTTCCAGTCTCTTATCCACCTGGAGGAACTGCGACCCAAAGATGCAAAACAACACAACCTACAGTGGTACATTGCTATGGATTAAGGGACCATGGACATGCAGGGCACCAATTAGGGGCTTAAAATATTTAATAATTGGTTATATGGTGCAGTTACTACATATTGGTAAAATATATGATTGTGATCATATTATAATGGAAATACATTTTTCTTGTGTTTAACAAATTCTTGGCAAATATAAATATCATCAAAAAGAAAGTATCAATTGGAGTGGGGCTGGCATCCACTTTGCTCTTTTTGAGTCATGATGTTACAACTTTAAATCTCCAGATACAACGAGAAACACGCAGGCACTTCATTGAAAAGGAACAAACACACGTTGTCGGTAGAAAGCCTATCTGCCATACTTGGTCATCAGGGCTAGAAACTGGGAGAAGCGCTTTGCGTTTTTGGTGTACAGCTTCACAAGTTGGTTTTTGTGGCACGCTCTGGAAGTGTTGGGACAGTGGTAACTACTTCTTCACAGACTTCATGATTGGGAAGGATTAGCTTTAAGAACAATTGGCTTCTCAAGGGTTTGGACCCAGTCCAGCTGCTTTCCTGTGACCTGGGGCTGTTTGAATTGAGAACCTTGTCTGTGTGGCTTGGTTGCATCCTTGAGCACTACCTCAAAGGTCAAGCTACATAGCCATTGAAAACTGGTAAGGCAGTGGTTCTCAACCTTCCTAATGCTGTGACCTTTTAATACAGTTCCTCATGTTGTGGTGACCCCCAACCATAAAATTATTTTCGTTGCTACTTCATAACTGTAATTTTGCTACTGTTATGAATCGTAATGTAAATATCTGATATGCAGGATGTATTTTCATTATTACAAATTGAACATAATTAAAGCATAGTGATTAATCACAAAAACAATATGTAATTATATATGTGTTTTCCGATGGTCTTAGGCGACCCCTGTGAAAGGGTCGTTCAACCCCCAAAGGGGTCGCGACCCACAGGTTGAGAACCGCTGGGTTAAGGCCTTCTTTCAATTTTGAAATGACTGCTACCCAAATCTTATTTTGCTGCTTCATAATTTAGAGCCTTGTGCTGAAGACATTTTGTAAAAGCACTGAACAGCTTTACGAAGGAGACATGGGAAATGCTTTTGTTTCTCCATCAAAGAGGACCTTGAAGGACAATGACTCCGCATTTGTGTGTATTGTGACATAGAAAGAAATTGTGTAAGCAAGATGAACTCAGTGGCAAACATCGCAGGACCGTGCTCTTGCCTGGCAGAAGCGTATGCACTTGTAAGTGTGTGTCATGGCATTTTATTGTGATGGCCTCAGCCAGTGGCTAGAGGGGCCCGAGGGCTAGATAGAGTTCATGCTAGGAAGGCAGTTCATTTACAAGAGATGGCAATCAGTACTTGTGAGAATAGCGTGGGGTGTGAATATGAGTTTCAAGACTACCCGGATGGCACATCATAGTAGTGATGGGTCTCAAGTGAGCAGAACCCAGTACCCAGAGGCCCAAGTCGGTTGAGAAGAAAAAGCACAAGTGGAAGGAGAAGTGCTGCACTGAGTAAGGCGGATGCGCCTTTCACGCAGACATACAGCTGTGCACAGGCTAGCCCCTGTGCCAGGAACTGAATGTGCCATTGGCCATGGAGTTATAGGTGTGCAGATGTTTGTGAGAGGAATGAGCAGCTCAGCCCGGCACAAAGGAACAGGTGGGAATGGAGTTGGGAGTTGGGGTCCAGAGTCCAGCAGGACAGCTGAGCAGTTGCACCCCACTGCCCAGCTGAGTCTGTTCTGGGATGTGCTCTCTGCCTGGCTGACAAAGGTTTGCCTGACGTCCTTCGGCGACAGCATGCTCTGCAGGAGCCGGCCAGTGTGATGGAGGGCTGAGGCGACTGCGCATCCTCACCATGGCCCAGGGTCAGCATTTGCAGGCCATGGATGTGGTCTGTTAGATTTCAGGACCTTGGGTCTTTGCCAGTGAAGTTCAGAGGTGACTAGCTAGCTGCTGGGAGGGTGTCCTTCTAAGATGGGGCTAAGAAAGCAGGAAGAATGGACAGATCCCTCATAAATCCTGACAGAGCACCCTGGGAAAAGGCAAAATCTTCTTCTGGTTCAGGGAAGCATTTTAAACAAGGGTATTTTAAATCAAGTTAGTGAGTCCTAGGCCAAGGACAGTATTTTATATTCAGTACTGGGAAGATATTTGTTGTCAGTGGAAGAAGGTCATACCCCACTCTATTTGGAACAACAGTCTGGTTTCCAGAAAGGAAAGATGTGGAATTCTAATATTGTTCAAACAGCGAGAAGAAAACACACAATATAAGAGAGTCAGTCTGTATGGAAATTGATCGTTAAAGATCACACGTACACTGACTTATTTTAAGCAAGATTTGGTAAAACAAAGGTGGAAAAGGTTGTATTCTTTAATATTGATGGAGAAAATTTTTACATTTGAGAAAAAGGAATTGTAACTCAGCTAAGACGCTCTGTAAAATTAGATAAAATTTAAGCATTTCAACTAGGGTTGTTAGTTTTAAACCAAAGATAGTGTTTAGTAAAAATACTAGCTATATTTTTTTTAACTAGAGCCTTTTTTACATTTTTTTTATTTTTCAATTACAGTTTACATTTAATATTATTTTGTATTAGTTTTAGGTGTACAGCATAGCAGTTAGACAGTCATATACGTTACAACGTGTTCTCCTTGATATTTCCAGTACCCTCTGGCACCATACATAATTATTACAATATTATTAACTGTATTTTCTGTGCTGTAGTTTACATCCCCTGATTATTTTGTAACAACCAATCTGTGCTTCTTAATCACTTTTCACCCAGCCCCCCAGGTCCCCCTCTCCAATGACCATCAGTAGTCTATTCTCTATTTCTATGAATCTGTTTCTGTTTTGTTTGTTCATTTATATTGTTCTTTAGATTCCACATATAAGTGAAATCATATGGTTATTTTTCTTTCTGTGGTTGATTTATTAACTTAGCATAATACCCTCTAGGTCCATCCATGCTATTGAAAATGGTAAGATTTCATCCTTTTTTAAAAAAATGTATTTTATTGATATCAGAGAGGAAGGGAGAGGGAAAGAGAGATAGAATCATCAATGATGAAAGAGAATCATTGATTGGTTGCCTCCTGCATGCCCCACGCTGGGGATCGAGGTCGCAACCCAGGCATGTGCCCTCACCTGGAATTGAACTGTGACCTTCTGGTTCATAGGTTGATGCTCAACCACTGAACCACACTGGCCAGGCAAGATTTACTTCTTTCTTCTGGCCGAGTAGTATTCCATTGTATATATGTACTACTACTCCCCCCCTCCCCCAAGGGTGGTGATATTCTTTTTTTTTTAATTTAAATTCTTTATTGTTTAAAATATTACATATCTCCTTTTTCCCCCTTTGACCTCTTCCCAGCTGCTCCCACCCCCCCAGAACATGTCCTCACCCTCCTACTCTCTGTGTCCATTGGTTATGCGCATATGCATATATACAAGTCCTTTGGTTGATCTCTTACCCCCCTTCCTCCCTCTTAGGTTGGACTATCTGTCCCATGCTTCTATGACTCTGGCTTTATTTTTGTTCATCAGTTTATGTTGTTCATAAACTGGCTTATTTCGCTTAGCATAATACTCTCCAGGTCCATCCATGCTGTTGCAAATGGTAAGAATTCCTTCTTTTTTACCGCAGCGTAGTATTCCATTGTGTAGATGTACCACAGTTTTTTAATCCACTCATCTGCTGATGGGCACTTAGGCTGTCTCCAGATCTTAGCTATTGTAAATTGTGCTGCTATGAACAATTTCTGATTGTTTTGATTTATTACCAAATAATATTATGAAAAGAAATAATACAGAAGAAGAACTTCCTATTTCCCCAAATTGGGAATATGGTGTAAGTCCAATTTTGATGTGATCACTCATTTAAAAAACAACAACAACAACAACTAAAGAGAGCTACACAAATGTTTAATGCAGGACTGGCTGGTAGTTGATGAGTTAAGTAACGCAACAACCTTAGTTTGAACTTAAAACACAACTGGGGACAGGTGGTCGCCATCTCCTCCACCAGGTGATGCCTCTGACGTTCTCCTGGGTTTACACCCATTTGTGGGAGTGGAACAGCCACTGTGACAGCACACCTGCCCGCATCACCTTCATTCAGGGCAGGAGGAAGAGGGAAGGCAGGGCGGCCGGCCAGCCTCGGCAAATGTTCCGTTGGCCTGGACTCTGTCACAGAGCCGCCTCTAATCTATAGACAGGTTTACGAGGCACACATTTGTCTTTGGCAGCTTCTGTTGCAGGGACAAGCAAGGGAGAAGGAGATTTGGGTGTGGGATGAATCAATCTATAGTATCTGCCATATGTAGAGTAGACTACATACTCATTTTTCCCCATTTTTATTATTGTTTTGGAACTTTGTGTAGTCTTTTTGAATAGTAAAATAATTTGACCTCTGCTGATAAAGTTGGCATCTTTTATTTTTATTCTTAAATTTATGAAAGTCTTTGCCCGATTTGTAAGCTGTAAAATAGCTGAACCAAATTGGAACTCATTGTACCCAAAGCTAATACTAATAACGCAGTCTACTTTAACAGGTCACTGAGTTTCACATACATTTAATGCCAGGCTCTTGCCATCCAGCAACAGGAGAGTGAATGATGACTATCTTTTTCCACCGTTTGAAAAATAATTCAGGATTTATCATATTTTATAGGTCTAACAGAATGCTTAGAGTAATGCATTTTCAGACCCAGGAAATATTTGCCATCACTTTATAGAACATCTCAGATGATCTTCAATCCATAGAAAATACTAGTCTATAGGGTGGTAATGATATAAGCTTATTAGATGTTAATGCTTGCCTTAAAAATATAGTACAAGATAAATGTTTTTCACCTTTAGTAATGACTTTAGTAATATAGTAGAACTCTATGGGAAACTGTAGTAGAAAGACCATTGGAAAATAATCAATTATCTACTTTTTTTTTTTTACAGTTGTTTAGCAAGAAATCTGATGTTGCTAATTTAGGGGCAGTTTATAGAGTGTTACTGACATTTAAAGTCATATTGAGCAATACATCTTTTTTCAATAGCCAGAAAACAAAATTATTAATGTGTTGTGTTGGTGATAAAATTCCATCTATAAAACCAACAGTAAAGGTTATGAGCTAACACTATAGGATACTCAAATAGAAATGAACAAATACCTTTCAAAGGAAGGAACTTTTAGATATTAAACTTTATGTAAAGCAAAAATCTTTTTCAACCTACCTAAGATATCTTTTTCCTGCAGGGCACTAGAAGCAAGAGATATTCTCATTTTCATTTCAGTCCCTTAATCTACCAATATATTTAATGTTTCTCTTCTTTATCAGCAAGGTTTAAAAATATAGGAAACATACAAAGATGTATAACAATAACACACGGGTTAACAGTTTATTTGGAAACTCATTTGGAAGTCAACTTCCCCAGATTGCATGGGTCGCATGATCAGCTCGGGACTGTGTAGAAGACAGCAGGTTTTAGGCTTCAGAGCCCATCTCCACCCATATGCTCGAGAGCTGACCCCAGGAAGATCACGTAACTTTTTGATTTTCTTGTCTGTGCAAGGGAGTCTCAATGGGGAGACTACCTTCCTTGCAGGCTTCTTAAGGGACTGAAAGAATGTGTAACTGTTTTACATATTTCCTGACACATAAGTGTTCAATACATGCTGGCTCTTTCAATTTTTAAGAATTATAATTAAGTATCCTTTTGTGACATACCAATCATGGATTTGATTTGATTTACTAGAGGCCCGATGCACGAAATTCGTGCAAGAGTAGGCCTTCCTTCCTCCGTCTGCCGGCACTGGCTTCCCTCTGGCACCCGGGACCCAGGCTTCCCTCGCAGCCCCGGCTTCGTCCAGAAGGTTGTCGGGAAGAATGCCCGGTCTAATTAGCATATTACGCTTTTATTATTATAGATTTTATTTTATTTTTTCTAATCAGGGATTTTAAATCTTATAGAATCACTAATTGCTACTCCAAGATCTAGCATTTTTGTTATTCAGTATATATAAGTACTACATTCCATGAGTAAATTTTAAAAGACCACCACCTTTTTATACAATATTTTTATTATTCCTATGCCCAAATAATAATGTCTAAAACTGTTACCTGCAGTATACAAAAGGGTTACTTGCAGAAAATCTTATAAAATCATGGATTCTGGAATGACAGTGGGCATCCTTATTATTTCAGAAGTTTGAAAAAACTAGAAGGGGTCAATGGGGGAAAAGGAGGACATATGTAATACTTTCAACAATAAGAATTAAAAAAACAACCATTTCCCTATGTGACATTTTATAGCCAATATATTTTTTATGAATTCTGCCTTCACATAGTAATAACTTACAAAATTATTGATAATCCTTTAGTTAAGAGAATAGTAACTTCTGGTTTTACTTTGTAAAGGAAACTCCTGCGCCCTGTAACTCTGTTTGATAACAGCTTTATTCATAATTGCCAAAACTTGCAAGCCATCAAGATATCTCTCAGAAGGTGAATGGATATATCAACTGTGGTTTATCCAGGCAATCAAATGTTATATAACCTAAAAAAAAAAAATTGACTATCAAGCCCTGAAAATTTAGACATGGAAGAACCTTTAAGTTTATATTTACCAAGTGAAAGGAACCTATCTGAAAGGTCTACATACTATATGTTTTCAACTATTTGACATTCTGGACCAGGCAAAACTATGGAGACAGTCAAAAGATCAGTGGTTGTCAGGAGAGAGGGGGTGTGGGGGTGAATAGGCAGAGCACAGGATTTTTAAGGAAGTGAAATTATTCTGTATGATATTATAGTGCTGGACACAAGTCAAGATACATTTGTCAAGACCCTTAGTATGTAAAACAACAAGAGTGAGCTGTGATATAAACTATGGACTTTGGGTGATAGTGATAATGATGTGTCAATGGAGGTCAATAGACGTAACACAGTACCTCCGTGGTACATGATGTTGATAGTGGGGGAGGTTGTGCTGTGTTCCAGCGGTGCGTGTATGGGAAATCTTTATACTTTATTCAAAAATCAGTTTTGCTTTGAACCTAAAACTGCTCTAAAAATTAAGTCTATTTAAAGAACATACACACAAAAGAAAAAAAAAAAGAAAGAAACACTTGTGCCCTGTGATGCTCTTGAAAACTGAAGCAGAACAGGACTTGACTCTTTGGGGCTCTCATTGGTTTACAAAAACAAATAAAAATAATAAAATGGAGAGAAAGAGCGAGAAAAGAATATAATTTAAAAAGGTAAAACCTCTGCTGGCTCTTCCTCATTTTTATAAAATTCAAACGAATTCTTTTTCATTTAATATTAGTTGTGTTCTAACTTCATAGTATCTGTAAAGTTTTGAAAGAGAATATTAAAGAACAAATAAAAAGTTATTAGTCTTTATGAACTTGATGTAGCTATAAACAAAAGAGCACATTTCAGTTCTAAAAAAATCACGTGTCAGTATTGCAAAAGAGACAAATGTGGTGAAAATGTGAAGCTGTAGAATAACATGCATGCGGGAAAAGAAGGCCTGGACTTGCCTTTTAATTACAAATACGGAAACCAAAAAAACATCTTTTGAGATGAGATAGGTTATACTCCGTGAGGATAATACGTGTTTTCCATGGGGTACTTTTTTACAAATCCTTTCAGAATAAAGGGGGCCCCGTGTATCCCAACTGGGGGATACCATTTTCTCTTGATGGCTGGGAAGATCGTAGCTGCTGCTGTGCCCCAGGTTCAGAAAAGCCCTACGGAGTCTTTCCCTGGGGACCAGTAAGGAAGATGTGCTGGCCCCCCACTGACCACAGAGATCTCCGCAGGGGTAATCTAAAGAGTGCAGTGTCAGGTCAATCACAAATCAACAAATAAACAGACCCCAAACCCTAACGCTGAACTTTTGTACTCAAGTGACACCGTGAGTCGGGAGACCATAGTCATTAACCACCGGACAGATAGTTTTTGCTGTGTCTTATTTTTTACTTACTACTACTTCTTTATTGGCAATATGAAGTGTCGGTTTGGGGCCAGGTTTATTAATTTATAACAAGGCTATTAAGAAAGAAGCCTAGGCCAGATCGTTTTGATGAGGAAATAACAAGTGATATTCCCTCGTCAGCAATAGTGCTTCTTTCCAAAAAAAAAGGGAAGTACTAGGTATTTACACAAGAACCAGCCTTTGCCTAATCTCTGACTTTTGAGATGCTAAATTACTATCCTTTAGAATACTTCATGGACATGTACTACATTTTCCTTTAGTTTTGGGGTTGTTTCATGGCTTGAGATTTTCATTGTATGTGTTTGTTTGCTTTTTGCCCTGTACCCTCCTGCATTTGGTACCAGTATAGAAGTTTTCTAAAATAATGTCAGAATTTGATCACAAAGCAAGAGAACAATGAAATAGCATATGATCCAGTTCCCTGAGCTAGACCTAGAAAAACTGCCTTTTTCTTAGGAGAATGAGATACTTCTTAGAAACAGGACAACCTGTCCTCTACAAGTAGCAATTAACTAAATTCTCTCTCTTTTTTTTTTTTAAACTGGCTTTATCAGGCATTCTGACTCTTTTTCTAAAGGGAAGCTGCTGCTAACTACTCTTAATTCAGTGGGGAGTTAATGCTCAGTGGTCCATCAAGGTTCATATAATAGCATTAAATAATGACATATATATCCTGCTCTCTGAAAAAAAATCATATATTCTAAAATGTATGTGGGAGAATTCAGGACATCTGAACCTGAAGAAGACAAGCCCACATATATATCCACTCAGTGGTTAAGAGGCAGCCTCTAGTACTTGGTAACAAACAAATCGTCCCCACAGAGATAAGAAAGACGTGTAGTAGTAGAGAAGAGGAACGGAATGCTGGCCAACACTAGCTTTGGGGAGGATGATAAGGCCCAGGAGATATCACAGCTGAAGAGAGCAGGTGCTGGTGCAGTCAGAAGCTGCTTGTGAAGGAGAGGGAGTCGTGGTTCTCCCTTCTTCCAGGGGCAGGGAGGCTGGAGGGGAGCAGAGCCATCGTCTCTGCCCAAGTGGACTCTAGGGTCAGGAGGAGAGGAGTTGGGGACAGAGCTGGGCAGAGCTGAGGTGGAGGGGAAGCAAGGCCATGAGAGTTAAAGGCCGGGAGTCAGGGAGGGAAAGGAGGTGCCGCCTGGTTCTTTCCTTGAGCCAGCTCCCACGCCCCATGTGGTGTGCGCTGTTTGGTGTCAGGCTCAGCCTGTCTCCTTGGACCCCAGGTAGGGCCGCCTTCTGTGCATGGTTCAGCAGGAGAGCTCCGAGGCTGCAGCTGACTGTCTTCAAGGTTTGCCAGCAGCAACACAGGGCTCTCGAAGGGGTGGAGTGGAAAGAATTAGAAAGGGAGCGTTCACCGCCTTGCTCCTCCTCTGCCTGATTCTGGGCCTCAGCTTCCTCCTCTGTAAGATGGGGTAGTGATACCCTGAAGGATGGGACAAGGAGGAAGTGTGTGGTAAGTTTTTTGAGTTCCCCTCACAGTGCCTTGTGGTAGGTGTCTGACAAAGTTAAATTACTTTCTCCTTTGCAGCCCCTGTGGTTGCATTTGCAGAACAGAGCATGTAGGATTCCACATGCTTTCTAAAGAGTGAAACTACCACTCATCCAGAAGGACTGAGAAGGGTGTGCATAATGCTTCCTGTATCTCAAGTCTCCAGGACCTCATTGGTTTTTGGCAGAGAGAGAGCACCAACGGTGGGGCCAGGGCAGTCCAGCAGCGGGCACTGAGGGCAGCCTGTGCCACAAGTCCGGGCGCTGCTGGCTGAGTTGTGGGCACCAAGCTGGAGGGGAGGGACATGCCCAGAGGCCTAAACACAGAGCAGTCAGTCTAGACACGTGCCTATAAACCAGGGGTTGCAGTACAGACTGCTGGTCTGTGGGCTGTCTGTGGCTCACAGATACGCATTTTACCCTTAGCTAGCAAATTATTTTTTTCTAGACCCGTTGAAAACATGCTTGTGTTTTTTTCATAGCCTTTTTCAAAAATGGCTTTAGTCAGGGCCTTCATTTTTGCCAAATTCCCTGTCATTTTCAGTTGCCCTAGACCTGGTCATTCTATTTCTGTGTGGTCCTTGAGTTTTTCGGCCCTCTTTCTAGCCCAAGTCAAAGCAGGGCACAAGCCAGAGAGCTGGCCCTGGTTGCAGAACCAAGGATTGAATGTGTTCTATCCCTCTATCCTGGGGTTGCTGGGCCAAATGCAGAACTCTGTTAACTTTGTGTGTTAGATAAACAGAAATGCTTTTATTTTATTAGTCTTTATGAACTTGATGTAGCTATAAACAAAAGAGCACATTTCAGTTCTAAAAAAATCACGTGTCAGTATTGCAAAAGAGACAAATGTGGTGAAAATGTGAAGCTGTAGAATAACATGCATGCGGGAAAAGAAGGCCTGGACTTGCCTTTTAATTACAAATACGGAAACCAAAAAAACATCTTTTGAGATGAGATAGGTTATACTCCGTGAGGATAATACGTGTTTTCCATGGGGTACTTTTTTACAAATCCTTTCAGAATAAAGGGGGCCCCGTGTATCCCAACTGGGGGATACCATTTTCTCTTGATGGCTGGGAAGATCGTAGCTGCTGCTGTGCCCCAGGTTCAGAAAAGCCCTACGGAGTCTTTCCCTGGGGACCAGTAAGGAAGATGTGCTGGCCCCCCACTGACCACAGAGATCTCCGCAGGGGTAATCTAAAGAGTGCAGTGTCAGGTCAATCACAAATCAACAAATAAACAGACCCCAAACCCTAACGCTGAACTTTTGTACTCAAGTGACACCGTGAGTCGGGAGACCATAGTCATTAACCACCGGACAGATAGTTTTTGCTGTGTCTTATTTTTTACTTACTACTACTTCTTTATTGGCAATATGAAGTGTCGGTTTGGGGCCAGGTTTATTAATTTATAACAAGGCTATTAAGAAAGAAGCCTAGGCCAGATCGTTTTGATGAGGAAATAACAAGTGATATTCCCTCGTCAGCAATAGTGCTTCTTTCCAAAAAAAAAGGGAAGTACTAGGTATTTACACAAGAACCAGCCTTTGCCTAATCTCTGACTTTTGAGATGCTAAATTACTATCCTTTAGAATACTTCATGGACATGTACTACATTTTCCTTTAGTTTTGGGGTTGTTTCATGGCTTGAGATTTTCATTGTATGTGTTTGTTTGCTTTTTGCTCTGTACCCTCCTGCATTTGGTACCAGTATAGAAGTTTTCTAAAATAATGTCAGAATTTGATCACAAAGCAAGAGAACAATGAAATAGCATATGATCCAGTTCCCTGAGCTAGACCTAGAAAAACTGCCTTTTTCTTAGGAGAATGAGATACTTCTTAGAAACAGGACAACCTGTCCTCTACAAGTAGCAATTAACTAAATTCTCTCTCTTTTTTTTTTTTTAAACTGGCTTTATCAGGCATTCTGACTCTTTTTCTAAAGGGAAGCTGCTGCTAACTACTCTTAATTCAGTGGGGAGTTAATGCTCAGTGGTCCATCAAGGTTCATATAATAGCATTAAATAATGACATATATATCCTGCTCTCTGAAAAAAAATCATATATTCTAAAATGTATGTGGGAGAATTCAGGACATCTGAACCTGAAGAAGACAAGCCCACATATATATCCACTCAGTGGTTAAGAGGCAGCCTCCAGTACTTGGTAACAAACAAATCGTCCCCACAGAGATAAGAAAGACGTGTAGTAGTAGAGAAGAGGAACGGAATGCTGGCCAACACTAGCTTTGGGGAGGATGATAAGGCCCAGGAGATATCACAGCTGAAGAGAGCAGGTGCTGGTGCAGTCAGAAGCTGCTTGTGAAGGAGAGGGAGTCGTGGTTCTCCCTTCTTCCAGGGGCAGGGAGGCTGGAGGGGAGCAGAGCCATCGTCTCTGCCCAAGTGGACTCTAGGGTCAGGAGGAGAGGAGTTGGGGACAGAGCTGGGCAGAGCTGAGGTGGAGGGGAAGCAAGGCCATGAGAGTTAAAGGCCGGGAGTCAGGGAGGGAAAGGAGGTGCCGCCTGGTTCTTTCCTTGAGCCAGCTCCCACGCCCCATGTGGTGTGCGCTGTTTGGTGTCAGGCTCAGCCTGTCTCCTTGGACCCCAGGTAGGGCCGCCTTCTGTGCATGGTTCAGCAGGAGAGCTCCGAGGCTGCAGCTGACTGTCTTCAAGGTTTGCCAGCAGCAACACAGGGCTCTCGAAGGGGTGGAGTGGAAAGAATTAGAAAGGGAGCGTTCACCGCCTTGCTCCTCCTCTGCCTGATTCTGGGCCTCAGCTTCCTCCTCTGTAAGATGGGGTAGTGATACCCTGAAGGATGGGACAAGGAGGAAGTGTGTGGTAAGTTTTTTGAGTTCCCCTCACAGTGCCTTGTGGTAGGTGTCTGACAAAGTTAAATTACTTTCTCCTTTGCAGCCCCTGTGGTTGCATTTGCAGAACAGAGCATGTAGGATTCCACATGCTTTCTAAAGAGTGAAACTACCACTCATCCAGAAGGACTGAGAAGGGTGTGCATAATGCTTCCTGTATCTCAAGTCTCCAGGACCTCATTGGTTTTTGGCAGAGAGAGAGCACCAACGGTGGGGCCAGGGCAGTCCAGCAGCGGGCACTGAGGGCAGCCTGTGCCACAAGTCCGGGCGCTGCTGGCTGAGTTGTGGGCACCAAGCTGGAGGGGAGGGACATGCCCAGAGGCCTAAACACAGAGCAGTCAGTCTAGACACGTGCCTATAAACCAGGGGTTGCAGTACAGACTGCTGGTCTGTGGGCTGTCTGTGGCTCACAGATACGCATTTTACCCTTAGCTAGCAAATTATTTTTTTCTAGACCCGTTGAAAACATGCTTGTGTTTTTTTCATAGCCTTTTTCAAAAATGGCTTTAGTCAGGGCCTTCATTTTTGCCAAATTCCCTGTCATTTTCAGTTGCCGGTCATTCTGTCATTCTATTTCTGTGTGGTCCTTGAGTTTTTCGGCCCTCTTTCTAGCCCAAGTCAAAGCAGGGCACAAGCTGGCCCTGATCCCTCTCACAATCTGGGATTCCTCGGGGGATGTCCAACTGCCAGTTTAGGCCCGGTCCCGGCCTAAACTGGCAGTCAGACATCCCTCTCGCAATCCGGGACCACTGGCTCCTAACCGCTCGCCTGCCTGCCTGCCTCACCACCCCTAACCACTCTGCCTGCCTGCCTGATCACCCCTAATCTCTTCTGCCTCTTTCCCCGCCACCGTGGCTTCATCCGGAAGAACATCCGGAATGACATCTGGAAAGTCGTTCAGCTGTCTGGTATTAGCATATTGCCTGCCTGCCTGATCACCCCTAATCGCCTCTGCCTCTTTCCCCGCCACCGTGGCTTCATCCGGAAGAACATCCGGAATGACATCTGGAAGGTCGTTCAGCTGTCTGGTCTAATTAGCATATTATGCCTTTATTATTATAGATAAGTATGTCCCATGCAATCTTTTTATTTCCTAAATCTGGCACCCTATTTTATCATTTATAATTCATACCCTGCCACCATAAACAACTCAATAAGTGGTAAATGTCATCACAACATTGGGAAAAAGAATCTTGGAAACAGAACATGTTGGCCACCTTGGCAAAAGAGAGAGAGAATCAATATATGTCAGTGTTTGGATGAGGTAACTTGATCAAGGCACATCAGTGTTTTAATCTGATATGGGGTAAAGTTGGAAACTGTCATGGCTGTGGGGTATTTTCCTCCGTGTGATGACAGATAAGAAGGTAACTGGACTGAGGCCTTGCTCAGTGAAAAACTGTGTCAAGAGGAGATCATTCCCAGGACTATTTTAGGTGGCATCTTGATGTCTTCAAGTGAGAGGGTGCTAAACGCGTAATTCTGATAGACTCCAGGCCTACAAATGCAGGGTCCTACCAGGCTCTGCGTTCTGTCACCTCTAGGTGAACTTGGCCTCTTGCCTCTCCTATCTTGTTTATTGACTTCTCCCTGAATTGCCCTGCCCACTCAGAGTGTACTTACATGTCCTCTTTCCTCTGGCTGTCCTCCCTTATCTCTCGAAGTCCTATGACCTGGGGGGACAATGAGGAGGTGGCCTGGAGGAAAGCCAGGTACACTCCTTGGACGTCTGCTACCAGCCACGAGCATCATCGGATGTGATCTCCAGACCATGCTGTGAGGACGGTGTTATTCTTTTCTTTATATAGACTTGATTTTTTAGACCAGTTTTAGGATCAAAGCAAACTTGAGTGGGAAGTATAGAGAATTCCCATTCTGTCCCCGCACATCCCCACCCACCCCCACTGTTATCATCATGTACCACAGTGGTGTGCTTGTTAGCATTAATTATTGTTTTTTAAAGATGAAAAAAACTAAGGGTTTGAGAGGTCAGACCTGTGACAGGCCTCAGCACATGTGACAACTGTCCTTAGCACCAGGTCTGTCCCTGGCCCAAATTCTCCATCTTCATTTCCACAGGGAAATGTCAGTAGTGGGAGAGCATCAGAGAAGTGGTGGCTAAACTGTTGTCTGATATTCACATATCCATAAATTCTTTTCCAATGGAAAGTGAGGGTTTGGGTAAGCTTTGACTTGATTCCCTCAATTTACTTTTTTTTTCTTTCTTTCTCCATTTGCTAGTTCTACCAATGATTTTTTAAAAGTTGGTACAATGATACTAAAAGTGTTCTGTGTTGAGATTTTATTTGAAAGTTCCAGAAGTTACTTTCATCTGACAATCAAGTCATTTCAGGCAAAGTTTGGTGACGACTACTGTCAGGCTTTTAAAATTGGTTGTTTTTCCCAAAGCATTAACTGTGAGTATAATTTTGAGAGCAAAGGCCATCAATTTCCACTTCAACAATCAGTGAGGTTGATAGACCTGCCACCTTAGACCTCCCTGAACCCAGACACAGTCCTCCATGTCCTTTAGAACAGCAGGAATGTGTCACTAGACTGAAGACCTTCTCTTTAGTGTCAGATGACAAGCAGTTACATAAATGAACCAAAGATGGCCTTTGGCCTTGGACCTCTAGGTTGCTCATGTCTTCACTGCAGGCTGAGACTTGCTAACTCCAAATCTAGCTGGCATCAAATTCAAATTTTCACACATCCAGTTATTTTTAAAGTAGCCCAAACAAGCAGCTCTTTAGCCATGTAGAGCCTGCCTGTTTTTCATTACCCAAGAAACCATACCCAGCATTTGCTGGCCCTTGATAAGATAGGGCCTTGTGGTTATAGGACTTCAGACTGCTACTGCCCTTTAGAGTCTTCTGACTCAGAGACCGTCCACTATACCTGCAAGTGACATCACTTACACATGTCAGCCCCCTCTCTCTGGGAGTTTGCTTGCCTTTCTCCTGGATGATGGCTCCTCCCCTTAATCCTCTGGGCAGCCTCATCCTGGGAGGGACTTCTCCTCTCTTGCAGCCCTGTCCAAGAACCATCCAATGTAGCCTGTTGTGTATGACTTACCCTCATGGGCATATCTTCCCTCCCCACCCCCCAACCCCCCCACAGATTAGTCCCCAAATCCATCAGGCAAAGCCCCTACACAAGCATTCCTGGCACAGCGAAGCTTTTGAGAAAGCCAATATGTAAACTTTCAGAACCAAAGTTGAGCCATCCTGTCTTACGTCTGGAGAGACCTTTTGTAGAAAAGGTCTTCATTCTTTCTCCCTCCACCTTTGGATACCAAATAGTTGCATATCTTTATAAAGAGTTTGCATGTACTATATAGTTTGTCTGATTTTGTATAGATGAGCCCCTCTTGTTTATCCTATATCAGTGATGGCGAACCTATGACACGCGTGTCAGAGGTGACACGCGAACTCATTTTTTTGGTTGATTTTTCTTTGTTAAATGGCATTTAAATATATAAAATAAATATCAAAAACATAAGTCTTTGTTTTTCTATGGTTGCAAATATCAAACAATTTCTATATGTGACACGGCACCAGAGTTAAGTTAGAGTTTTTCAAAATGCTGACACGCCGAGCTCAAAAGGTTCGCCATCACTGTCCTATATGTTAGTAGGAAAAAGTAGGAAGCTCTTTCGCATTGCCAAGATCAGATACATGCTTGAGTTTTTAATAAAAATAGTTATAATGCCTATTATTTATCAAGCACTTAGAATGTGTCAAGTGATGTATTAAGCACTTTACATGCATTATTTTATTTAATCATCATAGTAACCAATGAGACTGGTATTTTTAATTATTTACATTTTATGGGAGCCGAAAGTGGACTCAGAGAGATTAATTGCCTCACTTAGGGTCAGTGATTTGAGAGCTCCGATAAGAACCCAGTTTGTCAGCTGCCTACGCCTGTGTCCTGCTCTTCTTCATTCCTCCTCAGTCAGTGACAGGATTTTTCTATAAGGACACACAGAAGAAAGCCAACAGTCTCCGCAGCAAAGAGCCACGTTTCATGGAGTGGAGTGGAGGTGATTCATCAACATTCAGACAGCAAACAGCATTGTTTGTCCTCCACAGCAGCTCTGCAGACCTAACGTGATTCCCCGTGTCTGCCTCCCAGCCTCCTCTTACTTTTTTTTCCTTGTCTTTTGTCTCATAGTTTCTCCTCATGGTTTCAGTTGCCCTTTGGCTCCTTCTATGGCTTTTTCTCTTTGTGTATTTATAGTTATCTGCTACTTTGGCCTCTGGATTCTCTGTCAATATCTCCCAGTTACACTCCCATAGGTAAGGTAGATGGTTAGATTGGTCCATGCATGGGAGAGAGCTTCACACCCGAGTGCCTCACCTGCAGATCGCATGGCCAGCTCTCAGTCGTCTGCCTTTGGGTCAGGTAGCAGGCCCTGCACCAGTCAGCTGGGGCCAGGGACCCAGATCACACTGTATAAACTATGGAAAATTTTGTGTCAGACCCGGCAGCAAGGGGCTGTAAATGAGATTTGAACATGTAGCCGCGAAAGTCAAAAGTTGTGTGAGTTTTTTTAAGTTGAAATTTCTTTTTTTTAACTTTCATTTTAAAAATTTAAGTATAGTTGGTATACAGTATTATATAACTTAATATTAGTTTCGGTGGAAAAGTGATTCGACATTTTTATACCTTATAATGTAATCATCCCACTGTCTAGTTGTGATCATCTGTCACCATGCAAACTTATCACAATATTATTGACTATATTCCCCTTCACCTTTTTCACCCATCCCTCATCTCTCTGGCAACCATCTCTTTGGTCTCTGTTTCTGTTTTTATTTTATTTGTTCATTTGTGTGTGTTTTTAGATTCCACATATAAATGAAACTATACCATATTTATCTTTCTCTGGTTGACTTATTTCACTTAACATAGTACCCTTTAAGTCCATTCATGTTGTAATAAATGGCAAGATTTTATTTTTTATTGCTGTGTAATATTCCATGTATATATATGGAATCACATCATCTTTATCCATTGTCTATCAATGGACACTTAGGTTGTATCTTGGCTATTGTAAATCGTGCTGCAATGAACATGAGGGTACACATATCTCTTCAAACTAGTGTTTTCATTTTCTTTGGACAAATAGTCAGGAGTGGAATTGATGAGTCATATGGTGACCTGTCTGGCAAAAATGGTGAGATTTTTAAAAAGATTTTTAATGTGTCTTTTATGAATAACTTAAGATCGTATGAGTAAAGCATCAGTAGGTAAAATATTTGCTAAGTTTAGTTTCTAGCAACAAAAATGTAACTTCAGAAATCAACACACACCTAGAGAAATTTAAGCATATTTTTATTTATTCCTGGCTTTGTATGTCCTTGATTAGGTCAGGTCATAAAATTGAAAACAAACTGTTAGGTACAACAGTAGAGCTGTGCACGACATTTAATTAGTTTTCTTCTTGTTCTCATATATATATAAACATTTATGAGTATGTAGGAAGAAGAGGTTAAGCTTCCATACATTGTCTATTAGATTATAAGCATGATAGAATAATGTACACTTCCCTTCTAGTCTTTTAGCATCTTAATATTTATAGTATAGCTGACCCTCAATAAATGACATTGCCTAATTACTCAGCCCTGATGCCAAATGAGAAGAAAGTGCTAATCAAAGAAATCTTATATAAGTACAGAGTCAAAGGGAAGTAATGCTGTTTTTAAAAAATATTTTATGCCTTAATTCCAGCTCCTCTTGATAAAAGTAATGGATTGCTATTATAAAATATTTTATCATTTTCTTTTATTTGTTTCCATTCATACCATTACTTTCACCAATGCAAATATAAATACTCAGGGGGAAAAATTGGCTTCCTTTCAATTTATATTTTTTCATGAGGGTTTCAGTATTGCATTTGAAGTCCCAATCAGCATCTAGTGTAGGCCTATTTGAATCCTACTTGGGGTGTCAAGTTGTATAACCCTAATTAAATTGATGAAAGACTATAAAACAAAATGAAGGAACCTGTGAAGAGGGGGGATTGGTAGTTGAATTTTAGAAGTGACCTTCTTGTCCTGTCAGCTCACAAGCACACTGAGTTTGGGGAGATTAAATGCCTGCATCCCCATAATCCCTAGCTGGTTAGCAGCTTAAATCTGTACAATAAAAGCTAGTAGCAGTTTGATGTTTTCAGATATTTGTACAAGTCATAAACCTGAGTTACAAAGTTGTTTTTACATATATATGACTTGTAAATTCAATTTATCTCTCTCTCTCTCTCTCTCGCTCTCGCTCTCGCTCTCGCTTTAACACGGTAACCATCTGCACAGGTCACCAATCACTGGAATTAGATTCCTGAAGAAACCGATCTTGATGCTCCATTCAGGGCATTTGACCACCTTGTTTTCATTTTTGTTTCTAACTTTAACTCATAGAATCCCATGGGATGAGGAACCCAGTTTGAGAAACATGTGACAGGAGCTTTAGAACTGTAGGAAACTAAGCAATTAGTGTCAAATTTTCCCTTGGGGGAAAAGCTAAGAAAAGCTAATATCTACTACAGAGGAAACTCAAGTAGCACATTGTATAAATGATCATTTTTGACAGAGACACAGTCTTCTATGGGAGAGCTTTATGCTCTCTTGGAGTCATTAATAGTATATGGCACTAGCTTCCATTCAGTCCTGGAGCTGAAACAAATCATGATGGGTTTTTTCTGTTCTTGGGTCACATGTATTCCAAAAACTTTTGAATTTATAAAATAGTTTTGGAAATTTGCAGGAATGGAAAGTTTGCCAAGTGTTACACATTTAGTAGGAGACCAAATCAAACTCAGATGTAATCTCAAGGTGTTTTTGTGGATTTCATATACCTAGCCTTTCCAGAAGCACATTGATTTCTGTTTCTGTGATGTGGTTTAACTGGTTTCAGCATAGGTTTAAAATTCAGTAAACATGTGATTACCCACCATATGCCAAGCAGTGTGCTAGGTGCAATCACACAGACCATGTTCACATAATCCTTACATACACACCATGTGAGAGTTTGTGATCCCAGTTTTCCTAGTAAAAAGAGTCTCACAAAAACTGACTCATCCCTGATTATGTGACTAAGCAGTGATGTTATTGGGATTGTAAGTCAGGTCATTTTACCCTTAAGTCTATTATACTTCCCAATAAAATGAATTTATAAGGAGAAAATCTTAAAAACACTGCTTTATATACATTTTATTGATTGTTGGAAGATAAGTCTGATACATCAAAGGAAGATCCTGGTGCTGACTCATTAAAGGAAAGTGATGCATTGTGTTGGGTAACACCCTGGGCTTTGGAGTCAGGCCGAACTGAATGAACCCTGGCTCCTCAGCTGTGAAAAAATGCCATGACTTCGAGTAAAGTTGTTTACATTTAACTTCCAAGCCTCAGTCTCTTCATCTACCAAATAATATAATACAACACATTTCACAGGGTTATGATGAGAATTGAATACAATATTGAATGTAGAGCATTTAGCAGAGTTCCCAGCAGATAGTACAGATTTTTTAAATTAACATTGTATGCGGGAAACGTATTTATACGTT
This sequence comes from Myotis brandtii, assembly GCF_000412655.1. Taxonomy (NCBI): domain Eukaryota; kingdom Metazoa; phylum Chordata; class Mammalia; order Chiroptera; family Vespertilionidae; genus Myotis; species Myotis brandtii. The sequence continues at coordinate 1,582,504 of NW_005354291.1, read as the reverse complement.
TTACGTATTTATACGTTCTACCAGTGTAGTAGAGCTCGGGACACGTATTAATACGTTTTTTATAGACTAGCGGTAGAATGCGGGTAACGTATAAATACGTAAACTAGAGTTATCGTAATTTTACTGAACGTTGTCATTTGCACAAAAAATTAGCAAAAATGGCCCGCGCCACCTGTTAGCGCGCGATAAAAACTACCCGCAAACAATGTGTTAAATTTATTGGGGTAACATTGGTTAATAACATTATATAAATTTTAGGGGTACAACATTACAATTCAATGTCTGTATGCTCACCACCCAAAGTCTAGTTTCCTTCCATTACCGTACACTAGACCCCTTTTCCCCACTATGTGCTCCCCCACCTCCATTCCCTCTGCTAACCACCATTCTGTTGTCTGTGTATACTAGTATGTGTTTGGGTTTGTTTGATTTGTTTGTTCATTTGGTACTTTTAGTTTTATATCCCACATATGAATGAAATCATATGTTTTTTGTTTGCTTATTTTTGTTTATTAGAGAGAAAGGAAGGGAGAAGGAGAGAGAGATAGAAACATCGATGAGAGAGAAACATCAATTAGCTGCCTCCTTCATGGCACACACTGGGGATCAAGCCCACAACCTGGGCATGTGCCCTGACTGGGAAATCGAATCAGCGACCTCTTGGGTGCATGGGTCAACCACTGGGCCACAACATCCAGGCGAAATCATATGGTTTTGTCCTTTTCTGTCGGACTTATTTCAGTTGGCCTAATACCCTCAAGAGTTCCATCCATGTTGTTGCAAATGACAGTATTTAATCTTTTATGGCTGGATGTTATTCCATTGTATATATTTACCACACCTTCTTTATACAATCATTTGTCAATGGACACTTGGGTTGTTTTCATATCTTGGCTATTGTAAATAATGTTGCAATGAACAAAGGGATCACGAATTCTGGTAGCCATTATTAGTAGCAATTATCCTTTTCATATCTTGGCTATTGTAAATAATGCTGCAATGAACAAAGGGATTACAAATTCTGGTAGCCATTATTAGTAGCAATTATCGTGAGATAGGAAGATAATGTACATATTGGTTAAAGAAAGATGTTAATTATCATTTTCAGGGACAGCTGAAGACTTTCTTATTCATAAAATTGAGTTGGTCTCACTGAAGCCGTGGAGCTGCCCAATCTCTCCCCACACCCAGTCGGATTGAGTCTGGCACGTGGCAGGGTGGAACACCCAAAGCCGCTGCCTGCAAGCGGGAAGTTGTGGGGGGGGGGGGGGGGGGGGGGAGGTCCCTCTTTTTAAAAAAATGTATGTGAACATAATTACATATAAATTCTTTGAGTCATTAAAAAATTTATTAAACTATTATACAATAGTTATACAGCCATTTTGACAAGCTTTTAAAACAATTCCTCCTCTTGAAAATTATTCACTTTCTATTAGAGTTAATGTCTCGCACAGTAGATCAAAACTTTGTCTATCAGCCAGGAGAAATTAATTTGGTTTTCATTATATATAGATAAGTTAATTTTGTTAAAAATAATAAAAGAAAAGGTTTATGCAACTAAGGGTGACAGAGAGGTTTGGACCTGAAAACATTCCTGGTACAAGGAGTCTATATTGGGAATACACAGGGTCAGCCTTCTGTTACATAGGTATACACACATATGTATACTATTAAAGATTGGTTATATTAAAATAAACTGAAGTTTTCCAAAATCAAGATATAACCATCGAGCTTTATTTTTTTTTTCATTTCTTGTAGATATTTAAAGTACTTCTGTATAGATTTGGTCAAGATAAATCAAAGTGTTCAAATGATAACCTTGGATATTTGTCTTGGATGTTTGTACTATACCTTGAGATTGAAAGTACAGAGAATCTTGTACAAAAGTATGAATTTTAAATATAGAGTCTTTTCAGATTTAATCTGTCATGAGAATGAAATAGATAAATGTAAGAATGGTTTATCCTTTTAAGGATAAACTAAATTTCTCTTGCTGGAAACGGTCTTTTGAAAATGATGTATATCTTAAGTAGGATAAAATGGATTCAAAAAAAATCTCCATTTGTAAACATAAAGGGATGATGTATATATATGTATGTACGTGTTCTAGCTTATTCATATCATTGTCACAGTTTTAATTAATCTTTTAAACTAAGCAGTGAGTTTTAATATTTTAACCTTTAGGTCTTTAACATATGATCTATTCTGTAGCAAAAACATCTCAAATTATAATCCCATTTTCATTTCTTTTCTCAGATGATGAAACATGCTTGGTATAACTATAAACAATATGCCTGGGGATTAAATGAACTGAAACCTGTATCAAAAGAAGGCCATTCCAGCAGTTTGTTTGGTGAGTAGAATATACTTTGTGTCACTTGTCGCAATTCAGTGACAGTAACTTCTCCTAATTGGCTGAACTTGTGGGTGGTGGAGATGTTTGTGTGATCCTTCTGACCACGTTGCTAGGAAACTTGCATACCTGATGGAGTTATCTGCAAAGACCATTCTTCAGACAGAGCACCCGTGCATAGTAGAACCACCTGCATACCTTAAAAAATACCTTCCCTGCCCTAACCGGTTTGGCTCAGTGGATAGAGCGTGGGCCTGCGGACTCAAGGGTCCCAGGTTCAATTCCGGTCAAGGGCGTGTACCTTGGTTGCGGGCACATCCCCAGTAGGGGGTGTGCAGGAGGCAGCTGGTCGATGTTTCTCTCTCATCGATGTTTCTAACTCTCTATCCCTCTCCCTTCCTCTCTGTAAAAAATCAATAAAATATATTAAAAAAAAATACCTTCCCGAGATTCTCATCTAATGGGTATGGGCGCAGCATCATGATTTCTAGATCCCAAGGTGTAACCCAGCAGAGGAGCATTTGGTCTGCTTCATTACCTACGGGGTAGACGGGTGGGAGGAAGGGGAGAATCAGGGCTTCAAAGGGAGTCAAATTCCATTTTAGAGTACTGGTCTCTTAGAGCTATCACTAAACAATTTTAGAGCTAATTCTATTTAAACAGTTTTACACAGGTATACTTTGATATAATCACATTAAAAGGAACGCGTTGCCCCTGTTTTTTACGTCTACTCTTTTCTCGCTAGAGAATGCAGTCACAAATGAAATTTCTAAGAGATTCATTTTCTACAACTCAGAAGAAACTAAAGATTAGTGTATCCATCTATAGCCTGTGATAATTGTTTGAGTTTTGTGCGGTTTTTTTAATTTTCCTTCACTGAAAGAATTTTAGACTGTGTTCATTATTGTTTATTAATAAATTCAGTCCCTTTCCAAGGTCTGGTCAATTTTCATGTATGTATCTGTCAAAATTAATTGATTGAATAAAAATGTTTCTGATATTTTCAGGAAGTATCAAAGGAGCAACAATAGTAGATGCCCTGGACACACTTTTTATTATGGGAATGAAAGATGAATTTGAAGAGGCAAAATCATGGGTTGAAGACAATCTAGATTTTAATGTGGTAAGTTAAACAGAAGTTGCCAGTTCAGTTCTTAAAACTCAGTTAATAGGGATAAATTATGGCATTGGGAAGGTTATTGTGTTGTACCCTAACAGAATAATGCAACTTCTAAGTAGTATCATACTATACTAGAAGCCTGGTGCACAAAATTTGTGCACTTGGGGGGTTGTCCCTCAGCTCAGCCTGCATCCTTTCCAATCTGGGATGCCGCAGGGATGTCTGACTGCCTGATTGACAGTCGGACATCCCTCTCACAATCCAGGACTGCTGGCTCCCAACCCCTTGCCTGCCTGCCTGCCTGATTGCCCCTAACCACTTCTGCCTGCCAGTCTGATCACCCCCTAACCACTCCCCTGTCAGCCTGATTGATGCCTAACTGCTCCCCTGCCGGCCCGATTGCCCCCAACTGCCCTCCCCTGCCAGCCCGATCACCCCCAACTGCCCTGCTCTGCCAGCCCGGTCACCCCTATCTGCCCTCCCCTGCTGGCCTGGTCACCCCTAACTGCCCTCCCCTGCCGCCATCTTTGAGGGCATGGCAGTCAATTAGCATATCTCCGCCTTATTGGCTGTGGGCACTGCCATCTTTGCGATGGTGTGAGGGTCAATTAGCGTATTCCCTTGTTATTAGATAGGATTCTCATCTTCCCTTACTACACAAATATGTATCTTTGTTCATTTTGGGTTTTTTGGGGGCAATTTTAAAGAAAATAGAAATTAATATTTATCGAGCCCTATGTGTGCCAAGTATTCTTATTCAAGTCCCACATCTACCCTGTGAGTTAGGAATTGTTTTCACACGTTTACAGATTAGAAATCTGAGCCTCAGAGTTTTCACCAGACCACACAGCCAACTAACCACATCACAGATGTGAGTCAACACAGCTGTGTGATCTAATGCTCATACTTTCGCACTTTGTATGTTTAACATTTGTTAAGGGGAGCACCAGGGTGCCAGATTGGGAAGTGCAGTTTAACAAAAGACCACAAGAGAAATTGAAATAGAGAAGTTTATTACTCACACGTCCTGATGACGTACAAGGCTTGCCCCCAGGGGCCACTCAGGACTGTCAAAGCCGAGTACAGACAGACTGGAAGACAGGAACCCCGTACATGCCTTTATTAGGCTGGGAAGAGTGGCTAGGAGTTCCCAAGCTAAGGCCAGATTGGTCCATTCAAACCAAAAATAGCGGGGTTTCGATAAGTTCTCCTGGTGTTTTTTCTAAGGGGTACACAAGGGGAAGGCCCTGGGAGGCTGGGGAATCTTATCACAAGGGCTGTCTGGGAAGTCGTATTAGGAACTTGCATTTGCTTGTAACTTCCCGGCTGTTATCTAGGGCAAAGAATTTGCATATGTACTATTACTCTTAACAAAACCCATGTACACCGAGGGAAAAGGTTCGGAATTAAGGATGGTGGACACTTCTGCTTCCTGAGAACTTTGACTTGGAAGGAGCAAGGGCTTTCCAAGTAGGCTTTGTAGTCAGGTCAGGTGTCTGTGGAGCAGCTTAGATCTGCAACTACTTCTTAAAGAGTTCGGAGACATACCAGGTGATTCATAGGCTATCTCATTTAGTCTTTGTGAGAACCGTACAGGGAAATGACGTTTTCCCTATTTTTGTAGATGGAAAACCAGCTGTCAGGGTGCAAGGGTGGCTGTAGTTTTTAATATGGTTGATCTGGAATTCAAGTGCAGTTGATCTACTTGTTTTTTTTACCTAACCTACTTCCAGAATGGATTTGTGGTGGCTCCTGTTACAGGAAGATCATTAACATAAGGCCGAATGATCAAGAGTTTCATATTGGGGCCTTTCTAAATCCAGTATTGAGCTTCCTGTTCTATACGGTCACTCCCAAGAAGTATTGCTTACCTAGGTCCTTACATGAGAAATATTGAAAATCATCTTCAGTAATGAATTTTATAGACTACTTAGACATTTTCTCCAGATAACAATGTCTTATGTAAACTCTTAGAAAAAGCCAAAGCGACATTAAAATTATCCTTAAGAAGCTTTGTTCTGCATTGAGGTAAAGTAATATCTCTGCGTGAGAGGCCAGGTGTTGAGAATGACAACGGAAAGATGATTAGCTTGCTCCAGACGCTAACTGGCAACACACTGAGATAGTGATCTTTGGCACACACCTGGATTGTACTTTTGATTGCAATGAACACCATATATTTTAGATAACAGATATACTTGTGGCAAAAGTGATTTTATTTTTTAAAGTTCCAAACTGTTCTCTTATCTAGTCTGAATGCCACCCTACTTTACAGGGAAATAAGTTGTAGGGTTTGCTATCCGAATAATGTAAGTTGGCCTGAAGAAGTGATTTGGGATTTTCTCAGATGCCTGTTGAGTACTTGGCTTGGGTCCAGAGCTCCAGGCTATACAGCCTGAAAGAAGTGAGTTTTGCCTCAGTATTGCTCTATGGATCGTCTGTCTGAGAGCAGCATTACATCCCAGTGGGGAGGGGGGCACATAACTAAGTTTACTGTCCTGTTGAGTGGAGTTATTCAGTGTTTTCCATCTGAATGCTAATCAGTGCTTGCCTAGAGGGATGGTTTGGGTTTTGGCTTTAAGAGGATATTGAGCAGTTCTTGGACCATTATTAGTGATGGATTAGACTGCTACTTGAGGCCCTTCTGGACCTACCCAGTAAAACCAACCTATTAACATAGAAAAGATGGTAATTTGTCTGTCTTTGTGAACTTAACATTCTGTTCATTTTAAAGGTTTTATTGTGTTACTTAAATATGAAATTAAAAGCCGCTAGGACATATGTTTCACTAAGTTACACTGTTTAATATTGCAATCTAATCTGTTAAAGGAGTTTTATACATATTCTTAATCCTCAGATGTACCATTTATAAATAAAGGTGTATACTAAGCATATACTTTGAAGTACCATTTATAAATAAAGGTGAATACTAAGCCTAAACATAGGCAAGGCTTATAGGCAGTTGCCTGTCTTTAATTAGTGGCTTTGAAAAGTCTCATGTTGTTTCTACCATGTTTTTCAGTAAGGTAAAGCATAGTTATAATACATGTTAGTAGTGGAAAGTTATTATTAAACACAGTTGCTGCATTGGATTGTAGTGGGACAGTTATTATTGCACAGAGTTAATATTGGATGGTAGTCGAGCAGTTGTTATTAAACGTAGTTATTGCATTGGTTTGTAGTCGGGCAGCCTGCTTGCATCTTACATATGGGAACAGGCTGCGAAACCCAGGCTTATAGTTCATTGAGTAGAAAGTTGACAGGGAGTTGGGAAGAAGAGCTAGCAAATGAGTACTCTCTGAGAATTATTCCCCTTTAAAAAGAGAGAGAGAGAAATAATTACCTTTGAAAAACGTTTCTCAGAATTAGTACTGAACACTAAAAGTAGAATTAACATATTTTTGAAAATAAAAGTTCTTTTTCAATTTAATGTAATCAATTGGATGTCAAGCTGTGTGGAGTCATAGGATAATAACTAAGGAGAATTCTGGTACAAGTTTGATTCTAGATAATTATAAGGCTTGAAAGTGCAAAGCAGCGATATATCTGTCCTATAGGGAAACTTTTGCCTCTATAGTTCCTCAAACAAAAGGAAACTGGCTGGATTGTTCTCAGGCCTAAATGTGTTAGTGTAATGGTCAAACCAGTTACATCATTTATTGAGATCTATTAAAGTAGATCACTTTATAGGGAATTTCAGTGAATAAATTGGTTATAAAAAACACAACCTAATGAATTTCTCTGGGTTGTTTAAAAGCTACCTTGTCTAGTGGGAGGAAGTTGGTCTTTCATGCACTTGTTTTGAAATGGTCACTTCCCCTCTCTCCCAGGCCAGGTTTTTCATGCCCATGAGCTCACGGTCAGTTGATTTGCAGAAAGCCTTTCCCAGTAGAGAAATACGGCATAATGTTAAGGATTGGGGGAGGGGGGTACACAAAATGATTTACTGACTTAAATTCTGTTTTTCATTTTAGAAAGCTTTCTCGGTTTAATCGTTTTGCATAGATGTAGAGTAAATCAAAGGACAGAACTAATAGGGAAAGGGATAAACACTAAAGGTGGAAATGATCAATCTAAGACACCCAAGACAATTGGAGAGATTAGTACTGAGGCCTCATTTTATTGTGGTTTGTAAGACTCGACTCTTGTTTTTAGGTGTAAACTTAAGTTATGCCATCTATTTTATTAAATTTCTATATGAATCCGGTTAAGTGTGCTCTTTGATTCAAAGGCTGTTGGTAGAGGAAAGTCAAAATGAAAGAGCAGTGACTCCCAACCCGATTTTTTGTGTGACGATGCCTTTAGCCAAAAAATGTCCACCTTCCCCTTGCTCATCTGCTGTGATATTAACTAATAGGTGTGTGCAATTTAAACAGAAGACAGGATCCACATCTCAAGCTGAAACTCACATACGATGTGTATACTAAAGGCCCTGGAATACATAGGGCAGATTCCTGGAAAGCAGACACGGATGAAGGAGATGGCGAAGTTCACCTTCCTTGTTAGGATAAGTCACACAAGATCTTAGTGTCACAGGCTGGTAGGGTTTGCCCTCCTCTCGCATGCTGTCCTCTCTCTGCCCCAGCTCCTCTTCTGTCGTTAGGGCGAGTCACTGAAAAAATTTTAGAACATCTTAAAAGACACTGTCTGAATATTAACAGGAGGTACATATTTATTTAAATGTAATAAGATTATTTTAATGGAAAATGAAATTAGAAGCTTATAAAAATGGCCTAAAACCTTCAGATTGTAGAAATTTACTTTTGGAAATCAGATGTCATAGAAATTATATCAAGCTCAAAAGGAAGTTTGGTCAGAATGCTATATTTCAAAAGAGGGTTTTTTGGGTTGTTTTTTTTTTAGCCATTAAGAAATATGACTCCCATGAGGGTCAGAGATGTATCAGTTTGCATTCTACAATTTCGAATATTATGATTTCGGAGTTTCCGATTTTTCAGCAACCTCTGTGGAAGGTTATTTAGGCTGAGCTGCCGTACGGTCATAATGGCAGCGGCTCACTATTGAGTGCTTGACCTGTGCCAGGCATTGTGCACAGTGCCTCACACTCACAGACTCATAGTGCCTTGTAAGGAGCGCATTGTTCCTTGTGCAAATGAGAAAACCAAGACTGAGAGAGAATAAGTTACTTGCCTGGGATCTCACATTTCAGCTAGCTTCCAAACCAGTCTTCAGTCCCAGGTCTTTCTGAGGCTAAGGTAGTATTTCTATAATCTGCTCAACAATATGGTCAACCAATTTGTTGCAGTGGACGAATCGTTATCTTCTTTCACCTGAAGATCTGTAAAGAGTGACGTCGTGTCAAAATTTCAGTCTTGTGACCTAAAATGTAGTGTAGCCAGAAAGTGGAAATTAAGGTTTCTAAATAATTTATATTTCACTTTGAGAAAAAAGAAAGGAGAAAAAATTATATGTTGGGAATTCAAATGTAATTCTGGTTTTCAAAAGGAGGGAGATAGGATGACTGTTGAGTGCTACTGATGGTGATGTGACCTTCCTGAGCCGGATTTGTAAAGACAAGGACAGAGCAATCACTGGGAAGGGCATGGATTCACTCGCAGCCAAATTTGTTTCTTGCACAGGCTCACTAGACTGTTAGATCCGTGAAATTCAAAAGACAAACCTACTGACCTTGATTGAGCATGGCACTTTGCAAGGTTTCTTCAATATCTTATATGTAGAGCAGGATAGAGTTCTAGAATACATGGCTGGACCAATAACTAGTTGAACAACTGTACCTAATAGATGATTGATACATAGTTTAAGATATATTTCTGGTCATGTTTGAAATGGCTCAGTCCTCTACCTTGCAATAATTCTTATCAGATGTCTCTGTAAAGGCCCTAATTATCTAAAATTTTTATAGAAGGAAGAGAGAATACATGTCTGTTTAATCAATAACCAGAGTAAGAATATAAAAATCACCTTAACAAGCTTCAATAGGCAGAAATATGGAGGACTGTTCTCAGGTTCAAAATTGAAGAACACAATTACAAATTGGGAGTCATACAATTTGAGGGTTTAGAGTCATTAGATTTTATTATTAGACATTATGACCCTTAGACATACGAAATACAGCTGTGTGATCCAAAACAAATTAATGGATTCCCTTTTTCTTATCAATAATTTTGTGGAATACTAAAACTTGTACGAATATTTACATAAACTCATTCAAAGTCATACACCTCACGGATAAATGGCACCTATACAGGGTGCTTTTAATCAAATTATATTAGACATATGTTACAAATTATGAAATACAACTAAACAACTCATCACAGATTGTTTTATATTTTTGCTTACCTCTGGCCCAGTAATTCTTCTTCCTTAGGGAGTTTTCATAATCTTTTTGTAGGAAATTTTTTGGAAAAATTTTTTAACTTAAACAGTTACTTAGCTTTAATTGTTAGATCCTTATACCTTTTCAGAGATCATTTGTGAATTAAATGAAAATATATCTCCTTTTTTCCTCTGGAACTGTTTCTTCCCACTATAATGTAGACTCCATGAGTTTGAGGACTTGTCAGTCTTCATTGCCATATTCTTAGAACACAGAAGTTGGTTAATAATTGTTTGTGAAAGGAAATAAGATCTCAGATGATTTTGACTAAGTTTATCTACCAGATATTTACTCCATATATTATAATTTACTGTTCTCCCCCATGATTATCTATAAATGGTTTGATGTTAGGCAGAAGTGAACAATTACTGAGTAGGCCAAGAGAATATAAAAAGAAGCTAACTAAAGCTTAAAGTGTACTGTGAATCTATTGTAGGTTCATTTTATTAAATTATCTAGTAACAGAATGTAAGACAAATCCATTTAGTAGTCAGATATAATAAAATAATGAAAGTATTGGCAGTAATGACTGTTATGCCACAATGATATGACTATTAATAAAGAGACTTGGTGCATTATCATGTTAGCTGATATTGGTAGCAGAGCCCTGGACCAAGAATTTAGTACTCGAGTTCAAATCCTGATTCAACTACTTATTAGTTGTCTGACCTTAGAAAGTCATAGTAACCATTATAAATCTCAGTATCTCCATTTGTGAAATGGATAGCAGTTATTTCAGAGGGCTGGTGTAAGGCATAAAAGACATAGTCCATGTAAAGAGATTAGCACAGGATCTGGCATAGTGTAAATAATAATAATAAAAGCAAGCTATTATTGATATAAACGAGCAGTTTCAGCAGCGTACCTCATACATATGATTATCATCTCCTTCATGCAAAGATGAATTTCTTCTCAGAGGCTGGCCCTTCCAGGCTGCAGGCAGACAGTTGGGAACAGCACTAGACCCAGGTCTCCCAGCTTAAAATCTGATTTGCATTCTCGCTGTGCTACTTTAACATGATGCAAGAAGGTTACTAGAATAATGGTGAATTGCCAGCCAAACTGTGAGTCCAAATGTCCTTGCAGGAAGAAAAAGTAAATGAATAAAAGGAAAACACAGAATAGAACAACAGAGTGCCCTGGCCCTAGTCATCTGCACAAATAGAGAACACTGAGCATTGTAAATGCTGTTGAATAGAGAGAGGAAATAATATATCATAAATCCTATACAATAAAAGGCTGATATCCAAATCAACCAAACCAGGGGACAGACACTCAATGCAGGAGCTGCCCCATGGTGGTCAGTGCGCTCCCACAGGGGGAGCACCGCTCAGCCAGAAGCCGGGCTCATGGCTGGCGAGCACAGATATGGTAGCAGGCAATCGGACATCCCCTGAGGGCTCCCAGACTGCGAAAGGGCACAGGCTGGGCTGAAGGACACCCCCCGCCGAAGTGCACAAATTTTGTGCACCAGGCCTCTAGTATTTTTATCATTGAGATTTTGAGTCAAAATTATTCTATGTATTTTGAGAGAATTTTCCCCTATTATATATAAACTAACGTCCCAATGCACAAATTTGTGTACAGGTGGGGTCCCTCTGCCTGGCCGGTGATCGAGGCCTGTTGGGGGCCAGCTGGCTAAGGGGAGGGACCCCAGGAGGTTGGCTGGTGGCTATGGGAGTGCACTGACCACCAGGGGGCAGCTCCTGCTTTGAGCATCTGCCCCCTGGTGGTCAGTGTGTGTCATAGCGACTGGTCGATGGGTTGTTCCAGTCATTCGGTCATAACGGTCGCTTAGGCTTTTATATATATAGATCTCTCTGGGCAAGCATATATGATTTGAATAAAATTTAAAGATTTAGTGCATTTCTCACAATATTTTTCTCAATTGTATACTGTTGTTTATGTATGTACCTCCTTTATTTTGTTTCTACAGAATGCTGAAGTTTCTGTTTTTGAAGTTAATATACGCTTTGTTGGTGGACTACTCTCAGCCTACTATCTGTCTGGAGAAGAGGTAAGGAAAAGTGGCACACAGATGGGAATTACAAAGTGTCTTAAAGTTACATTTTTAGGATAAAATATGCTTTGGGGAGTATATATTTAGGGGGTATCTACTGAATATTCTTATTTGTATGGACCTCTAGCATACACTGAATTTTACATAATATGTACTCATTACTTTGGCAGAACATGTTGTCAGGAAATGGTACACAATGTTTTTAAATAGTCTGGCTCCATTATTGTTATGTATAGTGTGATTATCACTACAAATTATATGTGTTTGTGAACAAAATAAAGAAGTTTAGTGCAGTGGCAGGCTTGTGGGTGAATTTTTTTCTTTAAAAGTTATTTTAACACTTATATAGTGTTAGCTCAATAAAAACTTTTTAAAATGAAGAAAGCTTGGCAAGTAAGATATAAAAATTACAGTATTTAAGAAATTGAAGGGGCGAGTGAGATGCTCAGCTTTCCAGTGAGGGTCCTGCAGGCCAGTGGCCCTGTGCGAAGTGCTTTCAGCTCTTCCTGGGTGAATTAATTCACTATCTGCAGCTCAGTGCAAAGCAGGAGTTTTTTATTTAACTGCATTTTGTTGGTTGATTAAAAAAGGATTTTTTGTATCGTTCTGATAAAGAACACAGATTTTCTTGAAAGATTTTGGACTTGGACCTCGCCTGTGATGTTGACTGTTAAGAGCTCAGGTCAAGGAAAAGTAGTCATGAATTTCAATTGCATGTCAGTCAGATTTGTGTTGGCCTCAGCGTTCTAGCTGGAGGAAGAGTGGATCTCACCTGGGGTATTATTTCATGTATTTTTATGCTCCTTCAAACAGATTAAGCAGAGCAATAAATGTATAACAAGAAAAACTGCTTTGACATTGTCCTGTCTCTCAGGTTCTTAGCCATAATAAAACAGCCCGCACAATCTTAACATTTTCTCTTTCTTTAGATTTTACTCCACCATAGAGCTTTTCAAAGTTATATAGATGGCTTCTGTATTCCCCTATATCTGTCCTTTTTACATCCTTTATTTTTTCCATCATCATTTATCCCCTCTATGTCCTCTTCCACCTCCACCTGCTGCACCCCAGCCATCACCACACTGTTGTCCATGTCCATGAGCTCTCTCTCTTTTGTCCTGCTTACATGTCAGGTATATTCTTCATTACGGACTTTGTCACCTTCTCAGCCAGGGTAAAGAGACCTCTGGTATGCTATGCCTCTTCTCTTTTGCCAGTCCCAAATAATTTTACTTGTCCAGCTTGGTTTAGACGACCTCTGGTATGCTATGCCTCTTCTCTTTTGCCAGTCTCAAATAATTTTACTTGTCCAGCTTGGTTTAGAACAGCCACTGTTCTTAGCATTAAGCCAGGGAATCCATGCTTCTAAAAAGTCATACTTAAAATTACCCGATGTTATTTTAGTTAACAGATTTCTGCTTTTAAAATACTTGTCTTTTAGTATCTAGTGCCTGGGTGTTCTCATTGTTTTTCATATGGCATATTTAGGATGACCTTGGTCTTAATTTTCTTCATCATTTATGTGGAGGTAAGCTGAAATATATCTGAGCTCAAACAGGAGAATCAAGTTTACAAAGGGAAATAAATGTATTTCTTCTAAATATGCATCATGTTTAGTTAGGATACTTTTTCACTCGTAACAATGTTTTAATTTTATACACATTTATTTCTATATATGTGCATATTATAGACCTATAAGTATTTACATACTTATATAAATGTAATACCCACAGATGCTATAGTTTGCTTATAAAGTCATTTGCCTATGACCTTAGAAGGTATTTTTTAAAATTCTATAGTTAGCTAAGCTTAGTAAACAAAAAACTACAAAGAATACATCCATTGAAAATTACTTGTTTAGTGTACTTGTTTTGTCCTTATTCCTGTGCAAACATTGTTTTTTATTAGATCTAGATTTTCTGTATTTTATTTTATTATAACAAGTTATGCAAGGTATTTTCTTTCTTACATACTTTTTCATTTCTATGGCATACATTTTAAATTTATTTTTAAATTTTTATTGATTTCAGAGAGGAAGGAGGAGAGAAAGAGAGAGAGAAACATCAATGATGAGAGAGAATCATTAATCAGCTCCACCAAGCCCGCAACCCGGGGTGCCCTTGACCGGAATTGAACCTGGGACCCTTCAGCCCCCAGCCGGACGCTCTATCCACTGAGCCAAACCAGCTAGGGCCATTTTAATTTTAGTTAATAAGAATTCATCTTCTTAGCATAGTTTTGCCTAACTATTCCAAAAACATTGGACAGTTGGGTTGTTTTTCAGTATTATTGAATTTTGAATAGTGTAGCCATAATCTGTCAATAAATTTTTATTTTCTAAAGTGGGATTGCCTAGTGAAAAGTGTCTAGTTCTGACCCTCTCAACATCACTTCGTGCTTCTTCCTCCCTGCTTCTTCCTCACTGACAATTGCCTCTCATTGACCAATGCACTCAGGAAAAGTGTCTATCAGGAATGTGATTATGAAAAATTATTTTACCCCAAGCCTATGCTTGAAGAGGTGTATGTCTCCATATTAAAAGGATATATTGAGCATTCATTTTTTAAAATATGTTTTTATTTATTTCAGAGAGAGAAAGGGGGAGAGAGGTAGAAACATCAATGAGGGAACACATTGATTGGCTGCCTTCTGCACACTCCACACTGGGAATCGAGTCCACAACTCAGGCATGCGCCTTGACCAGGAATCAAACCGTGACCTCCTAGTTCATGGGTTGACGCTCAACCATTGAGCCACACTGGCTGGTCTTGAGCATTCATTTAATAAAAAGAACACCAACATGCCCAAATTATAAATAAGTTGATCTAAGATTGTTTATGAAGTTCTATACCACATACTTTTATGTAGATCAAGGTACTTGCTAAGATAATCTCAGAAAATTTATCTTCCTAAATTATCTCATAGAGGAGCTACTAAATTACCATAATTTAACATTCTGATTTCATCACTGAGGCTCAGGAGTCTTTTGAGAGCATGTTATAAATCATCATCAGAAGTACATAGGCCCCCATTGTTATAAACTCAAAATTCCTGAATTTATATTGCAAAAATAGAAGAGGAAGTACCACTGATTTGTGTTATGTGCTCACAATTAGAAACACTGAACAGTAATCAGGAATGCAATGAAACTCTAAACCTATCAAAAGAACAATAGAGCCCTAGTTGGTTTGGCTCAATGGATAGATTGTCGGCCTGAGGACTGAAGGGTCCCGGGTTTGATTCCCGCCAAAGGCACATGCCTGGTTTGCAGGCTTGATCCCCAGTGGGTGGCGTGCAGGAGGCAGCCAATCAGTGATTCTCTCTCATCATTGATGTTTCTATCTCTCTCTCCCTCTCCCTTCCTCTCTAAAATCAATAAAATATATTTTTGAAAAAAGAACAATAGAAACATTAAGTACCTGTAATAAACTTTTATTTCAAGGACATATTCAGAAACTTTAAACACCCTAGCTCAGTTAAAATACTTGTAATACTACTGGGAAAAAAATTCAAGCCACAAGGTTTTCAAAGTCTATATAAGAAATGCAAACAACAGAAGCACTACAAACAGACAGGATAGAGATCAGATGAATACTAAACAGGAATGATCAGTCTTAAAGATAAGTAAAATAAATAGCATTGCTTTATTATGAGCTCAAGGGAATTGTAAGTCCTCACTGGAGACAGTAAATAGCAGCATCTGGAATATCATTATCCAAAATATGTTCTACATACCACTGATTTCTTTAGATATGGCAGGATAAACCTGCCTGCATACATACTAAAAATAAGTCAGAAAAAGCTACATCCTGTAATCTTTCTTAGAAATTCACAATGTACAGAAAAACAAATGAATTAAAATATATTAATCTCTGTGTTTTCCATAGTTATTTAACTATAATCCCCCCTCCTTTTTTTATGTAACATTTTCTAACACTGAGTTACAAATATTACTTCCCAGAACAAGTTTTGGAAAGCAGCATTATAGAATAAGAGTAACCACAGCAGCCCGGCCAGTGTAGCTCAAGTGGTTGTGTCGACCTATGAACCAAGAGGCGCAGTTCCATTCCCGGTCAGGGCACAGGCCCAAGTTGCAGGCTTGATCCCCAGTGTGGGGCATGCAGGAGGCAGCTGATCAATGATTCTCTCTCATCATTGATGTTTCTCTCTCTCTCTCCCTCTCCCTTCCTCTCTGAAATCAATAAAAATATATTAAAAATAAAAAGAGCAACCGAAGCAAAAATGATATTGAAAATATCATCTTCCTCTCTGAAATCAATAAAAATATATTAAAAAGAGCAACCGAAGCAAAAATGATATTGAAAATTGGCAAATGCAAAACAAGACATTGTAATAGAAGATGATACATGTAGAAAATAGTGTGTAGGAATATCCCGCATATTATTATCTGTGTTGGCAACAGAAACCAGTGGCTGGGCAAATGCAAAACAAGACATTGTAATAGAAGATGATAAATGTAGAAAATAGTGTGTAGGAATATCCTGCATATTATTATCTGTATTACAACAGAAACCAGTGGCTATGTGGAGCAGAGAGTGAATTTGATAGGACGTAGTGACACCACAGAATCAGAGAGAAGACTGAAGGACAGACTGGAACTAATAGTCTCAAGTTGCCATAGAGCATCTCTCTGGCTTGACATCCTGGAGTTAATAAACATGCACTGTTTTTTATACTCTTGTCAAAAAACGAAGTCCCAGGAGGAAGCGGTCAATTGGCAGTTTCCGTTACATGTGGTTCCTTGGGGACCTCGGGGAATGAAACGGAGCGGGTGATAGAAGCAGTCTTCTGGAGAATTCGATTTCAGGATCCTGTGAAGACTAGGGATAAGGAAGTATGAATAATTCCTGAACAGCAAATTGATGCCCCATAAGAAGCGTGGAGAGAATAAATGTTTGGGAGCCAAAAAAGGGGAACAAATATACAGGGGTGGGCAAAAGTAAGTTATGATTATTACAAGAGCGTTATTAACTCTGTGTTTCACCTACAATTATAAGCCTACTTTTGTCCACCCCTGTACAACATTAAAATAGACTACCTAACAAGCAACTCGTGTATAAGCATCGCTTTAAATTATGTGGAAAGCAGACAAAGTTGTACTTTGTTCTAAATAAACCTATACATTGCTCTAAATATCTACATTATGAAAAAATTACTGTATGAATAACGAAGCCTATATTTTATTAATTAGAAAAAAGGGACATAATAAACATCAGGACCTAAGTAGATTGTAAAATGAGAAAATGGCTGGGCTTACAAAGCATTTTTTCCCTCCTCGTTAACATTCTTCCTGAGAATAATTTTCTGGGAAAGGACTTGGTAACAGGAAGAACCACATTATCCATCTGTTGAGCAATGGAGGCATTTGCAAAGGGCACGTTTGAGTGGCTCTCTCAGCAGGAAAACTCACTGGTCTGGGTTTGCGGCCCAACAGCTTGAGCCAAGAGGAGTGTTGAAATGGAGATGGCCAGATAGGGCAGTGAGGCACACAAAAACAGGCACAACCTGGGGGAAGTCACGTATCTCTTCGCTAGATGTTGGTTGCACTCCCACCACATGCTGGCCGCTGTTCTTTGCCTTGAGATATACCTGAGAATAAAAGCTCCTCAACCCATGCCCTGTGGAGCTTAGCCTTTAGAGAGGAGATGTGACGCTCATAAACCCAAACTGGGAAACTTGAACCGACCTGTAAGAAGAAAAGATTGGTGATTTGGGTTGCCCGTGTCATTTTGGGTCTGGCAGGACAACACGCAGGCGGAACACAGACTTGGAGATGTCCGTCTGAACTGGCCTTCATAGTTTCAGCATCTGACCTCTTCAGCCAGGTCTCCACTTCAACCCTAAATAAAGACGAGATCTCGTGTCACACAGCCCTTCTCTAAACCTCCCCTGGTCCTTAGGCCTTAAAAGTTGACTTTTCGATTTGGCCTACAAAACCTTTATAAATATGACCTCAGCCTACTATTTCCTTCATTACTCCCCTCAGGCACTTTCCACTCTAACTACAATGGGCTGCCCTTCCCCCTCCCCCAAATACCCTAGGCACATAGGTGTGCTTTGCCTCTGCCTACACCCTGTTCCTTCCACCTCCCCCCAACCTAGATATTGCCCCGCTATGAAGCCCTCCCTGATTACACTGCTCAAGCCACCTCCCACTCCCTCTACCTGGAGGGTTCTGGCACTTCCCTGCACTCTCTGCTTATGCTGCTATTACACTTCGTTGTTTATGGATCTGTGACTCTTCTATGCCCTTACCCCCACCCCCCTTTTCCCAGTAGAATTTGTACAACTGGAAAATAAGGATTAAGTTTCTGCTGTTATTATATCCCTTTGCTTAGCACTGTGTGCCTAAGCCCTAGAAAAATATTTAGTGTTTGTTGACTACCCTCTATTAGGTTTTCTGTGAACTCCAATAAAAAATTCTTCCAATCATTTTTAAAGTAAAATCTGTACATTGATAACATAAAGAAGCAACTGGCCCCAAAGGCTTGAGGTAGATTGTTGGGAGGGAAAGAATGTAATAAGGGGACTGAAAATATGCCCAATCTCGAACCTCCCATATAAGCTCCTATACCCTGCCCCCCTTCTACCTCTCCCAGCCCCATAGAACAGCTTCCTGTTTATCTGTTCTGTACATGCTGGTTCTCTAAAGAGGAAGGGTTTTGAAAACCAGTGAACTAGAGAGCATATCTAAATTTCAACCATTACTAAATATGGTAGATCATTTATTGTGGATCCTTTAAGTAGAATTGACATTTAGTTAGAACATTTTCTGAAGTTTTAAACCTAAGAAGAAATTAGGAAAGGTAAGTGTGAGAGTGCATATGTTTGCTTTAATTTGTGGAAGCTATCCAGCTGAAACTTTATTTGTTGGCATATTTATGTAATTTTCTGGAAAGGAACAATGTTAATCATATCCGTAAAGTGGTAATTATTGATTGTTTCCTTATGTTATTGTGTACTAATGTGTTTATCCTTATAGTTTTTTAAAGGTTTTGATCCTTATGTAGACTTTATTACCTTACTATTTAGCATTCATTATTGAATTTTAATGAAAGAAAGAATATGATATAAATAATACCTAATGTTTTCATTTGAAAGGTTTACTTTAGTAAAACATGATAATAGAGAACAGTAATTTTGCTTATATGTGTAATTAAATTACCATGTTTTCATGAGTTACAACTGTCGCATATTGAATATTTTATTATGATTTGAAGTTTATTTGTGCTTTAAAAGGGATCGAGAGCATATGAAAATGATTCTAAAATAATATACATTGAAATAGAAATTAACATTTTTTGTCCCAGAGTGAATCATAGAAATCATACCTACTCCTTAACTCAGTTTTGTTATATGTGTTTCTCTCTGTTGTAAATATTCTGTATTTTAATTGTCTTCAGAAGAACAGAAATTTTACCAGCAGTAAGAACTTTACCTCAGCAATTCATGAAAGCTTTCCTACAGTTTGCTAATAATTCCAGCTCCCAAACTTATTTATGCTACTAGTAATGGATAAATGGCAGAAGCTGGTCTAGCTTATCTGATTGATCAACATGGTAGACATAAAGGAAAGAGGAAGTAAAAAAAATAACCTGTTTCTTAATCAGATATTTGTAACCTGTTTAGTTAAGCAGACTACAAATTCACATCAATAAGAATAGATCTAAGTTATGATGAACTAACAACTTCAAAATCTCAGTCGTGTAAGACAATATGCTCTGTACACTACTTGTTCTGCTCTCCCCACTGTATGGTTTGCTCACGGCTATGTTCCTCATCCTCCTCCCGCCAGAGCCCAGACTGATGGACAAGCTGCCATCTGGGTCATTTTGCCAAGGCGGGACGTAGAGGGTTAGGGGAAGGGAAGTGGCAAAAGAGAACCTGGAAAATCACACACTGGCTTTTATTGCAGCTATCTGAAAGCTCGCATCTCATTGGCCAGAGCAAGTCACATGGCCACTTTAACTGGGGAAGAGGTTGCAGCATTAGCACCATATGCCCAGGAAAGACAATTTAGTGAACAGTGTTAACGACTGCCACCGAGTGGCCACTTAAACAAGATAGCCTTCTCAGCTACCAGGGAGTAGCAGGAGATAGGAATTTGTGAGAGCAGAAGGACTTCTTCAAGGTCCCCAAACTGGAATCAGTCTGCAACAACTAGGAAAAAGACTTCCAGCCTTTGCAAGCAAGGGAATAAGTGGAGAGTCTTGCTTTGGGATAGGAATACACATCTTTACTAACTTCTCAAGTAAAAAGCTACTGCTCCAGCACTTGTCTACAAACTTCTGCTTCTCCAAGAAATGTCTTCTACTCTAGGCTTCTCCCCTAACTTTCCAAATGTCAAACAGTAAAAAGTTGAAAAACAGACATAAACGACCCTATAAAAAAGGGGTGCCTGTCACAGCACTGCAGCTGTCTGGTGTGGGGGCTGACCATTGCTCTTTGGCAGCAGCTCCTATGTTGACCGGACATTGAGGACCTGGTGCTTTTCCTTCAACCACTTTCTCCTTTTTTTAAAAAAAAAATATATTTTATTGATGTTTTACAAAGAGGAAGGGAGAGGAATAGAGAGTTAGAAACATCGATGAGAGAGAAACATCGATCAGCTGCCTCCTGCACACCTCCTACTGGGGATGTGCCCGCAACCAAGGTGCATGCTCTTGACCGGAGTCGAACCTGGGACCCTTCAGTCCGCAGGCCAACACTCTATCCACTGAGCCAAACCGGTTAGGGCCACTTTCTCCTTTTATGTAAGTGTTCTCTAGGCCAGGCACTTCTCATTTTAGAAAAGCCTAATGAAAGAGATGAGGTAATATGCTTGTAGTTAGAGTAATATTAAAGCATTTCATAATTCACAATGTCTGTTAAAACCAATACTTCATTATCATTTCTATTGTCTGAATCATATTGATGTGGACTTATAATACTAGAATTTGTATTTTAAACAGAAGTTGTATTTTTCCAGGAATATTCCTATGTAATTCTTGTTCTTTCAAATTGTGATGTCCTTTAGAAGGGCACCATGAGGTACCTATAACAAGGAATTTCAAATTTAATAGGGCTAGCAGAAAATTCCTCAGAATTGTGATAATTTACCATCTGGTAAGTACATTTATTTAGTGAATCAGCAGATGCTTCGAGGCACTGCACTGGTGCTACAGAAATAACGAACAAATATATTAATTCATTAGATTTCAACACAGCCCTGTAAAGTAAGAGTAGAGCCCTAGCTGGTTTGGCTCAGTGGATAGAGCATAGTCCTGTAGACTGAAGGATGGCAGGTTTGATTCTGGTCAAGGGCATGTACCTCAGTTGCAAGCTCTATCCCTCAGCCCGATCAGGGATGTGTGCAGGAGGCAACCAATCAACATGTCTCTCTCACATTGATGTTTCTCTCTCTGTGTCTCTCCCCCTCCCTTCCAGTCTCTCTTAAAAAAAAAAGAAAGAAAGAAAGAAAAATATATCAATGGAAAATATTCTCGGGTAAGGTTTAACAAAAAAAAGTAAAAAATTCAAAAATAAAGTAGGAGTAGATACTGTTTTTATCCTCATTTTATAGAGGAAGAAGCAGCACAGAGAGTTAAGCCAAAGGCATGGGAGTTCAGAGCTGGGCTTCAAATGTGGGCATTCTGGCTCAGTATACCGAGTAGCTCAATATACCAAGTGAACTCAGGAGTCCTCAACAGCTAAATGATTGATAATTGAAGGGAATGAAGTTGCCCAGAGCATGTGTAGACTGAGAAAAGAGGATTTAACGTTTAAGCATTCATGAGATGAAAGTGCTAGAAAAGGAGATTAGAAGTGGTGGTCCCAGAAATAGGAGGAAAACCAGTAGAATGTGGTTATCATAGAAGACAAGGGAAAATGGTATTTTGAAAAATGAGGAAGTACTCACTTGGGTCCAAGGCGCTGCAGGGCAAGTTGTATCAGGTCTGAAACGTGTCTCTGGGATGTAGCAGGATGGCGGTCACAGGCGACTTCACTGAGTCCAAGTTGTGCATGACTGAAGAGGAGAAGGTCTGTAAGAAGGTGGGGGAGGGTGGGATTCAGAGGACAGAGGGCATTAGGGACAGAGAGGTCCTGCTCCCATTGCAGTCTGAGAGAATGGAGATAAGATGGGGATGGCATGTCAGCAACTAATTAAATTGGGTGTCAAAAATATGAGACAGTTACCATCTCATGGCCCGTTAACCACATACAGAAAGAGAAGATAGGATGTCTGTCAAACTTTGGAAATGAGTGTGCAGAATTTAAAATTGTCATTCTAGAGAGGGTTGGCTAGAGAAACACGCTAGAGTTCCTGGACAGTGTCTAGGTTGGTGATACCCGTCCTTCCAGGTATACGGTATTTCTCTCTCTCGGAGCTCAGCAGCTCAAATACAAGCATATGAAAGGTGTTTGGTTGGTTTTAATAGTTTTTTTGCTAGCCAGGTGTGACAAAGAAAGGCGTGGATTAGCCTTTAGCAAACGTTTTATTGAAATTATAGACCATGAAATCCAAAATGAGTATATGAACAAAATGATAGTATGAACAAAAAAGTAGTTAAGTGATGATTAGAGAGAAAATGCACTAAATTGCCTGGAGCCCAGTTGAAGTAGAACAGGAGTAGTAGCAGTTGTTTTAGCAGGTGACTAGAAGGTAAGGCTATATAATGGGGTGTATGAATAAGACATTTAAAAAATGAGGAAGTTTTGAGTGAGTGATTTCATAATTCAGGATAGCATAAAGAGGGATTTTATCAGAATCTATCAGCATGGCTGATTATGAAATACATTTTAATTGGAAAAATATAATGTAAAAGTTGGTCTTTAAAAAAATACTAAGTGTCAGTGAACCTATTTTTAATTTGCTAAGATATAAACATTGTTTATATAATATTACCAATCTGTATGAAAATATGTATTCAACAAAGGTTGCTGCTTAAACAAAAAAGAGAAAGTATTATGCTTCATGAAATTTAAATATAAGATTGTTGGACACACTTTCACAACTCTAGTGCATTAAGAAAAATTAGTTCAGATGATGAGAGTTGGCATTAGAAATGTAAACAAAATGCATATTAGCTAATTAGTTGGATTTAATGCAACTAATATACCTGTGCAGAGCTGTTTCTTTTAAACTATAACTAGATGAAACTTATGTAAATAAATGTAATAAGTTTGATCATGGTGAGATGAAATATGAATTTGTTTTGGATTCACTTTAAAAATTAAATCCTACCTAGTATAGCTCATTTAATTTATAAATATCCTAGAGGCCTGGTGCACGAAATTCATGCACAGGGCGAGGGGGAGTGTCCCTCAGCCCAACCTGCACTCTCTCCAATCTCAGACATCCCTCTCACAATCTGGGATTGCTGGCTCCTTACTGCTCACCTGCCTGCCTGCCTGATTGCCCCTAACCACTTCTGCCTGCCAGCCTGATCGCCCCCTACCCACTCCCTGCTGGCCCAATGGCCCCAACTGCCCTCCCCTGCCGGCCCAATCACCCACAGCTGCCCTCCCCTGCCGCAACCCGCCTCTTCCGCACGAGGCAACGGAGATGCCAGGACCAGCCTCCTCCATGCCGTGTGGAGCTGCAGGACCCCCAGGCCTCACTGTGCGGAGCGGCCGTTGGGCCCCGCCTCTGCTGTGCGCGTGGCCATCTTGTGATGATGTTGTGCACAAGGTCGCAAGGACCACCTAGGCTTTTATTAGTATAGATCAGGGGTCCTCAAACTACGGCCCGCGGGCCACATGCAAATACAAATATTGTATTTGTTCCCGTTTTGTTTTTTTACTTCAAAATAAGATATGTGCAGTGTGCATAGGAATTTGTTCATAGTTTTTTTTTAAACTATAGTCCGGTCCTCCAACGGTCTGAGGGACAGTGAACTGGCCCCCTGTTTAAAAAGTTTGAGGACCCCTGGTATAGATGCTTGGTTAAAATTTTTAAAGTCTAGGAATTAGGTACTATCTTAGTCCATTTGGGCTGCTGTAACAGAATACCATAGACTGGATGGATTATGAAAAACCAACATTTACTTCTCAATGTTCTGGAGTCTGAGCAGTCCAAGGTCAATGTGCCAGAAGACTCAGTGTCTGGTGAGAACCCACCCTCTAGTTCACAGACAGACATCTTCTCTGTGTGACAGAAGGGATGAGGGAGTGCTCTGGGGTCTCTTTTTAATGAGGGCTCCACCTCATGACCTAATCACCTCCAAAGGACCTACTGCAAATACATCACATTGAGGATTAAGAGTTACATGTGAATGGGGAATAGGGGGGGGGGGGGCGGGAGGGACACAAACATTTAGTGTGTAGCAGGTGCCTTGTAAAGTGAGTCCTCTAAAGATTTAATTTACAAGCTTTCTTGTTAACTTTTTATGATGTAGATTTATACTATATGTATTTTTTTAATTCTCTTTTTTCTTTTTTAATATATTTTTATATGATTTCAGAGAGGAAGGGAGAGGGAGAGATAGAAATATCAATGATGAGAGAGAATCATTGATCGACTGCCTTCTGCATGCCCCCTACTGGCGATTGAGCCTGCAACCCGGGCATGTGCCCTTGACTGGAATTGAACCCAGGACCTTTCAGTCCACAGGCCAATGCTCTATCCACTGAGCCAAACTGGCTAGGGCTAAAGTATTTTTCTTTAAAACATTTTAGAAAATAGTTCATTGACAAATTTTAGGGTTAACCATTCTAGTAACTAACTAAACTTATTTCTGCTCCATTATGAAGTGTTTCTCCAAGCAAGCTCTGCTGATATATCTGAATATGCCACCATTAATTCTGCATTAAAAAGCAAACAGCTCATTTTATAATTCAGCTGAAAATGCTTTTACATTTATGATAACACCCAAGCCTTGAGGGTGATGTTTGTTTGTAACTTAATAACTGATCTTTGTTTTAATTTGAAGTATCCAATTTCTCTGAAGCAATACAAATAGTGATTAATTCTACAGTCCTGAAAAAAATGAGGGAATTCAAGAGCTTTTATAGTGTAGGCATAGGATACAAGAATCTTTTCAGCTCTTTATTCTAAACACTTGTTTTTGTTTTGTTTTTCATTTTTGCTATTAAGCAGGTTAGGGTTAGACCAGAGAAGGAGAAGAGGTAGTGACCTCAGTGACAACCTCTTGTTTAACGTATTTATTTGTTCAATATTATTTTAACAGATTTCTTAAAGTTCCTGATATAGTAATAGGGATAACCGCTCTAATTTATAGATCATTGCTGACTGCTGTGTTTCAGTTCTTACATATGACTTGGTATAATAATTATTAAATAGTGGCTTCTTACTGTAGTCCTCTCTCATGAGCTTCCTCTAGTCAGGTTATGTACACTTACTATTTAATTTAGACTTCATGGTTAACTCAGATAACTATAGCATCTGTGTGTTTCTGCTGTCTAATCTTTATGACTAGCTAAGCTATCTAATGCTTTATGGCTAGGCTTACAATTATACTAATCCAGAGGTTCATTCTGAAGAATTAGTTATTGTGGATCTTAAAGGTCTGTTGTCAATTATTAACATATTAGTAGCCCTGCACACAAATCCGTGCGCCAGTAGGTCACTGCCACCCTCCTGTAGCTCTCCGCCCGCTGCCCTACCCTCTGTAGCTCTCCCCGCCCCCCCCCATAGCTTGTTGCCCTGCCCTCTCCTGTAGCTCTCCGCCTCCCGCTTGCTTGCTGCCCTGCCCTGTCATGTAGCTCTCTGACGCCCGCTTGTAGCCAGTAGGTCGCTGCTGCCCTCCTGTAGCTCTCCACCCGCTGCCCCACCCTCCTGTAGCTCCCCCTGCCATAGCTTGCTGCCCTGCCCCCTCCTGTAGCTCTCCACAGCTGCTTGTACCTCCCTGGCCCACCCTCCTGCTGATCTGTGATCTGGTTGTGATGCGCTTGGTTGTTACGTCTCAGGGCGTAATGGCTAATTAGCATATTTCTCTTTTATTATATAGGATATAGTTGCTTATGATTCACCCCTTTATTCAGCACATATTATGTGCCATCTGTGATTATTTTGAGCATCTATTATGTGCCAGACTGTGTTCTTGTCTCTGAAGGATTCAGCAATAAATTAGACATAGTCCCCTCTCTCACAAAATGAGGTAAAATGCTAAGTTCACAGGACAATTTCAGACAGTGATAAGTGCTGTGAAGAAAACACAATATACTCACATGATAGAGTGATAGAGGGAGGGGTAGGGAGACGCGGAGGACCCCTCTAAACCAGATGGGAGCCAGGGTCTGAGTGACACCATTGAAGATTTGGAGAAATAGCATTCTAACCATAGGCACCTGAGAGTTCTGAGTAGATTCTCTTTCCTTTGGGATGAAGAAGAGGGGGAGGAGGAAGAGGACAGTAGTGGTGATGATAATGGTGGGAAGTAACAGGGCCGTTTTCTTGAGGGTTTACTGTGTGCCAGGTGCACAGTATCAGTGCTGGGCTGGGAAGTTGCGTAACCTCCCTGTCGTGGATACACCGAAGCTCTGTGCAGTTGGTTCCTGAGACCCACGGGAAGCCACTGAACTGCTCTCAGACCCTTTTCTGCCCGCTGCATGATCCTGCCCACGTGTTATTCCCAAAATGAAAGTTACCAGGATTAGGACCACAATCTTTCTTTTTTACTTGCTCATTAGCTCAATATCTAAACCTCATATGGTAAGCTAGCAACAATCTTCTATAACCCATGAAATCTTCCACTTCTAGCAACAAAGAATAGTTAAGGTATGAAAACGAAACCAATATCTTCATAACACTTGTGAGCTTGTAACAGATTTTTATTCAAGTTGTATTTGAAATTATTTATTTATTGCATTTGTGTCTTTTTTAAAAAAAATAGAGACAAAGTTGTCCTTGAATTTTCCCAAATAATTCTTTTTTTAAATTTTTTTTTTTATTGCTTAAAGTATTACAAAGGGTATTACATATGTCTCCTTTTTTCCCCCGCCCTTGACAATCCCCTGGCCTCCCCTACCCCCCAAATAATTCTTTAAGTTGTAAGCATTCTCATTTTTCTTCTCCATGTTTTTATCGTTCATTCCCTCACACTATTCATCAGTAGAATAAAATGTTTCTCATTGTCCAGTGACTACATGTAGCAAAAATCTTGATATATATATATATATATATATATATCTCCATGTGATTTTAGCATTCATTTCTATTTTTTTCTGAGTTAGTATCTGGTACAGTTCAAAATGTTGATAAAATTCTTATCTATGTTGTGGTGTAACACTTCAATGATTAAGGTATACATTCAACTTCTTGGTAAGTAAGGCATATTGAAGACGATAATTGAGAATACTGAGTGATGTAGATGTACACAATTTAGAAAAAAAGAATAGTATTTTCAATTTAGAATCATATTTTCTGATAAAGAAATATGAAGGAAAATGATAGTACCCTGTTACTTCAATGAAACTAAAATTGTTTGGCTTTATTAACAGACATAAATTGTGAAGGTTTACCAATACAATTGGAATGCTTTTATGTAATTAGAGAACTCCAAAAAGTACTTAGAAATAGCTTCTAAATCTACCATATGTGGACAGCACTTTAATAAATTTCTCCTGTGAAAAAAAACTTGGAATCCAGTTGCCTATTTGCTTTTTCTATTATATTTATTTAGACAAAAAAGAGGAAAGAAAACTCAGATTTATTGTCATATATTATAAAAGTAATTGTAAAAAATGATTAAAATGTCTACTTGTCATAGTCTTTAACCTTTGAAATGAGCCAACATTCTATGGTATGTTTTTCCTCAATCATTAACTGCTGTCAAAAACAAGACTCAAAACCAGAGTGCCTAAAGTTACACAGGGTTTAACCCAGTGACCCAGCATGCGGCCATGAGATTTTCCTAGGGGTCTGTCCCATTTTGGAATTTCAAGATGCCACCTCAAATAATGGAGTTTAATTAGTCCTCAGGTAAAGGGGCAGTTCCCATACTTTCAAGTACTGTATTGCCAAACTCATTTCACCTCTGCCTTGTGTTGCACATCCCACTAGTCTTATCCATTCAAGGCCCTCCCTACCCCCATGTTCAGAGAGATTCAGAATAATCATTTACTCTCTTTATAAATACTCAAAACACCAATGCTTTGACTCCTCTCTCTCCCTTTTTTTTCTATCATATTAGCAAAGACTAATAACCATGTGAATAGCCAATTTGGTGAGAGTAGGGCAAAAATTTACTCAGACATTGTTGAAGGGAGTGTAATTTGATACAAGTAGTCTGAAAAGTACTATGTATATAAGAAGATCCTAATAAAGTTATTTATTTAGCTCCAGTTATTCCACATTAGGGAATCTATTAAAAAGAAATAATCTGAAATGTAATCACATTATACCTAAAGAAGCTAATGGATATATCTTATAGATTCAGTAAATAAGAGGAGACATCGCAAATACCCAGCAGGAGGAGAATGGTGGAGCAGATCATGGAGTGCCCACATGATGGCATGTAGTGCAACCGTTACATTTCATGCTTGTTCATTTATATAGTGGCATGGACAAGTATTGATATCATAAATTAAGCAAGATACGAATGTTCATGTGTAATACAACTTCAGCTATGGAAAACATATATAATAATTACATATGAAAGTATTCCTAAATATAGATTTTATTTGCTTCCCACTTCAGCTATGGAAAACATAGAGAATAATTGCATAGAAACTGTTTTCTAAATATAAATTGTATTTACTTTGATCCTTTCCCCCTGCCTTTTTGTTTTTCTATATTTATCAGATTTTTCATAGTGAACCAGTAATATCATGATCAGAAAAATATCAAGGGAAAATTGCAATACAAATAGAAAAAAGTCATTACCAAACTTTTGCCCCTAGACTTACTCAGGATTCAGTTCTAGCCTGTCTTCAGATTTAATTTTTTTTAAGCTTTTCTTACAGGAATCTGGGTGCAAAGTCTTGAAAGTCACCTCCCCCCCCCACATTTCTTCATAAAGAAAATGACCTTTATTCAGCAATAATTGAATTTCCTTCTTTACAGCCAGTTTCTAGATGGCCATTTCAGATGGTGGTTTATTTACAGCAGCATCTACTAGATGTTAATATTATCCTCAGTTCACATGGAAATGGAATTGAAATAAAGCTTAAGTAAACAGATTGGTCCTAAATCCTTACACAGTCTCAGATCCAACTACTTAGTGTTTGCATTTTCAAGTGCAATTTTAAAAGACAAAGGTTAATTATAAAAACAATATTTCTTTTGTTAAACACACACAAGTCAATCCAAAATGTCATACAAATTAGTAAGCACAGCATTTCATATTTTAAAAAGAATTTGTGCATTGGAAATTTCTTTGTATTTTCTGTTATCAACCATTTAAAAGGCAAAAGAGTAGAATTACTTGTGATAAGTGTATAGATTCAATAGAGTTTATTTTTATTACTAACAGAAGGAGGAAATCCGGGAATACTGAGGCACTTGGCACAGTCTGTGACTTTGTCTTTCTTCTAATTAAAAGAAGGTATTAGGGAAGACATAGCAGAGAAGGTTTTTCTGTTGTTACGGCAGTAAACATCCTTTATGGAACTTCAAAAGCAAGGCATGCTTGCTGGAGGAAGAAGAAAGTAAGAGAGAAGCTGTTCAGTGATGAGCCAGGGAGAAAGGGAACTTTGAGAGATAAAGGAGGTGACTGTGTAAGGAAAGCGTACAGTCTACAGACACTCTGGAGGCTTCTCAAATCAAAATACAGATTCACTTTGTGGTGGAAACTCGAAGCAATTAGAAACTGTACTATTTTACTTTGTTTTTTAAAATTCAAAGCAAATTTGATGGCATGACTTCATGGTATAAATGGATAGATCTTGGTTATGGGTATACAGGTATTAGAAATTTCTATATTTTTGAAATGCAGTTTTAAAAAAATGTTTGAAGGAATCTCTAGATGTGATAAAAAGCCAACAATGTCTTCTTTCATTTCACTCTCTCTCCTCACCCTACGCCAGTTATGAGATATTAGCTACTTGTCTGAGATCCTATAATTGGAATAAAGTTTCCTGTAATGATCTGAGGCCCTTATTACTTACAATTGTGCTTCTAAGGGAAATTGTCAAATTCTGAGCCTACAGGTAAAACATTTGTAAAGAGGGGGCTACTTGAACTATTCATTGTTTTAGAGACATCAACCTAACGAACTTAAGAGGTCACTCTTACTGAATGGAACAGCACTGCTCTGAGAATCTGGAATCCTGGCTTCTCCGATCCTGTTAGGTTGCCGACTCACTGCATTGCTTTGAGCAAGTCATTTTATCACTTTCGGATTTTTTTTTTCTTTAATTGAAAACAACGGGATATGAAATAAATATCTTTTAAACATCCTCTAAATCCAGTGTCCTCAAACTGTGATACACTGATTATCAAGTGCACACAATGTGACCAGTTGGAGGAAGAGTGTGGTGAGAGAAGTTTTCTTCCCATAACTCAGAACTTCTTAACTCATTTTGGGGCATAAATACAGTGACTCCTTCTGGTGAAACGGAGAATTGTGCTTCGTGCTTTCCCATGCTTAATTCGTCCAGATAAGTCAATACCTTGGAATGAAAAAGAATAGGAAAGCTGATCCCCTAGAAAAACTGTGGAAGAGAGATGTCAAGAAGTGGAGAAGTAAACAGTAAACTGCTCTAGACACAGAACAGTTAGGAACCTGCACTGATTCTTTACTGTGGAGTAGCCACAGTCTTAATTCCTTCCTTACCCAAAACTTGAATGCAGAGTGCTGTCCACTATAAACCCATTTCCCATTTTAATGACAAACTCAAGGGGAATTGTGACAGTGGTAGCGAGAATGAGAAACAAGGACTTTTATATCCAGCAAAAACAACTTTCAGGTGTAAAGGAAACGGGTAAACTATTATCAGCATGTAAGAACTTAGGGGATATTGTTTCCAGAAGCCTTTTTCGATGAGTTTACCGAGAACAAGCTTCAGACAGCCAAAATACTATACATTGTATGATTCAGCCTTAACAAAGTGGTATATAAATCTTCACGCTATTAATATAAGCCATGTCTCATTTTATAAATGTTGTCAGTTTCATTATTCCAAATGTACAGTATTTCCAGAGTTCTCGCTGTTGAAAAATAGTTGTTTTATTTTTTTCTTTAATGTTTTAAACCTTGTATGATTAGTCCTATGTTAAAACAGGAAGGATTTTTTATCTGTGAACTACCACAGATAAACACGAGAGTTACTTTACATGTAAATGATCTTTTAAAATTCAATACTGTTGTGTGCTGATTTGCGACAGAGTCTGTAAGAAGAGAGGCAAGACTAATAAATGCTGTGTTGTCAACTAATAATTAGATTCTCTATGTGGTCTGAAGTACTCATAGGAGGTTCGTTCTTGGCCTCATAAATTTGACCGTATCTTTCCATTCTAATGCTCTTAAGTGACTTAGAGACATGACTTAACAGTAAAATAAGCTCCGAAGCCACAGTAGCAAGCACGTAGGCTGAAATTATGCAGTCATGCCTGCCATTCATTTAGGAATTGGCTGTCCAATTTTCTCTTAAATATCAGGCACACAGCAAATGGAGAGTTGGCTGTTACACTGCCAATTCAGCATCAGTGGCTTTCTATCTCTTGTGCTGTTTGCTAAATTTAAAGATTATTACAGATTTTTGCTTGATTCACTGCAGGAACAGTATAATACCCATTGTAATATATAAGTACTGTATTTTGATTAAAGTATTGTTTCCTACCCACTTAGTTCCCATTCTTTGAATTACCTGAGTCCACCTTCTGAGAAGTTTAGTGCTTCTCAAACTTTGGAGTATGTCAGAATCCCCAGGAAGGCTTATTAAATCAGACCTGTGGCTCCCACTCTCAGGGTTTCTGATTCTGCAGTTCTGGGTAAGGGCCTGATAATTTACATTTCTCACACGTTCCCAGCCGCTGCTGCTGCTGCTGCTGGTGGTGGTATGAGAACCACACTTTGAGAACCGCTGACTAGTATAATGAAACCCACCTCTTGCAATCAACAGGGTTCATGTTTTTATTTTATTTTATTTTAAATATATTTTATTGATTTTTTTACAGAGAGGAAGGGAGAGGGACACTCTATCCACTGAGCCAAACCGGTCAGGGCTAGGGTTCATGTTTTTAAAAATAAAAATAAAAAATAGACATCCAGATTTGTCTATCACCATCGTTTAGGAAACCATGCCCTAATGTACTAAATCAAGAATTGAGGAAATCATTTCCTCTATTGGGAATCATAACAGTCTCCTTCCCTAACATCTGACACGCATTGTCTCCAATGCAGCACAAGCTGTTTGGTGTTGCATTTACATTATGGGGAACTCCAGTTAAATAAAGCAAATAGAAGAGCCCTCTCCTAATCCCTGAAGAATCTGTGACACAAATTTCTATCATTCATAAGTGATGAAGATTTTAAAGGTTTTTTGAAATCTTATTTCCTCCAAGTCTAAGATCCATGTTGGACATGGCCAGAATTTATTTTCTTATAACAGGCCCTTTATATATAAAAAAAAAAGGTAGTTGCTTTTTCTCATGGTTCTCAGTCATTTGTCTTCAACAGTTCTGCCTTGTAGTGACTAAAATTAGGGGCAAAGGAACAATACCCCATTCTCATTCTATTTTGTTAACAGAGGAAATTTTCAGTTTTCATCTCAAAGTTTTACCTAGTGCATTGCCTTTTATTTAGTGTTAGAAGAACTTGAGTCCATTTCTTTGGCACCTTGATCTGTGGGTCTGCTGCCTGGCCCTCAAATGGATGGTGGATGCCAGTGTGGACTCTTCTGTGTTTACTTCCCTTTTATCCTGCACTGCCGTGTTTCCCCCACTGTGCTTTGCCTCAGAACTTTGAGTCTTACTTTTTTTCAGGTTTATTGAGATATAATTGACTTATAAGATGTACAATAAGTGGTGATTTGATACACTTATGATTAATAACCACAGTAGCATTAGTTAACACCTCCATGACCTCACATATAATTACTATTTCTATTTTGTGGTGAGACCATATAAGATCTCTCTTAGCATCTTTCAAGTATATGATACAGTATTGTTAACTATAGCCACCATGCTTGCTGCACATTAGATCATCAGAACCTATTCATCTTATAACTAGAAGTTTGTACCCTTTGACCAACATCTCATTTCCCCCACCTCTACCCCACCTCAGCCCCTGGCAGCCACTGTTCTACTCTCTGTTTCTATGAGTGCAGCTTTTTTAGATTCCACATATGTGGTATTATATAGTACTAGAGGCCCGGTGCACAAATTCGTGCACCAGTGGGGTCCCTCAGCCTGGCCTGTGGGATCGGGCTGAAACCAGCTCTCCAGCATCCCCTGAGGGGTCCTGGATTGTGAGAGGACACGAGCCAGGCCAAGGGACCCGACCGGTGCACAGTTGGGGTTGGGGAGGGATGCGGGAGGTTGGCCAGCAGGGGAGGGACCGCAGGAGGGCTCCAGGTTATGTCCGACCCATCTCACTCAGTCCCGATCTGCCAGACATCAGCAGCAAGCTAACCTACCGGTCAGAGCGTCTGCCCCCTGGTGGTCAGTGCACATCATAGTGAGTGGTTGAGCAACCTTAGCATATTATTAGCATATTACGCTTTAATTGGTTGAACGGTCGACCGGACACTTAGCATATTAGGCTTTTATTATATAGGATTTTTCTTCCTCTGTCCATGATTTTTACTTTTTTTTTTTAAACACACAGTGCTGCTATCCAGGTCTTTCTATTAGAGCTTGTTCCTTTGAGCAGATCTGATAGATCAGTTTCTCAGCTACTAAAGGTGATTCCCATCTGAATAATAAGATACCCACCAGTCACAGAAGAAAAGATATATACCTGATATGCATGGATCATATTGGGGGAAGCCTGCTTTATCTGAAGCCGAATTTACCATCTTCAAATAACGTTCTCTACAGTTTTACACAATCTTCTTTCTCCATATCTGTGATGCTGTTGCCCTTTTTACATGGTCAGGCATTGTGATGGTGAGGATTTGCCTGGTTACATCGTGCAGCACTCACAACAATATTTTATCCATCTTCGTTTTTTGTTTTTAGAGGAAAAATGGAAGTTATTACTTCATCCTTTCCTGTGTATCATAAAATACTACTCTGTGGATGTTTCTCCACTGTTCCACTTCAAAAACAAGTATTGTTATGAGTCATTGACCACAACCGTCTTGTTTACTTATGTATTCCAAGTGCCTCTTGCAACTTGGCATGTAGGACATAGGCACTCAATAAATATTTGTTGAGTAAGTGAAATGACATTTTTAAAAGGTCAGAATTATAAAAGAGGTTCCTTTTTAAAAGTTTATAATTTAGAAAGTTTAAACTATGTTGAAGTGTTTTGTGTGTGTGTGTGTGTGTGTGTGTGTGTGTGTGTGTGTGTCTAATAGCTTTAAAAAGCATTCAGATAGTGCAAGAGTGGCCACAATAGACGAGATGTTGTATATGCTGTTGGCTAATATTTGTTTGTATTTTAAAGAGAAAAGGCCTCTCTAATTATTTCAGTTCTATATTTTCAAAACTCTTCTAATAGAAAAGTATTGAGTTATGTGACATTTTGATATTCTGATGGTGATTGCTATTAATACAAGGCATTGCTTCATTGAATTCTTTCTGGTGCTGTAAGAATATAACTCATTTACTAAAAACAGATATAGTGTTGTCATGAAATAGTATGTATGAAAATATTTTAAAGCTTCCTAATTTAAATGAAAAATATTTAAGATGCTTTCAATCAAGGTAACAATCCCGGGATTGACAGTGTACCAACACACATTCATTTACATTTTGTCTGTGGCTGCTTTGACCCTGAAACTATAGTTAGTGAATGAGTCAATGAATTAATGAATGCACTCTGACCAGAAATTCCACTTTCGAACATTTACCCTGAAGAAAGTCATGTGTACAAATAAATATGCACAGGGATGTTCATACCACTGCTGTTTGTAATATCAAAGCAATGGAAACCCAAGAGTCAAATAACAAGGGACTGGCTAAACAGTAGTCCTTTACAGAAAGTCTTTGATAACCTCTGACATTGAGTGTTGTATTTAATGTAGATTCGGTTGCTGGGATGGATTTAAAACATTACCACATAGTATATATGGAATGATACCATTTTTCTAAAAAATGCAATCAATGCTATTTAAAAGGATAGATGCTTAAGATGTTAACAATAGTGTGTTTGGGTGTATAGGATTAATGATGTCCTATAATTTTTGTTTATGTGACAATTTTATGGTTTTTCAATAATGAGAATATATTCATTGAATAATGAGAAAATTTTAAATTGGGTATGGGACAAAAGAACAGGAAAAAAAGAACTCTAAATTCTAAGGTGCAAATATATTTTTCTTCATTTTGTAGATAAAGAAACTGAGTCTAAGAGAGGTCAGTCAACTTGCCAAGGGGAACAAACATAAGAACAATTGCCCTGCTCCCAAATTTTCTGTCCAGCAGCATCACCACTTAATAATTTAAAATGTTCACCCATCAGCTGACATAAAATTTTGAACTCTATGCTCAAAGGTACTTAGAGGAATCAGTGTAATCTACATTAATAAAAGACAAAGATGCTAATTGACCATAACTTTGCTATGCCCAAGCCATGCCCACCAGCCAATCAGAGCAACTATATGCAAATTAACCCAACCAAGATGGCAGCCAGCAGCCACGGAGCTGGAGCAAGCAGGAGGCTTGGTTGCCCCGGCGATGGAGAAAGCCAAGCTTCCCGCCTGCTCTGGCCGGCTGTGGCCTCCACAAAAGGCAACAAAGTTTCAATTATAGAAGCTAAATAAATCCCAGATACCTGCTTCCAGCCAGCCTCCACTGGGAGCTTGGGTGGCTGGGGGCTGTGGCCAGCCTGCAAACAGCCATCA